>NC_134098.1:95475877-95835877 GCF_000715075.1 Nicotiana tabacum | reverse complement strand
TTACGTCCAAAAAACTAGAATTCCGCCCGATTCCCATTTTTTCGTGTGCAACCCACACCTTCCAAGTGGTCCCGGGACCCCCGAATCCCGATCCCCTAAAACTATTTTGGGCCATCAAATACGACCTAAGGAACCATAGTCACCGCCCCGCCAAGATCGTTCTTCATGTTTTGCGTTTTTCGGGCAAACAACTTGAATTCCGCGCGATTCCAATATTTTCTTGTGCTATAGCCCACGCCTTCCGAGTGGTCCCGGTTCCCCGGCCTCGATTGCTTAAACATTTTCCTGTCCCTCAAATACGACCTAAGGAACCATAGTCACCGCCCCACCATGATCGTTCCTCAATTTTTGCATTTTTCGGCCAAAAAACTAGAATTCCGCGCGATTCCTCAATTTTGGTGTGCTATAGCCCACTCCTTCCGAGTGGGCCTGGCCCCCCGAACTCGGATCACCTAAAAAGTTTTCGGGCCATCATATACGACATAAGAAACCATAGTCAGTGCACCGCCATGACCATTCCTCATTATTTATGTTTTTCGGATAAAAAACTAGAATTCCGCCCGATTCCCATATTTTTGTGTGCTATAGTCCGAGTGGGCCAGGCCCCCTGACTGGGATCGCCTAAAATTTTTCGGGCCATCAAATACCACCTAGGGAACCATAGTAATAGCACGGCATGATCGTTCCTCATTTTTTGCATTTGTCGGGCAAAAAACTAGAATTTCGCGAGATTCCTATATTTTCATGTGCTATAGCCCGCGCCTTCGAAGTGGGCCGGGCCCCCTGACTAGGATCGCCTAAAAAAATTTCGGGCCATTAAATACGACCTAGGGAATCATAGTCACCGCCACGCCATTATCGTTCCTCATTTTTTGCATTTTTTGGCCAAAAAATTAGAATTCCGCCCGATTCCCATATTTTCGTGTGTAGCCCACGCCTTCCAAGTGGTCCCGGGTCCCCCGGACCGCGATAACCTAATATTTTTTCGGGCTATCAAATATGACTTAAGGAACCATAGTCACCGCCCCACCATGACCTTTCCTCATTGTTTGCATTTTACGTCCAAAAAAACTAGAATTCCGCCTGATTCCCATATTTTCGTCTACTATAGCCCACGTCTTTCGAGTGGGCCGGGCCCCCTGGACTCGAATCGCCTAAAAGATTTTTGGGCCATCAAATATGACCTAGGGAACCATAGTCACCGCCCCGCCATGATAGTTCCTCATGTTTTGCATTTTTTGGCCAAAAAACTAGAATTTTGCCCGATTCCCATATTTTCCTGTGCTGTAGCCCATGCCTTCCAACTGGTCCCGGGACCCCCGGACCCCGATAACCTAAAATTTTTCCGGGCCATCAATTACGACGTAAGGAACCGTAGTCACCGCCCCGACATGACCTTTCCTCATTTTTTGTGTTTTACAACCAAAAAATTAGAAATCTGCCCGATTTCACATTTTTCGTGTGCTATAGCCCACGCCTTCCAAGTGGACCCGGGACCCCCGGACCCCGATTACCTAAAAAGATTTTGGGCCGTCGAATACGACCTAAGGAACCATAGTCACCGCCCCGCCATGAAAGTTCCTCATGTTTTGCATTTTTCGGTAAACAAAATTAGAATTCTGCCCGATTCCCATATTTTTGTGTGCTGTAGCCCACACCTTCGAAGTGGTCCCAGGACCCCCGGACCCCGATAACCTAAAAGTTTTCCAGGTCATCAAATACGACCTAAGTAACCATAGTCACCGCCCCACATTGATCGTTCCTCATGTTTTACGTTTTTCGGCCAAAAAATTAGAATTCCGCCCGATTCCCATATTTTCGTCTGCTATAGCCCACGCCTTCCAAGTGGGCCGGGCCCCATGACTCGGATCGCATAAATTTTTTTCAGGCCATCAAATATGACCTAGGGAACCATATCACCACCCTGCCATGATCGTTCCTCATGTTTTGCATTTTTCGGTCAAAAAACTAGAATTCCGCCCGATTCCCATATATTCGTGTGCTATAGCCCACGCCTTCCACGTGGTCCCAGGAACTCCGGACCCCGATCGCCTAAAAGTTTTTGGGCCATCAAATACGACCTAAGGAACCATAGTCACCACCCCGCTATGATCATTCCTCATTTTTTGTGTTTTTCGGCCAAAATATTAGAATTTCGCACGATTCCCATATTTTCGTGTGCTATAGCCCACGCCTTCCCAACGGGTAGGACCTCCAGGAGTCAGATCGCCTAAAATTTTTCTAGGCCATCAAATACGACCTAAGGAACCATAGTCACCGCCCCGCCATGATCGTTCCTCACCTTTTGCAGTTTACGGCCAAAAAACTAGAATTCCGCCCGATTCCCATATTTTCGTGTGCTATAGCCCATGCCTTTCAAGTGGTCCCGGGACCCCCGAATCCCGATCTCCTAAAAAATTTTCGGTCCATCAAATACGACCTAAGGAACCATAGTCACTGCCCGCCATGATCGTTCCTCATGTTTTTTGTTTTTCGACCAAAAAACTTAAATTCCGCGCGATTCCAATATTTTCGTGTGCGCCCACGCCTTCCGAGTGGTCCCGGAACCCGATCGCCTAAAATTTTTTCAGTCCATCAAATACGACCTAAGGAACCATAGTCACCGCCCCGACATGATCGTTCCTCATTTTTTGCATTTTTCGGCCAAAAAAGTAGAATTGCGCGCGATTCCTATATTTTCGTGTGCTATAGCCCACTCCTTCCGAGTGGGCCTGGCCCCCCGAACTCGGATCGCCTAAACTTTTTTTGGGCCATCAGATACGACCTAAGAAACCATAGTCACCACCCCCCATAATCGTTCCTCATTTTTTACGTTTTTCGGATAAAAACTAGAATTCCGCCCGATTCCCATATTTTCATGTGCTATAGCCCGCGCCTTCCGAGTTGACACTCGAACCGCCTAAAACAATTTCGGGTCATCAAATACCACCTAGGGAACCATATTCATAGCACGACATGATCGTTCCTCATCTTTTTCATTTTTCAGGCAAAAAACTAGATTTCCGTCCGATTCCCATATTTTCGTGTGCTATAGCCCGCGCCTTTGAAGTGGGCCGAGACCCCTGCCTCGGATCGCCTAAATTTTTTCGGGCCATCAAATACGACCTAGGGAACCATAGTCACCGCCCCTCCATGATTGTTCCTCATGTTTTGCATTTTTCGGCCAAAAAACTAGAATTTCGCCTGATTCCCATATTTACCTGTGCTGTAGCCCATGCCTTCCAACTTGTCCCGGGACCCCCGGACCCCGATAACCTAAAATTTTTTCGGGCCATCAATTACAACGTAAGGAACTATAGTCACCGCCCCGACATGACCTTTCCTCATTTTTTGTGTTTTACGGCCAAAAAATTAGAAATCTGCCCGATTCACATTTTTTCGTGTGCTATAGCCCACGCCTTCCAAGTGTACCCGGGACCCCGATTACCTAAAAAACTCCTCCCTGTTCACGGGCAACTTCTCTTGTTTTCTGGGCCGTCGAATACGACCTAAGGAACCATAGTCACCGCCCCGCCATGATAGTTCCTCATGTTTTGCATTTTTCGGTAAACAAAATTAGAATTCCGCCCGATTTTCCCATATTTTCGTGTGCTGTAATCCACACCTTCGAAGTGGTCCCAGGACCCCCGGACCCCGATAACCTAAAAGTTTTCCAGGTCATCAAATACGACCTAAGTAACCATAGTCACCGCCCCACAATGATCGTTCCTCATGTTTTACGTTTTTCGGCCAAAAAACTAGAATTCCGCCCGATTCCCATATTTTCGTCTGCTATAGCCCACGCCTTCCAAGTGGGCCGGGCCCCATGACTCGGATCGCATAACTTTTTTCAGGCCATCAAATACGACCTAGGGAACCATAGTCACCACCCTGCCTTGATCGTTCCTCATGTTTTGCATTTTTCGGTCAAAAAACTAGAATTTCGCCCGATTCTCATATATTCGTGTGCTATAGCCCACGCCTTCCAAGTGGTCCCGGGAACCCCGAACCCCGATCGCCTAAAAGTTTTTGGGCCATCAAATACGACCTAAGGAACCATAGTCACCACCCCGCTATGATCATTCCTCATTTTTTGTGTTTTTCGGCCAAAATATTAGAATTTCGCACGATTCCCATATTTTCGTGTGCTATAGCCCACGCCTTCCCAACGGGTAGGACCTCCAGGAGTCAGATCGCCTAAAATTTTTCTGGGCCATCAAATACGACCTAAGGAACCATAGTCACCGCCCTGCCATGATCGTTCCTCACTTTTTGCAGTTTACGGCCAAAAAACTAGAATTTCGCCTGATTCCCATATTTTCGTGTGCTATAGCCCATGCCTTTCAAGTGGTCCCGGGACCCCCGAATCCCGATCTCCTAAAAAAATTTCGGGCCATCAAATACGACCTAAGGAACCATAGTCACTGCCCCGCCATGATCGTTTCTCATGTTTTGTGTTTTTCGGCCAAAAAACATAAATTCCGCGCGATTCCAATATTTTCGTGTGCGCCCACGCCTTCCGAGTGGTCCCGGAACCCGATCGCCTAAAATTTTTCCAGTCCATCAAATACGACCTAAGGAACCATAGTCACCGCCCCGTCATGATCGTTCCACATTTTTTGCATTTTTTGACCAAAAAACTAGAATTGCGTCCGATTCCTATATTTTCGTGTGCTATAGCCCACTCCTTCCGAGTGGGCCTGGCCCCCCGAACTCGGATCGCCTAAAATTTTTTTGGGCCATCAGATACGACCTAAGAAACCATAGTCAACACCCCCCATAATCGTTCCTCATTTTTTACATTTTTCGGATAAAAACTAGAATTCCGCCCGATTCCCATATTTTCGTGTGCTATAGCCCGCGCCTTCCGAGTTGGCCGGGCCCCTGACTCGAACCGCCTAAAACAATTTTGGGTCATCAAATACCACCTAGGGAACCATATTCATAGCACGACATGATCGTTCCTCTTCTTTTTCATTTTTCAGGCAAAAAACTAGATTTCCGTCCGATTCCCATATTTTCGTGTGCTATAGCCCCCGCCTTTGAAGTGGGCCGGGACACCTGCCTCGGATCGCCTAAATTTTTTCAGGCCATCAAATACGACCTAGGGAACCATAGTCACCTCCCCTCGATGATTGTTCCTCATGTTTTGCATTTTTCGGCCAAAAAACTAGAATTTCGCCCGATTCCCATATTTTCCTGTGCTGTAGCCCATGCCTTCCAACTGGTCCCGGGACCCCCGGACCCCGATAACCTAAAAATTTTCCAGGCCATCAATTACGACGTAAGGAACCATAGTCACCGCCCCGACATGACCTTTCCTCATTTTTTGTGTTTTACGGCCAAAAAATTAGAAATCTGCCCGATTCACATTTTTTTGTGTGCTATAGCCCACGCCTTCCAAGTGGACCCGGGACCCCCGGACCCCGATTACCTAAAAATTTTATGGGCCGTCGAATACGACCTAAGGAACCATAGTCACCGCCCCACCATGATCATTCCTCATTTTTGTGTGCTATAGCCCACGCCTTTCAAGTGGTCCCAGGACCCTCAAACCCCGATCGCCTAAGATTTCTCCGGGCCAACAAATACAACCTAAGGAACCATAGTCACTGCCCCGCCATGATCGATCCTCATTTTTTGCATTTTACGGCCAAAAAAATAGAATTCCGCGTGATTCCCATATTTTCGTGTGTTATTGCCCACGCCTTCCGAATGGGCCTGGCCTCCCGGACACAGATCGCCTAAAAATTTTCCGGGCCATCAAATACGACCTAAGCAACCATAGCCACCGCCCCGTCATGACCTTTCCTCATTTATTGCATTTTACAACCAGAAAACAAGAATTCCGCCCGATTCCCATATTTTTGTGTGCTATAATAGCCCACGCCTTGCCAATAGGTAGGGCCGCCTGAAGCCGGATCGTCTAAAATTTTTCCGGTCCATCAAATACGACCTAAGGAACCATAGTCACAGCCCCACCATGACCTTTCATCATTATTTGCATTTTACTGCAAAGAAACTAGAATTCCGCCCGATTCCCATATTTTCGTGTGCTATAGTCCACGCCTTCCAAGTGGACCCGGGACACCCGGACCCTGATTACCTAAAAATTTTCCGGCCCATCAAATACGACCTAAGGAACCAGAGTCACCGCCCCACCATGATCATTATTCATTTTTTGCATTTTACTACAAAAAAACTAGAATTCCTCGTGATTCCCATATTTTCGTGTGCCCACGCTTTCCAAGTGTGCCGGGCCCCCGGACTCGGATCGCCTAAAATTTTTTCCGGGCCATCAAATACGACCTAAATAACCATAGTCACCACCCTAACATGACCGTTCCTCATTTTTTGCGTTTTACGGCAAAAAACCTAGAATTCTGCTTGATTCCCATATTTTTGTGTGCTATAGCCCACGCCTTCCAAGTGGTCCCGGAACCCCCAGACCCCGATCACCTAAAATTATTCCGGGCCATCAAATACGACCTAAGGAACCATAGTCACTGCCCTACCATGATCGGTCCTCATGTTTTGCATTTTAAGGCCAAAAAACTAGAATTCTACGTGATTCCCATATTTTTGTGTGCTATAGCCCACGCCTTCCGAGTGGTCCTAGGCCCCCGGACCCCGATCGCCTAATTTTTTTCCGGGCGATCAAATATGACCTAAGGAACCAAAGTCACCGCCTTGCCATGATCTTTCCTCATTTTTGCATTTTTCAGCCAAAAACCTAGAACTCTGCCCGATTCTCGTATTTTCGTGTGCTATACCCACGCCTTCCGAATGGGCCGGGCCCCCCGTACTCGGATCACCTAAAACATTTTTGGGCCATCAAATAAGACCTAAAGAACCATAGTCACTTTCCCTCAATGATCGTTCCTCATTTTTTGCATTTTTCGGCAAAAACACTAGAATTCCACGCGATTCCTATATTTTCGTGTGCTATAGCCCACTCCTTCCGTGTGGGCCTGGCCCCCCGAACTCGGATCACCTAAAATTATTTTGGGCCATCAGATACGACCTAAGAAACCATAGTCACCACTCCCCCATAATCGTTCCTCATTTTTTACGTTTTTCGGATAAAAACTAGAATTCCGCCCGATTCCCATATTTTCGTGTGATATAGCCCGTGCCTTCCGAGTTGGCCGGGCCCCTGACTCGAACCGCCTAAAAAAATTTCGGGTCATCAAATACCACCTAGGGAACCATATTCATAGCATGACATGATCGTTCCTCATCTTTTTCATTTTTCAGGCAAAAAACTAGATATCCGTCCGATTCCCATATTTTCGTGTGCTATAGCCCACGCCTTTAAAGTGGGCCGGACCCCCTGCCTCGGATCGCCTAAATTTTTTTGGGCCATCAAATACGACCTAGGGAACCATAGTCACCGCCCCTCCATGATTGTTCCCCATGTTTTGCATTTTTCGGCCAAAAAACTAGAATTTCGCCCGATTCCCATATTTACCTGTGCTGTAGCCCATGCCTTCCAACTGGTCCCGGGACCCCCGGACCCCGATAACCTAAAATTTTTCTAGGCCATTAATTACGACCTAAGGAACCATAGTCACCGCCCCGACATGACCTTTCCTCATTTTTTGTGTTTTACGGCCAAAAAATTAGAAATCTACCCGATTCACATTTTTTCGTGTGCTATAGCCCACGCCTTCCAAGTGGTCCCGGGACCCCCGGACCCCGATCACCTAAAATTTTTCTGGGCCATCGAATACGACCTAAGGAACCATAGTCACTGCCCCACCATGATCATTCCTCATTTTTGTGTGCTATAGCCCACCCCTTTCAAGTGGTCCCAGGACCCCATACCCCGATCGCCTAAGATTTTTCCGGGCCAACAAATACTACCTAAGGAACCATAGTCACTGCCCCGCCATGACCAGTCCTCATTTTTTGCATTTTACGGCCAAAAAAATAGAATTCCGCGTGATTCCCATATTTTCGTGTGCTATTGCCCATGCCTTGCCAATGGGCCTGGCCTCCCGAACTCAGATCGCCTAAAAATTTTCCGGGCCATCAAATACAACCTAAGCAACCATAGTCACCGCCCCGTCATGACCTTTCCTCATTTATTGCATTTTACGACCAGAAAAGAAGAATTTCGCCCGATTCCCATATTTTCGTGTGCTATAGCCCACGCCTTCCAAGTGGACCCGGGACTCTCGGACCCTGATTACCTAAAATTTTCCGGCCCATCAAATACGACCTAAGGAACCAGAGTCACCGCCCCACTATGATCATTACTCATTTTTTGCATTTTACTACAAAAAAACTAGAATTCCTCCTGATTCCCATATTTCCGTGTGCCCACGCCTTCCAAGTGTGCCGGGCCCCCAGACTCGGATCGCCTAAAAATTTTTCCGGGCCATCAAATACGACCTAAATAACCATAGTCACCACCCTAACATGACCGTTCCTCTTTTTATGCGTTTTACGGCAAAAACCCTAGAATTCTACTTGATTCCCATATTTTTGTGTGCTATAGCCCACGCCTTCCAAGTGGTCCCGGAACCCCCAGACCCCGATCACCTAAAATTATTCCGAGCCATCAAATACGACCTAAGGAACCATAGTCAATGCCCTACCATGATCGGTCCTCATGTTTTGCAATTTAAGGCCAAAAAACTAGAATTCTGCGCGATTCCCATATTTTTGTATGCTATAGACCACGCCTTCCGAGTGGTCCCAAGCCCCCGAACCCTGATCACCTAAAATTTTTCCGGGCAATCAAATATGACCTAAGGAACCAAAGTCACCTCCTTGCCATGATCGTTCCTCATTTTTTGCATTTTTCAGCCAAAAACCTAGAACTCTGCCCGATTCTCGTATTTTCGTGTGCTATACCCACGCCTTCCGAGTGGGCCGGGCCCCCCGTACTCGGATCACCTAAAACATTTTTGGGCCATCAAATAAGACCTAAAGAACCATAGTCACTTTCCCTCAATGATCGTTCCTCATTTTTTGCATTTTTCGGCCAAAACTCTAGAATTCCGCGCGATTCCTATATTTGCGTGTGCTATAGCCCACTCCTTTCGAGTCGGCCTGGCCCCCGAACTCATATCGCCTAAAATTATTTTGGGCCATCAGATACGACCTAAGAAACCATAGTCACCACTCCCCCATAATCGTTCCTCATTTTTTACGTTTTTCGGATAAAAACTATAATTCCGCCCGATTCCCATATTTTCGTGTGCTATAGCCCGTGCCTTCCGAGTTGGCCGGGCCCCTGACTCGAACCGCCTAAAAAAATTTTGGGTCATCAAATACCACCTAGGGAACCATATTCATAGCACGACATGATCGTTCCTTATCTTTTTCATTTTTCAGGCAAAAAACTAGATATCCGTCCGATTCCCATATTTTCATGTGCTATAGCCCACGCCTTTAAAGTGGGCCGGGCCCCCTGCCTCGGATCGCCTAAATTTTTTCGGGCCATCAAATACGACCTAGGGAACCATAGTCACCGCCCCTCCATGATTGTTCCCCATGTTTTGCATTTTTCGGCCAAAAAACTAGAATTTCGCCCGATTCCCATATTTACCTGTGTTGTAGCCCATGCCTTCCAACTGGTCCCGGGACCCCCGGACCCCGATAACCTAAAATTTTTCTGGGCCATTAATTACGACCTAAGGAACCATAGTCACCGCCCCGACATGACCTTTCCTCATTTTTTGTGTTTTACGGCCAAAAAATTAGAAATCTACCCGATTCATATTTTTTCGTGTGCTATAGCCCACGCCTTCCAAGTGGCCCCGGGACCCCCGGACCCCGATCACCTAAAATTTTTCTGGGCCATCGAATACGACCTAAGGAACCATAGTCACCGCCCCACCATGATCATTCCTCATTTTTGTGTGCTATAGCCCACCCCTTTCAAGTGGTCCCAGGACCCCCATACCCCGATCGCCTAAGATTTTTCCGGGCCAACAAATACTACCTAAGGAACCATAGTCACTGCCCCGCCATGACCAGTCCTCATTTTTTGCATTTTACGGCCAAAAAAATAGAATTCCGCGTGATTCCCATATTTTCGTGTGCTATTGCCCATGCCTTGCCAATGGGCCTGGCCTCCCGGACTCAGATCGCCTAAAAATTTTCCGGGCCATCAAATACGACCTAAGCAGCCATAGTCACCGCCCCGTCATGACCTTTCCTCATTTATTGCATTTTACGACCAGTAAAGAAGAATTTCGCCTGATTCCCATATTTTCGTGTGCTATAGCCCACACCTTCCAAGTGGACCCGGGACTATCGGACCCTGATTACCTAAAATTTTCCGGCCCATCAAATACGACCTAAGGAACCAGAGTCACCGCCCCACTATGATCATTACTCATTTTTTGCATTTTACTACAAAAAAACTAGAATTCCTCCTGATTCCCATATTTTCGTGTGCCCACGCCTTCCAAGTGTGCCGGGCCCCCAGACTCGGATCGCCTAAAAATTTTTCCGGGCCATCAAATACGACCTAAATAACCATAGTCACAACCCTAACATGACCGTTCCTCTTTTTTTGCGTTTTACGGCAAAAACCCTAGAATTCTGCTTGATTCCCATATTTTTGTGTGCTATAGCCCACGCCTTCCAAGTGGTCCCGGAACCCCCAGACCCCGATCACCTAAAATTATTCCGAGCCATCAAATACGACCTAAGGAACCATAGTCAATGCCCTGCCATGATCGGTCCTCATGTTTTGCAATTTAAGGCCAAAAAACTAGAATTCTGCGCGATTCCCATATTTTTGTGTGCTATAGCCCACGCCTTCCGAGTGGTCCCAAGCCTCCGATCGCCTAAAATTTTTTCGGGCGATCAAATATGACCTAAGGAACCAAAGTCACCTCCTTGCCATGATCGTTCCTCATTTTTTGCATTTTTCAGCCAAAAACATAGAACTCTGCCCGATTCTCGTATTTTCGTATGCTATACCCACGCCTTCCGAGTGGGCCGGGCCCCTTGTACTCGGATCACCTAAAACATTTTTGGGCCATCAAATAAAACCTAAAGAACCATATTCACTTTCCCTCAATGATCGTTCCTCATTTTTTGCATTTTTCGGCCAAAACACTAGAATTCCGCGCGATTCCTATATTTGCGTGTGCTATAGCCCACTCCTTCCGAGTGGGCCTGGCCCCCGAACTCGGATCGCCTAAAATTATTTTGGGCCATCAGATACGACCTAAGAAACCATAGTCACCATCCTCTCCATAATCGTTCCTCATTTTTTACGTTTTTCGGATAAAAACTAGAATTCCGCCCGATTCCCATATTTACGTGTGTAATAGCCCGCTCCTTCCGAGTTGGCCGGGCCCCTGACTCGAACCGCCTAAAAAATTTTTGGGTCATCAAATACCACCTAGGGAACCATATTCATAGCACGACATGATCGTTCCTCATCTTTTTCATTTTTCAGGCAAAAAACTAGATATCCGTCCGATTCCCATATTTTCGTGTGCTATAGCCCACGCCTTTGAAGTGGGCCGGGCCCCCTGCCTCGGATCGCCTAAATTTTTTCGGGCCATCAAATACGACCTAGGGAACCATAGTCACCGCCCCTCCATGATTGTTCCTCATGTTTTGCATTTTTCGGCCAAAAAACTAGAATTTCGCCCGATTCCCATATTTACCTGTGCTGTAGCCCATGCCTTCCAAGTGGTCCCGGGACCCCCGGACCCCGATAACCTAAAATTTTTCTGGGCCATTAATTACGACCTAAGGAACCATAGTCACCGCCCCGACATGACCTTTCCTCATTTTTTGTGTTTTACGGCCAAAAAATTAGAAATCTACCCGATTCATATTTTTTCGTGTGCTATAGCCCACGCCTTCCAAGTGGTCCCGGGACCCCCGGACCCCGATCACCTAAAATTTTTCTGGGCCATCGAATACGACCTAAGGAACCATAGTCACCGCCCCGCCATGATCATTCCTCATTTTTGTGTGCTATAGCCCACCCCTTTCAAGTGGTCCCAGGACCCCCATACCCCGATCGCCTAAGATTTTTCCGGGCCAACAAATATGACCTAAGGAACCATAGTCACTGCCCCGCCATGACCCATCCTCATTTTTTTGCATTTTACGGCCAAAAAAATACAATTCCGCGTGATTCCCATATTTTCGTGTGCTATTGCCCATGCCTTGCCAATGGGCCTGGCCTCCCGGACTCAGATCGCCTAAAAATTTTCCGGGCCATCAAATACGACCTAAGCAACCATAGTCACCGCCCCGTCATGACCTTTCCTCATTTATTGCATTTTACGACCAGAAAAGAAGAATTTTGCCTGATTCCCATATTTTCATGTGCAATAGCCCACGCCTTCCAAGTGGACCCGGGACTCTCGGACCCTGATTACCTAAAAATTTTTGGCCCATCAACTACGACCTAAGGAACCAGAGTCACCGCCCCACTATGATCATTACACATTTTTTGCATTGTACTACAAAAAAACTAGAATTCCTCCTGATTCCCATATTTTCGTGTGCCCACGCCTTCCAAGTGTGCCGGGCCCCCAGACTCAGATCGCCTAAAAATTTTTCCGGGCCATCAAATATGACCTAAATAACCATAGTCACCACCCTAACATGACCGTTCCTCTTTTTTTGCATTTTACGGCAAAAACCCTAGAATTCTACTTGATTCCCATATTTTTGTGTGCTATAGCCCACGCCTTCCAAGTGGTCCCGGAACCCCCAGACCCCGATCACCTAAAATTATTCCGAGCCATCAAATACGACCTAAGGAACCATAGTCAATGCCCTACCATGATCGGTCCTCATGTTTTGCAATTTAAGGCCAAAAAACTAGAATTCTGCGCGATTCCCATATTTTTGTGTGCTATAGCCCACGCCTTCCGAGTGGTCCCAAGCCCCCGAACCCCGATCGCCTAAAATTTTTCCGGGCGATCAAATATGACCTAAGGAACCAAAGTCTCCTCCTTGCCATGATCGTTCCTCATTTTTTGCATTTTTCAGCCAAAAACCTAGAACTCTGCCCGATTCTCGTATTTTCGTGTGCTATACCCACGCCTTCCGAGTGGGCCGGGCCCCCCGTACTCGGATCACCTAAAACATTTTTGGGCCATCAAATAAGACCTAAAGAACCATAGTCACTTTCCCTCAATGATCGTTCCTCATTTTTTGCATTTTTCGGCCAGAACACTAGAATTCCGCGCGATTCCTATATTTGCGTGTGCTATAGCCCACTCCTTCCGAGTGGGCCTTGCCCCCGAACTCGGATCGCCTAAAATTATTTTGGGCCATCAGATACGACCTAAGAAACTATAGTCACCACCCCACCATGATCATTACTCATTTTTTGCATTTTACTACAAAAAAACTAGAATTCCTCCCGATTCCCATATTTTCGTGTGCCCACGCCTTCCAAGTGTGCCGGGCCCCCGGACTCGGATCGCCTAAAAAAATTTTCGGGCCATCAAACACGACCTAAATAACCATAGTCACCACCCTAACATGACCGTTCCTCTTTTTTTGCATTTTACGGCAAAAAACCTAGAATTTCGCCTGATTCCCATATTTTTGTGTGCTATAGCCCATGCCTTCCAAGTGGTCCCGGAACCCCCAGACCCCGATCACCTAAAATTATTCCGGGCCATCAAATACGACCTAAGGAACCATAGTCACTGCCCTGCCATGATCGGTCCTCATGTTTTGCATGTTAAGGCCAAAAAACTAGAATTCCGCGCGATTCCCATATTTTTGTGTGCTATAGCCCACGCCTTCCGAGTGGACCCAGGCCCCCGGAGCCTGATCGCCTAAAATTTTTTCCGGGCGATCAAATATTACCTAAGGAACCAAAGTCACCGCCTTGCCATGATCGTTCCTCATTTTTTGCATTTTTCAGCCAAAAACCTAGAACTCTGCCCGATTCCCGTATTTTCGTGTGCTATACCCACGCCTTCCGAGTGGGCCGGGCCCCCGGACTCGGATCACCTAAAACATTTTTGGGCCATCAAATAAGACCTAAAGAACCATATTCACTTTCCCTCAATGATTGTTCCTCATTTTTTGCATTTTTCGGCCAAAACACTAGAATTCCGCGCGATTCCTATATTTTCGTGTGCTATAGCCCACTCTTTCCGAGTGGGCCTGGCCCCCCGAACTCGGATCGCCTAAAATTTTTTGGGCCATCAGATACGACCTAAGAAACAATAGTCACCACCCCCCCATAACAGTTCGTCATGTTTTACGTTTTTCGGACAAAAACTAGAATTTCGCCCGATCTCCATATTTTCGTGTTCTATAGCCCGCGCCTTCCGAGTTGGCCGGGCCCATGACTCGAACCGCCTAAAAAATTTTCGGGTCATCAAATACTACCTAGGGAACCATATTCATAGCACGACATGATCGTTCCTCATCTTTTTCATTTTTCAGGCAAAGAACTAGATTTCCGTCCGATTCCCATATTTTCGTATGCTATAGCCCGCGCCTTTGAAGTGGGCCGGGCCCCCTGCCTCGGATCGCCTAAATTTTTTTGGGCCATCAAATACGACCTAGGGAACCATAGTCACTGCCCCTCCATGATTGTTCCTCATGTTTTGCATTTTTCGGCCAAAAAACTAGAATTTTGCCCGATTCCCATATTTTCCTGTGCTGTAGCCCATGCCTTCCAAGTGGTCCCGGGACCCCCGGACCCCGATAACCTAAAATTTTTCCGGGCCATCAATTACGACCTAAGGAACCATAGTCACCGCCCCGACATGACCTATCCTCATTTTTTGTGTTTTACGGCCAAATAATTAGAAATCTGCCCGATTCACATTTTTTCGTGTGCTATAACCCACGCCTTCCAAGTGGTCCTGGGACCCCCGGACCCCGATCACCTAAAAGTTTTCTGGGCCATCGAATAAGACCTAAGGAACCATAGTCACCGCCCCGCCATGATCATTCCTCATTTTTGTGTGCTATAGCCCACGCCTTTCAAGTGGTCCCGGAACCCCCAGACCCCGATCACCTAAAATTATTCCGGGCCATCAAATACGACCTAAGGAACCATAGTCACTGCCCTGCCATGATCGGTCCTCATGTTTTGCATGTTAAGGCCAAAAAACTAGAATTCCGCGCGATTCCCATATTTTTGTGTGCTATAGCCCACGCCTTCCGAGTGGTCCCAGGCCCCCGGACCCCGATCGCCTAAAATTTTCCGGGCCATCAAATACGACCTAAGCAACCATAGTCACCGCCCCGTCATGACCTTTCCTCATTTATTGCATTTTACGACCAGAAAACAAGAATTCCGCCCGATTCCCATATTTTTGTGTGCTATAATAGCCCACGCCTTGCCAATGGGTAGGGCCGCCTGAAGCCGGATCGTCTAAAATTTTTCCGGTCCATCAAATACGACCTAAGGAACCATAGTCACCGCCCCACAATGACCTTTCATCATTTTTTGCATTTTACGGCAAAAAAAACTAGAATTCCGCCCGATTCCCATATTTTCGTGTGCTATAGCCCACGCCTTCCAAGTGGACCCGGGACTCCCGGACCCTGATTACCTAAAAAATTTCCGGCCCATCAAATACGACCTAAAGAACCAGAGTCACCGCCCCACCATGAACATTACTCATTTTTTGCATTTTACTACAAAAAAACTAGAATTCCTCCTGATTCCCATATTTTCGTGTGCCCACGCCTTCCAAGTGTGCCGGGCCCCCGGACTCGGATCGCCTAAAATTTTTTTCGGGCCCTCAAATACGACCTAAATAACCATAGTCAACACCCTAACATGACCGTTCCTGTTTTTTTGCGTTTTACGGCAAAAAACCTAGAATTTCGCCTGATTCCCATATTTTTGTGTGCTATAGCCCACGCCTTCCAAGTGGTCCCGGAACCCCCAGACCCCGATCACCTAAAATTATTCCGGGCCATCAAATACGACCTAAGGAACCATAGTCACTGCCCTGCCATGATCGGTCCTCATGTTTTGCATGTTAAGGCCAAAAAACTAGAATTCCGCGCGATTCCCATATTTTTGTGTGCTATAGCCCACGCCTTCCGAGTGGTCCCAAGGCCCCCGGACCCCGATCGCCTAAAATTTTTCCGGGCGATCAAATATGACCTAAGGAACCAAAGTCACCGCCTTGCCATGATCGTTCCTCATTTTTTGCATTTTTCAGCCAAAAACCTAGAACTCTGCCCGATTCCCGTATTTTCGTATGTTATACCCACGCCTTCCGAGTGGGCCGGGCCCCCCGGACTCGGATCACGTAAAACGTTTTTGGGCCATCAAGTAAGACCTAAAGAACCATAGTCACTTTCCCTCAATGATCGTTCCTCATTTTTTGCATTTTTCGGCCAAAACACTAGAATTCCGTGCGATTCCTATATTTTCGTGTGCTATAGCCCACTCCTTCCGAGTGGGCCTGGCCCCCCGAACTCGGATCGCCTAAAAATTTTTTGGGCCATCAGATACGACCTAAGAAACCATAGTCACCCCCCCCATAATCGTTCCTCATTTTTTACGTTTTTCGGATAAAAACTAGAATTCCGCCCGATTCCCATATTTTCGTGTGCTATAGCCCGCGCCTTCCGAGTTGGCCGGGCCCCTGACTCGAACCGCCTAAAAAATTTTCGGGTCATCAAATACCACCTAGGGAACCATATTCATAGCACGACATGATCGTTCCTCATCTTTTTCATTTTTCAGGCAAAAAACTAGATATCCGTCCGATTCCCATATTTTCGTGTGCTATACCCCATGCCTTTGAAGTGGGCCGGGCCCCCTGCCTCGGATCGCCTAAATTTTTTCGGGCCATCAAATACGACCTAGGGAACCATAGTCACCGCCCCTCCATGATTGTTCCTCATGTTTTGCATTTTTCGGCCAAAAAACTAGAATTTCGCCCGATTCCCATATTTACCTGTGCTGTAGCCCATGCCTTCCAAGTGGTCCCGGGACCCCCGGACCCCGATAACCTAAAATTTTTTCGGGCCATCAATTACGACCTAAGGAACCATATTCACCGCCCCGACATGACCTTTCCTCATTTTTTGTGTTTTACGGCCAAATAATTAGAAATCTGCCCGATTCACATTTTTTCGTGTGCTATAACCCACGCCTTCCAAGTGGTCCCGGGACCCCCGGACCCCGATCACCTAAAATTTTTCTGGGCCATTGAATACGACCTAAGGAACCATAGTCACCGCCCCGCCATGATCATTCCTCATTTTTGTGTGCTATAGCCCACGCCTTTCAAGTGGTCCCAAGACCCCAATACCCCGATCGCCTAAGATTTTTTCGGGCCAACAAATACAACCTAAGGAACCATTGTCACTGCCCTGCCATGATCTGTCCTCATGTTTTCCATTTTAAGGCCAAAAAACTAGAATTCCGCGCGATTCCTATATTTTTGTGTGCTATAGCCCACGCCTTCCGAGTGGTCCCAGGCCCCCGGACCCCGATCGCCTAAAATTTTCTGGGCCATCAAATACGACCTAAGCAACCATAGTCACCGCCCCGTCATGACCTTTCCTCATTTATTGCATTTTACGACCAGAAAACAAGAATTCCGCCCGATTCCCATATTTTTGTGTGCTATAATAGCCCACGCCTTGCCAATGGGTAGGGCCGCCTGAAGCCGGATCGTCTAAAATTTTTCCGGTCCATCAAATACGACCTAAGGAACCATAGTCACCTCCCCACCATGACCTTTCATCATTTTTTGCATTTTACGGCAAAGAAACTAGAATTCCGCCCGATTCCCATATTTTTGTGTGCTATAGTCCACGCCTTCCAAGTGGACCCGGGACTCCCGGACCCTGATTACCTAAAAATTTTCCGGCCCATCAAATACGACCTAAGGAACCAGAGTCACCGCCCCACCATGATCATTACTCATTTTTTACATTTTACTACAAAAAAACTAGAATTCCTCCTGATTCCCATATTTTCGTGTGCCCACGTCTTCCAAGTGTGCTGGGCCCCCGAACTCGGATCGCCTAAAAAATTTTACGGGCCATCAAACACTACCTAAATAACCATAGTCACCACCCTAACATGACCGTTCCTCTTTTTTTGCGTTTTACGGCAAAAAACCTAGAATTCCGCTTGATTCCCATATTTTTGTGTGCTATAGCCCACGCCTTCCAAGTGGTCCCGGAACCCCCAGACCCCGATCACGTAAAATGATTCTGGGCCATCAAATACGACCTAAGGAACCATAGTCACTGCCCTTCCATGATCGGTCCTCATGTTTTGCATGTTAAGGCCAAAAAACTAGAATTCCGCGCGATTCCCATATTTTTGTGTGCTATAGCCCACGCCTTCCGAGTGGTCCCAAGGCCCCCGGACCCCGATCGCCTAAAATTTTTCCGGGCGATCAAATATGACCTAAGGAACCAAAGTCACCGCCTTGCCATGATCGTTCCTCATTTTTTGCATTTTTCAGCCAAAAACCTAGAACTCTGCCCGATTCCCGTATTTTCGTGTGCTATACCTACGCCTTTCGAATGGGTCGGGCCCCCCGGACTCGGATCACCTAAAACATTTTTGGGCCATCAAATAAGACCTAAAGAACCATAGTCACTTTCCCTCAATGATCGTTCCTCATTTTTTGCATTTTTCGGCCAAAACACTAGAATTCCGTGCGATTCCTATATTTTCGTGTGCTATAGCCCACTCCTTCCGAGTGGGTCTGGCCCCCCGAACTCGGATCGCCTAAAAATTTTTTGGGCCATCAGATACGACCTAAGAAACCATAGTCACCCCCCCCATAATCGTTCCTCATTTTTTACGTTTTTCGGATAAAAACTAGAATTCCGCCCGATTCCCATATTTTCGTGTGCTATAGCCCGCGCCTTCCGAGTTGGCCGGGCCCCTGACTCGAACCGCCTAAAAATTTTCATGTCATCAAATACCACCTAGGGAACCATATTCATAGCACGACATGATCGTTCCTCATCTTTTTCATTTTTCAGGCAAAAAACTAGATATCCGTCTGATTCCCATATTTTCGTGTGCTATAGCCCGCGCCTTTGAAGTGGGCCGGGCCCCCTGCCTCGGATCGCCTAAATTTTTTCGGGCCATCAAATACGACCTAGGGAACCATAGTCACCGCCCCTCCATGATTGTTCCTCATGTTTTGCATTTTTCGGCCAAAAAACTAGAATTTTGCCCGATTCCCATATTTTCCTGTGCTGTAGCCCATGCCTTCCAAGTGGTCCCGGGACCCCCGGACCCCGATAACCTAAAATTTTTCCGGGCCATCAATTAAGACCTAAGGAACCATAGTCACCGCCCCGACATGACCTTTCCTCATTTTTTGTGTTTTACGGCCAAAACATTAGAAATCTGCCCGATTCACATTTTTTCGTGTGCTATAGCCCACGCCTTTCAAGTGGTCCCGGGACCCCCGGACCCCGATCACCTAAAATTTTTCTGGGCCATCGAATACGACCTAAGGAATCATAGTCACCACCCCGCCATGATCATTCCTCATTTTTGTGTGCTATAGCCCACGCCTTTCAAGTGGTCCCAGGACCCCCATACCCCGATCGCCTAAGATTTTTCCGGGCCAACAAATACGACCTAAGGAACCATAGTCACAGCCCCGCCATGATCGGTCCTCATTTATTTCATTTTACGTCCAAAAAAATAGAATTCCGCGAGATTCCCATATTTTCGTGTGCTATAGCCCACGCCTTCCGAATGGGCCTGGCCTCCCGGACTCAGATCGCCTAAAAATTTTCTGGGCCATCAAATATGACCTAAGCAACCATAGTCACCACCCCGTCATGACCTTTCCTCATTTATTGCATTTTACGACCAGAAAACAAGTATTCCGCCTGATTCCCATATTTTTGTGTGCTATAATAGCCCACGCCTTTCCAATGGGTAGGGCCGCCTAAAGTCGGATCGTCTAAAATTTTTCCGGTCCATCAAATACGACCTAAGGAACCATAGTCACCTCCCCACCACGACCTTTCATCATTGTTTGCATTTTACGGCAAAAAAACTTGAATTCCGCCCGATTCCCATATTTTCGTGTGCTATAGCCCAAGCCTTCCAAGTGGACCCGGGACTCCCGGACCCTTATTACCTAAAATTTTCCGGCCCATCAAATATGACCTAAGGAACCAGAGTGACCGCCCCACTATGATCATTATTCATTTTTTGTATTTTACTACAAAAAAACTAGAATTCCTCCTGATTCTCATATTTTCGTGTGCCCATGCCTTCCAAGTGTGCCGGGCCCCCGGACTCGGATCGCCTAAAATTATTTTGGGCCATCACATACGACCTAAATAACCATAGTCACCATCCTAACATGACCGTTCCTCTTTCTTTGCGTTTTACGGCAAAAAACCTAGAATTCTGCCTGATTCCCATATTTTTGTGTGCTATAGCCCACGCATTCTGAGTTGGCCGGGCCCCTGACTCGAACCGCCTAAAAAATTTTCATGTCATCAAATACCACCTAGGGAACCATATTCATAGCACGACATGATCGTTCCTCATCTTTTTCATTTTTCAGGCAAAAAACTAGATATCCGTCCGATTCCTATATTTTCGTGTGCTATAGCCCGCGCCTTTGAAGTGGGCCGGGCCCCCTGCCTCGGATCGCCTAAATTTTTTCGGGCCATCAAATACGACTTAGGGAACCATAGTCACCGCCCCTCCATGATTGTTCCTCATGTTTTGCATTTTTCGGCCAAAAAATTAGAATTTTGCCCGATTCCCATATTTTCCTGTGCTGTAGCCCATGCCTTCCAAGTGGTCCCGGGACCCCCGGACCCCGATAACCTAAAATTTTTCCGGGCCATCAATTACGACCTAAGGAACCATAGTCACCGCCCCGACATGACCTTTCCTCATTTTTTACGATTTTCGGATAAAAACTAGAATTCCGCCCGATTCCCATATTTTCGTGTGCTATAGCCCGCGCCTTCCGAGTTGGCCGGGCCCCTGACTCGAACTGCCTAAAAAATTTTCATGTCATCAAATACCACCTAGGGAACCATATTCATAGCACGACATGATCGATCCTCATCTTTTTCATTTTTCAGGCAAAAAACTAGATATCCGTCCGATTCCTATATTTTCGTGTGCTATAGCCTACGCCTTTGAAGTGGGCCGGGCCCCCTAGTTCGGATCGCCTAAAATTTTTCGGGCCATCAAATACGACCTAGGGAACCATAGTCAACGCCCCTCCATGATTGTTCCTCATGTTTTGCATTTTTCGGCCAAAAAACTAGAATTTTGCCCGATTCACATTTTTTCGTGTGCTATAGCCCACGCCTTCCAAGTGGTCCCGGGACCCCCGGACCCCGATCACCTAAAATATTTCTGGGCCATCGAATACGACCTAAGGAACCATAGTCACCGCCCCGCCATGATCATTCCTCATTTTTATGTGCTATAGCCCACGCCTTTCAAGTGGTCCCAGAACCCCCATACCCCGATCGCCTAAGATTTTTCCGGGCCAACAAATACGACCTAAGGAACCATAGTCACAGCCCCGCCATGATCGGTCCTCATTTTTTGCATTTTACGGCCAAAAAAATAGAATTCCGCGTGATTCCCATATTTTCGTGTGCTATTGCTCACGCCTTGCGAATGGGCCTGGCCTCCCGGACTCAGATCGCCTAAAAATTTTACGGGCCATCAAATACGACCTAAGCAACCATAGTCACCACCCCGTCATGACCTTTCCTCATTTATTGCATTTTACGACAAGAAAACAAGAATTTCGCCCGATTCCCATATTTTTGTGTGCTATAATAGCCCACGCCTTGCCAATGGGTAGGGCCGCCTGAAGCCGGATCGTCTAAAATTTTTCCGGTCCATCAAATACGACCTAAGGAACCATAGTCACCTCCCCACCATGACCTTTCATCATTTTTTGCATTTTACGGCAAAAAAACTAGAATTCCGCCCGATTCCCATATTTTCGTGTGCTATAGCCCACGCCTTCCCAGTGGACCCGGGACTCCCGGACCCTAATTACTTAAAATTTTCCGGCCCATCAAATATGACCTAAGGAACCAGAGTCACCACCCCACTATGATCATTACTCATTTTTTGCATTTTACTACAAAAAAACTAGAATTCCTCCTGATTCCCATATTTTCGTGTGCCCACGCCTTCCAAGTGTGCCGGGCCCCCGGACTCGGATCGCCTAAAAATTTTTCCGGGCCATCAAATACAACCTAAATAACCATAGTCACCACCCTAATATGACCGTTCCTCTTTTTTTGCGTTTTACGGCAAAAAACCTAGAATTCCGCCTGATTCCCATATTTTTGTGTGCTATTCCAAGTGGTCCCGGAACCCCCAGACCCCGATCACCTAAAATTATTCCGGGCCATAAAATACGACCTAAGGAACCATAGTCACTTCCCTGCCATGATCCGTCCTCATGTTTGCATTTTAAGGCCAAAAAACTAGAATTCCGCGCGATTCCCATATTTTTGTGTGCTATAGCCCACGCCTTCCGAGTGGTCCCAGGCCCCCGGACCCCGATCGCCTAAAATTTTCCGGGCCATCAAATACGACCTAAGCAACCATAGTCACCGCCCCGTCATGACCTTTCCTCATTTATTGCATTTTACGACCAGAAAATAAGAATTCCGCCCGATTCCCATATTTTTGTGTGGTATAATAGCCCACGCCTTGCCAATGGGTAGGGCCCCCCGGACTCGGATCGCCTAAAATTTTTTTGGGTTATCAAATACGACCTAAAGAACCATAGTCACCGCCCTAACATGACCGTTCCTCTTTTTTTGCGTTTTACGGCAAAAAACCTAGAATTCTGCCTGATTCCCATATTTTTGTGTGCTATAGCCCACGCCTTTCAAGTGATCCCGGGAACCCCGGAACCCGATCACCTAAAATTTTTTCGGGCCATCAAATATGATCTAAGGAACGATAGTCACCGCGTGACTATGCTATAGCCCACGCCTTCCGAGTGGGTCGGGCTCCGCGGACTTGGATCGCCTAGAATTTTTTCGGGCCATTAAATACGACCTAAGGAACCATAGTCACCGCCCCGCCATGATCATTCCTCACTTATTGCGATTTCCGGCCAAAAACTAGAATTCCGCACGATTCCCATCTTTTTGTATGCTACAGCCCACGCCTTTCAAGTGGTCTCGGGAACCCCGGACCCCGATCGCCTAAAAATTTTTCGGGCCATCAAATACAGTCTAAGGAACCAAAGTCACCGCCCCGCCATGATCATTCCTCATTTTTTTCATTTTTCAGCCAAAAACCTAGAATTCCCCCTGATTCCCATATTTTCGTGTGCTATACCCACGCCTTCCGAGTGCGCTGGGCCCCCCGGATTCGGATCACCTAAAAATTTTTCGGACCATCAAATATGACCTAAGGAACCATACTCACCTCCCCGCCATGATCGTTCCTCATTTTTTGCATTTTTCGGCCAAAAAACTAGAATTCCGCCCGATTCCCATATTTTCGTGTGCTATAGCACACACCTTACGAGTGGGCAGGGCCCCCCCGGACTCGGTCGCCTAAAATTTGTTTTGGGCCATCAAATACGACCTAAGGAACCATAGTCACTGCCCCGCCATGATCGTTCCTCATTCTTTGCGTTTTTCGGCCAAAAAACTAGAATTCCGCCCGATTGCCATATTTTTGTGTGCTATTGCCCACGCCTTCCGAGTGGGCCGGCCCCCCGGACTCGGATCGCCTAAAAAATTTATGAGCCATTAAATAGGACCTATGTAACCATAGTCACCGCCTCGCCATGATCGTTCCTCATGTTTTGTATATTTCGGCCAAAAAGCTAGAATTTCACCCGATTCCCATATTTTTGTGTGCTATGCCTACGCCTTCCAATCGGTCCCGAGACCACCGGACCCCGAACACCTAAAATTTTTCCGGGCCATCTAATACGACCTGTGGAACCATAGTAACTGCCCCACCATGATCGTTCCTCATTTTTGCGTTTTTCGTCCACACAACTAGAATTCCGCGCGATTCTCATATTTTTGTGTGCTATAGCCCACGCCTTCCGAGTGGTCCCGGGACCCCCGGATTCGGATCGCCTAAAATTTTTCCGGGCCATCAAATACGACCTAAGGAACCATAGTCACCGCCCCACCATGACCTTTCCTCATTTTTTGCATTTTACGGCCAAAAAACTAGAATTCCACCCGATTCCCATATTTTCGTGTGTTATAGCCCACGCCTTCCAAGTGGACCCGGGACTCCAGGACCCCGATCGCCTAAAATTTTTCCGGCCCATCAAATACGACCTAAGGAACCAGAGTCACCGCCCCCTCCATGATCGTTCCCCATTTTTTGAATTTTACTACAAAAAAACTAGAATTCCGCATGATTCCCATATTTTTGTGTGCGCCAATGCCTTCCGAGTGGGATGGGCCCTCCGGACTCAGATCGTATAAAAATTTTCCGGGACATAAAATACGACCTAAAGAACCATAGTCACCGCCCTGACATGACCGTTCCGCTTTGTTTTGCGTTTTACTGCAAAAAATATAGAATTCCGCCTGATTCCCATATTTTTGTGTGCTATAGCCCACGCCTTCAAGTGGTCACAGGATCCTCGACCCCGATCGCCTAAAATTTTTCTGGGCCAACAAATATGACGTAGGGAACCATAGTCACTGCCCCGCCATGATCGGTCCTTATTTTTTGCATTTTACGGCCAAAAAACTAGAATTCCGCCCGATTCCCATATTTTTGTGTGCTATTGTCCACGCCTTCCGAGTGGTCCCAGGAACACAGACCCCGATCGCCTAAAAAATTTTCCGGGCCATCAAATACGACCTAAGGAACAATAGTCACTGCCCCGCCATGATCATTCCTCATTTATAACGCTTTTCGGCCTAAAAACTAGAATTTCACCTGATTTTTATATTTTCGTTTGCTATAGCCCACGCCTCCCCAGTGGGTAGGGACCCCCTGAACTGGATCACCTAAAATTTTTCCAGGCCATCAAATACGACCTAAGGAACCATAGTCACCACCCCGCCATGACATTTCCTCATTGTTTGCATTTTACGGCCAAAAAACTAGAATTCCGCCCGATTCCCATATTTTCGTGTGGTATCCCACGCCTTCCGAGTGGGTCAGGCCCCTCGAACTAAGGAACCATAATCACCGCCCCGCCATGATTGTTCCTTATTTTTTGCATTTTTCGGCCAAAAAGCTAGAATTCCGCCCGATTCCCATTTTTTGTGTTATAGCCCTCGCCTTCCAAGTGGTCCCAGGACCCCCAAACCCCGATCTCCTAAAATTTTTCCGGGCAATAAAATACGACCTAAGGAACCATATTCACCGCCCCGCCAGGATCGTTCCTCATTTTTTGCATTTTTCGGACAAAAACCTAGAATTCCGCCCGATTCCAATATTTTCATGTGCTATAGCCCACGCCTTCCGAGTGGGCCGGGGCCCCCGGACTTGGATCACCTAAAAATATTTCGGGCCATCAAATAAGACCTAAGGAACCATAGTCACCTTCCCGCCATGATCATTTCTCATTTTTTGCATTTTTCGGCCAAAAAACTAGAATTCCGCCCGATTCCCATATTTTCGTGTGCTATACCCACGCCTTCCAAGTGGTCCCAGGAACCCCGGACCCCGATCGCCTAAAAATTTTCCGGGCCATCAAATACGACCTAAGGAACCATAGTCACTTCCCCTCCATGATTGTTCCTCATTTTTTTGCATTTTTCGGCCAAAAAACTAGAATTTCGCCCGATTACCATGTTTTGTGTGCTATTGCCCACGCCCTCCGAGTGGGCCGGGGTCCTCGAACTCGGATTGCTTAAAAATATTTCGGGTCATCAACTATGACCTAAGTAACCATAGTTACCGCCTCGCCATGATCGTTCCTAATGTTTTGCATATTTTGGCCAAAAAACTAGAATTATGCCTGATTCCCATATTTTTGTGTGCTATAGCCCACTCCTTCCAAGTGGTACCGGGACCCCCGGATCCCGATCTCTTAAAATTTTTCCGGGCCATCAAATACGACCTAAGGAACAATAGTAACCGCCCCACCATGATCGTTCCTCTTTTTTGCATTTTTCGGCCAAAAAACTAGAAATTCGCCCGATTCCCATATTTTCGTGTGTTATATAGCCCACGCCTTCCGAGTGGTCCCGGGACCCCCGGACCCCGATCGCCTAAAAATTTTCCGGGCCATCAAATACAACCTAAGGTACCATAGTCACAGCCTCGCCATGATCGTTCCTCATTTTTTGCGTTTTTCGGCCAAAAAACTAGAATTCCGCGCGATTCCCATATTTTCGTGTGCTAGCCCACGCCTTCCGAGTGGTCCTAGGCGCCCCGGACCCCGATCTCCTAAAATTGTCCAGGACATCAAATACAACCTAATGAACCATAGTTACAGCCTCGCCATGATCGTTCCTCATTTTTTGTATTTTTCGGCCATAAAACTAGAATTCTGCCCGATTCCCAATTTTTCGTGTGCTATAGCCCACGCCTTCCAAGTGGTCCTGAGAACCCCGGACCCCGATCGCCTAAAATTTTTCCGGGCCATCAAATACGACTTAAGGAACCATAGTCACCGCCCCGCCATGATCGTTCCTCCTTTTTTGCATTTTTCGGCCAAAAAACTAGAATACCGCCTGATTACCATATTTTCGTGTGCTATAATAGCCCACGCCTTCCCAATGGGTAGGGCCCCCCGGAGTCGGATCGCCTAGAATTTTTTTATGGTCCATCAAATACGACCTAAGGAACCATAGTCACCGCCCCTCCATGATCATTCCTCACTTATTGCGATTTCCGGCCAAAAAGCTAGAATTCCGCACGATTCTCTATATTTTTGTATGCTACAGCCCACGCCTTTCAAGTGGTCCCGGGAACCCCGGACCCCGATCGCCTAAAAATATTTCGGGCCATCAAATACGATCTAAGGCACCATAGTCCCCACCCCGCCATGATCATTCCTTATTTTTTGCATTTTTCAGCCAAAAAAATAGAATTCCGCGTGATTCCGATATTTTCGTGTGCTATAGCCCACGCCTTCCGAGTGGTCCCAGGCCCCCCGGACCCCGATCGCCTAAAAATTTTCCGGGCGATCAAATAGGACCGAAGGAACCAAAGTCACCGCCCCGCCATGATCATTCCTCATTTTTTTCATTTTTCAGCCAAAAACCTAGAATTCCCCCCGATTCCCATATTTTCGTGTGCTATACCCACGCCTTCCGAGTGGGCTGGGCACCCCAGACTCGGATCACCTAAAAAAATTTCGGGCCATCAAAAAAGACCTATGGAACCATAGTCACTTTCTTGCCATGATCGTTCCTCATGTTTTGCATTTTTCGGCCAAAAAACTAGAATTCCGCCCGATTCCCATATTTTCGTGTGTTATACCCACGCCTTCCAAGTGGTCCCGGGAACCCCGGACCCCGATCGCCTAAAAATTTTTTCGGGCCATCAAATACGACCTAAGGAACCATAGTCATTGCCCCGCCATGATCGTTTCTCATTCTTTGCGTTTTTCGGCCAAAAAACTAGAATTCCGCCCGATTGCCATATCTTTGTGTGCTATTGCCCACGCCTTCCGAGTGGGCCGGGCCCCCGGACTCGGATCGCCTAAAAAATTTTCGAGCCATTAAATAGGACCTATGTAACCATAGTCACCGCCTCGCCATGATCGTTCCTCATGTTTTGCATTTTTCGTCCACACAACTAGAATTCCGCGCGATTCCCATATTTTTGTGTGCTATGCCTACGCCTTCCAAGTGGTCCCGAGACCCCCGGACCCCGAACACCTAAAAAATTTTCGGGCCATCAAATACGACCTGAGGAACCATAGTAACCGCCCTGCCATGATCGTTCCTCATTTTTGCGTTTTTCATCCACACAACTAGAATTCCGCGCGATTCCCATATTTTCATGTGCTATAGCCCACGCCTTCCGAGTGGTCCCAGGACCCCCGGATTCGGATCGCCTAAAATTTTTCCGGGCCATCAAATACGACCTAAGGAACCATAGTCACCGCCCCACCATGACCTTTCCTCATTTTTTGCATTTTACGGCCAAAAAACTAGAATTCCACCCGATTCCCATATTTTCGTGTGTTATAGCCCACGCCTTCCAAGTGGACCCGGGACTCTAGGACCCCGTTCGCCTAAAATTTTTCCGGCCCATCAAATATGACCTAAGGAACCAGAGTCACTGCCCCCCCCATGATCGTTCCCCATTTTTTGAATTTTACTACAAAAAAACTAGAATTCCGCATGATTCCCATATTTTTATGTGCTATAGCCCATGCCTTCCGAGTGGGATGGGCCCTGCGGACTCAGATCGCATAAAAATTTTTCGGGCCATCAAATACGACCTAAAGA
The DNA here is from genome assembly GCF_000715075.1 of Nicotiana tabacum. Taxonomy (NCBI): domain Eukaryota; kingdom Viridiplantae; phylum Streptophyta; class Magnoliopsida; order Solanales; family Solanaceae; genus Nicotiana; species Nicotiana tabacum. The sequence continues at coordinate 95,807,539 of NC_134098.1, read as the reverse complement.
ACCATAGTCACCGCCCTGACATGACCGTTCCTCATTGTTTTGCGTTTTACGGCAAAAAATATAGAATTCCGCCCGATTCCCATATTTTTGTGTGCTATAGCCCACGCCTTCAAGTGGTCCCAGGACCCCAGACCCCGATCGCCTAAAATTTTTCCGGGCCAACAAATATGACGTAGGGAACCATAGTCACTGCCCCGCCATGATCGGTCCTTATTTTTTGCATTTTACGGCCAAAAAACTAGAATTCCGCCCGATTCCCATATTTTCGTGTGCTATTGCCCACGCCTTCCGAGTGGTCCCAGGAACACAGACCCCGATCGCCTAAAAAAATTTTTCGGGCCATCAAATACGACCTAAGGAACCATAGTCACTGCCCCGCCATGATCGTTCCTCATTTATAACGCTTTTCGGCCTAAAAACTAGAATTTCACCTGATTTTTATATTTTCGTTTGCTATAGCCCACGCCTCCCCAGTGGGTAGGGACCCCCGGAACCGGATCACCTAAAATTTTTCCAGGCCATCAAATACGACCTAAGGAACCATAGTCACCACCCCGCCATGACCTTTCCTCATTGTTTGCATTTTACGGCCAAAAAACTAGAATTCCGCCCGATTCCCATATTTTCGTGTGGTATCCCACGCCTTCCGAGTGGGTCAGGCCCCCCGAACTAAGGAACCATAATCACCGCCCCGCCATGATCGTTCCTTATTTTTTGCATTTTTCGGCCAAAAAACTAGAATTCCGCCCGATTCCCATTTTTTTGTGTTATAGCCCTCGCCTTCCAAGTGGTCCCAGGACCCCCGAACCCCGATCTCCTAAAAATTTTCTGGGAAATCAAATACGACCTAAGGAACCATATTCACCGCCCCGCCAGGATCGTGCCTTATTTTTTGCATTTTTCGGACAAAAACCTAGAATTCCGCCCGATTCCAATATTTTCGTGTGCTATAGCCCACGCCTTCCGAGTGGGCCGGGGCCCCCGGACTCGGATCACCTAAAAATATTTCGGGCCATCAAATAAGACCTAAGGAACCATAGTCACCTTCCCGCCAGGATCATTTCTCATTTTTTGCATTTTTCGGCCAAAAAACTAGAATTCCGCCCGATTCCCATATTTTAGTGTGCTATACCCACGCCTTCCAAGTGGTCCCAGGAACCCGGACCCCGATCGGCTAAAATTTTTCTGGGCTATCAAATACAACCTAAGGAACCATAGTCACTTCCCCTCCATGATTGTTCCTCATTTCTTTGCGTTTTTCGGCCAAAAAACCAGAATCTCGCCCGATTATCATGTTTTGTGTGCTATTGCCCACGCCCTCCGAGTGGGCAGGGGCCCTCGAACTCGGATTGCTTAAAAATATTTCGGGTCATCAGCTATGACCTAAGTAACCATAGTTACCACCTCGCCATGTTCGTTCCTAATGTTTTGCATATTTTGGCCAAAAAACTAGAATTATGCCTGATTCCCATATTTTTGTGTGCTATAGCCCACTCCTTCCAAGTGGTACCGGGACCCCCGGATCCCGATCTCTTAAACTTTTTCCGGGCCATTAAATATGACCTAAGGAACCATAGTAACCGCCCTGCCATGATCGTTCCTCATTTTTGCATATTTCGGCCAAAAAACTAGAAATTCGCCCGATTCCCATATTTTCGTGTGTTATATAGCCCACGCCTTCTGAGTGGTCCCGGGACCCCCGGACCCCGATCGCCTAAAAATTTTTCGAGCCATCAAATACGACCTAAGGAACCTTAGTCACCGCCCCGCCATGAACATTCCTCATTTTTTTGCATTTTCGGCCAAAAAACTAGAATTCCGCGCGATTCCCATATTTTCGTGTGCTAGCCCACGCCTTCCGAGTGGTCCTAGGCGCCCCGGACCCCGATCTCCTAAAATTGTCCAGGACATCAAATACAACCTAATGAACCATAGTTACAGCCTCGCCATGATTGTTCCTCATTTTTTGTGTTTTTCGGCCATAAAACTAGAATTCTGCCCGATTCCCAATTTTTCGTGTGCTATAGCCCACGCCTTCCAAGTGGTCCTGAGAACCCCGGACCCCGATCGCCTAAAATTTTTCCGGGCCAACAAATACGACTTAAGGAACCATAGTCACCGCCCCGCCATGATCGTTCCTCCTTTTTTGCATTTTTCGGCCAAAAAACTAGAATACCGCCTGATTACCATATTTTCGTGTGCTATAATAGCCCACGCCTTCCCAATGGGTAGGGCCCCCCGGAGTCGGATAGCCTAGAATTTTTTTATGGTCCATCAAATACGACCTAAGGAACCATAGTCACTGCCCCTCCATGATCATTCCTCACTTATTGCGATTTCCGGCCAAAAAGCTAGAATTCCGCACGATTCCTATATTTTTGTATGCTACAGCCCACGCCTTTCAAGTGGTCCCGGGAACCCCGGACCCCGATCGCCTAAAAAATTTTCGGGCCATCAAATACGATCTAAGGCACCATAGTCCCCACCCCGCCATGATCATTCCTTATTTTTTGCATTTTTCAGCCAAAAAAATAGAATTCCGCGTGATTCCGATATTTTCGTGTGTTATAGCCCACGCCTTCCGAGTGGTCCCAGGCCCCCCGGACCCCGATCGCCTAAAAATTTTCCGGGCGATCAAATAGGACCTAAGGAACCAAAGTCACCGCCCCGCCATGATCATTCCTCATTTTTTTCATTTTTCAGCCTAAAACCTAGAATTCCCCCCGATTCCCATATTTTCGTGTGCTATACCCACGCCTTCCGAGTGGGCTGGGCACCCCAGACTCGGATCACCTAAAAAAATTTCGGGCCATCAAAAAAGACCTATGGAACCATAGTCACTTTCTTGCCATGATCGTTCCTCATGTTTTGCATTTTTCGGCAAAAAAACTAGAATTCCGCCCGATTCCCATATTTTCGTGTGCTATACCCACGCCTTCCAAGTGGTCCCGGGAACCCCGGACCCCGATCGCCTAAAAATTTTTTTGGGCCATCAAATACGACCTAAGGAACCATAGTCATTGCCCCGCCATGATCGTTTCTCATTCTTTGTGTTTTTCGGCCAAAAAACTAGAATTCCGCCCGATTGCCATATCTTTGTGTGCTATTGCCCACGCCTTCCGAGTGGGCAGGGCCCCCGGACTCGGATCGCCTAAAAAATTTTCGAGCCATTAAATAGGACCTATGTAACCATAGTCACCGCCTCGCCATGATCGTTCCTCGTGTTTTGCATTTTTCGGCCAAAAAGCTAGAATTTCACCCGATTCCCATATTTTTGTGTGCTATGCCTACGCCTTCCAAGTGGTCCCGAGACCCCCGGACCCCGAACACCTAAAAAATTTTTGGGCCATCAAATACGACCTGAGGAACCATAGTAACCGCCCTGCCATGATCGTTCCTCATTTTTGCGTTTTTCATCCACACAACTAGAATTCCGCGTGATTCCTATATTTTCGTGTGCTATAGCCCACGCCTTCCGAGTGGTCCCAGGACCCCCGGATTCGGATCGCCTAAAATTTTTCCGGGCCATCAAATATGACCTAAGGAACCATAGTCACCTCCCCACCATGACCTTTCCTCATTTTTTGCATTTTACGGCCAAAAAACTAGAATTCCACCCGATTCCCATATTTTCGTGTGTTATCCCACGCCTTCCAAGTGGACCCGGGACTCCAGGACCCTGATCGCCTAAAATTTTTTCGGCCCATCAAATATGACCTAAGGAACCAGAGTCACTGCCCCCCCCATGATCGTTCCCCATTTTTTGAATTTTACTACAAAAAAACTAGAATTCCGCATGATTCCCATATTTTTATGTGCTATAGCCCATGCCTTCCGAGTGGGATGGGCCCTGCGGACTCAGATCGCATAAAATTTATTCGGGCCATCAAATACGACCTAAAGAGCCATAGTCACCGCCCTGACATGACCGTTCCTCATTTTTTTGCGTTTTACGGCAAAAAATATAGAATTCCGCCCGATTCCCATATTTTTGTGTGCTATAGCCCACGCCTTCAAGTGGTCCCAGGACCCCAGACCCCGATCGCCTAAAATTTTTCCGGGCCAACAAATATGACGTAGGGAACCATAGTCACTGCCCCGCCATGATCGGTCCTTATATTTTGCATTTTACGGCCAGAAAACTAGAATTCCGCCCGATTCCCATATTTTCGTGTGCTATTGCCCACGCCTTCCGAGTGTTCCCAGGAACACAGACCCCGATCGCCTAAAAAATTTTCCGGGCCATCAAATACGACCTAAGGAACCATAGTCACTGCCCCGCCATGATCGTTCCTCATTTATAACGCTTTTCGGCCTAAAAACTAGAATTTCACCTGATTTTTATATTTTCGTTTGCTATAGCCCACGCCTCCCCAGTGGGTAGGGACCCCCGGAACCGGATCACCTAAAATTTTTCCAGGCCATCAAATATGACCTAAGGAACCATAGTCACCACCCCGCCATGACCTTTCCTCATTGTTTGCATTTTACGGCCAAAAAACTAGAATTCCGCCCGATTCCCATATTTTCTTGTGGTATCCCACGCCTTCCGAGTGGGTCAGGCCCCCCGAACTAAGGGACCATAATCATCGCCCCGCCATGATCGTTCCTTATTTTTTGCATTTTTCGGACAAAAACCTAGAATTCCGTCCGATTCCAATATTTTCGTGTGCTATAGCCCACGCCTTCCGAGTGGGCCGGGGCCCCCGGACTCGGATCACCTAAAAATATTTCGGGCCATCAAATAAGACCTAAGGAACCATAGTCACCTTCCCGCCATGATCATTTCTCATTTTTTGCATTTTTCGGCCAAAAAACTAGAATTCCGCCCGATTCCCATATTTTCGTGTGCTATACCCACGCCTTCCAAGTGGTCCCAGGAACCCCGGACCCCGATCGCCTAAAATCTTTCCGGGCCATCAAATACGACCTAAGGAACCATAGTCACTTCCCCTCCATGATTGTTCCTTATTTCTTTGCGTTTTTCGGCCAAAAAACCAGAATCTCGCCCGATTATCATGTTTTGTGTGCTATTGCCCACGCCCTCCGAGTGGGCAGGGGCCCTCGAACTCGGATTGCTTAAAAATATTTCGGGTCATCAACTATGACCTAATTAACCATAGTTACCGCCTAGCCATGATCGTTCCTAATGTTTTGCATATTTTTGCCAAAAAACTAGAATTATGCCTGATTCCCATATTTTTGTGTGCTATAGCCCACGCCTTGCAAGTGGTACCGGGACCCCCGGATCTCGATCTCTTAAAATTTTTCCGGGCCATCAAATACGACCTAAGGAACCATAGTAACCGCCCCGCCATGATCGTTCCTCTTTGTTGCATTTTTCGGCCAAAAAACTAGAAATTCGCCCGATTCCCATATTTTCGTGTGTTATATAGCCCACGCCTTCTGAGTGGTCCCGGGACCCCCGGACACCGATCGCCTAAAAATTTTCCGAGCCATCAAATATGACCTAAGGAACCATAGTCACCGCCCCGCCATGAACGTTCCTCATTTTTTGCATTTTTCGGCCAAAAAACTAGAATTCCGTGCGATTCCCATATTTTCGTGTGCTAGCCCACGCCTTCCGAGTGGTCCTAGGCGCCCCGGACCCCGATCGCCTAAAATTGTCCAGGACATCAAATACAACCTAATGAACCATAGTCACAGCCTCGCCATGATCGTTCCTCATTTTTTGTGTGTTTCGGCCATAAAACTAGAATTCTGCCCGATTCCCAATTTTTCGTGTGCTATAGCCCACGCCTTCCAAGTGGTCCTGAGAACCCCGGACCCCGATCGCCTAAAATTTTTCCGGGCCATCAAATACGACTTAAGGAACCATAGTCACCGCCCCGCCATGATCGTTCCTCCTTTTTTGTATTTTTCGGCCAAAAAACTAGAATACCGCCTGATTACCATATTTTCGTGTGCTATAATAGCCCACGCCTTCCCAATGGGTAGGGGCCCCCGGAGTCGGATCGCCTAAAATTTTTTTATGGTCCATCAAATACGACCTAAGGAACCATAGTCACCGCCCCTCCATGATCATTCCTCACTTATTGTGATTTCCGGCCAAAAAACTAGAATTCCGCACGATTCCCATATTTTTGTATGCTACAGCCCACGCCTTTCAAGTGGTCCCGGGAACCCTTGACCCCGATCGCCTAAAAATATTTCGGGCCATCAAATACGATCTAAGGAACCATAGTCCCCACCCCGCCATGATCATTCCTTATTTTTTGCATTTTTCAGCCAAAAAAATAGAATTCTGCGTGATTCAAATATTTTCGTGTGCTATAGCCCACGCCTTCCGAGTGGTCCCAGGCCCCCCGGACCCCAATCGCCTAAAAGTTTTCCGGGCGATCAAATACGACCTAAGGAACCTAAGTCACCGCCCCGCCATGATCATTCCTCATTTTTTTCATTTTCAGCCAAAAACCTAGAATTCCCCCCGATTCCCATATTTTCGTGTGCTATACCCACGCCTTCCGAGGGGGCTAGGCCCCCCGGACTCGGATCGCCTAAAAAATTTTCGGGCCATCAAAAAATACCTATGGAACCATAGTCACTTTCTTGCCATGATCGTTCCTCATTTTTTGCATTTTTTGGCCAAAAAACTAGAATTTCGCCCGATTCCCATATTTTCGTGTGCTATACCCACGCCTTCCAAGTGGTCCCGGGAACACCGGACCCCGATCGCCTAAAAAGATTTTTGGGCCATCAAATACGACCTAAGGAACCATAGTCACTGCCCCGCCATGATCGTTCCTCATTCTTTGCGTTTTTCGGCCAAAAAACTACGATTGCCATATTTTTGTGTGCTATTGCCCACGCCTTCCGAGTGGGCCGGGCCCCCGGACTCGGATCGCCTAAAACATTTTCGAGCCATTATATAGGACCTATGTAACCATAGTCACCGCCTCGCCATGATCGTTCCTCATGTTTTGCATTTTTCGGCCAAAAAGCTAGAATTTCACCCGATTTCCATATTTTTGTGTGCTATGCCTACGCCTTCCAAGTGGTCCCGAGACCCCCGGACCCTGAACACCTAAAATTTTTCCGGGCGATCAAATATGACCTAAGGAACCATAGTAACCGCCCCGCCATGATCGTTCCTCATTTTTGCGTTTTTCGTCCACACAACTAGAATTCCGTGCGATTCCCATATTTTTATGTGCTATAGCCCACGCCTTCGAGTGGTCCCGGGACCCCCGGATTCGGATCGCCTAAAATTTTTCCGGGCCATCAAATACGACCTAAGGAATCATAGTCACCGCCCCACCATGACCTTTCCTCATTTTTTGCATTTTACGGCCAAAAAACTAGAATTCCACCCGATTTCCATATTTTCGTGTGTTATAGCCCACGCCTTCCAAGTGGACCCGGGACTCCAGGACCCCGATCGCCTAAAATTTTTCCGGCCAATCAAATACGACCTAAGGAACCAGAGTCACTGCCCCCCCATGATCGTTCCCTATTTTTTGAATTTTACTACAAAAAAACTAGAATTCCGCATGATTCCCATATTTTTGTGTGCTATAGCCCAAGCATTCCGAGTAGGATGGGCCCTCCGGACTCAGATCGCATAAAAATTTTCCGGGCCATCAAATACGACCTAAAGAACCATAGTCACCGCCCTGACATGACCGTTCCTCATTTTTTTGCGTTTTACGGCAAAAAATATAGAATTCCGCCCGATTCCCATATTTTTGTGTGCTATAGCCCACGCCTTCAAGTGGTCCCCGGACCCCAGACCCCGACCGCCTAAAATTTTTCCGGGCCAACAAATATGACGTAGGGAACCATAGTCACTGCCCCGCCATGATCGGTCCTTATTTTTTGCATTTTACGGCCAAAAAACTAGAATTCCGCCCGATTCCCATATTTTCGTGTGGTATTGCCCACGCCTTCCTAGTGGTCCCAAGAACACAGACCCCGATCGCCTAAAAAATTTTCCGAGCCATCAAATACGACCTAAGGAACCATAGTCACTGCCCCGCCATGATCGTTCCTCATTTATAACGCTTTTCGGCCTAAAAACTAGAATTTCACCTCATTTTTATATTTTCGTTTGCTATAGCCCACGCCTCCCCAGTGGGTAGGGACCCCCGGAACCGGATCACCTAAAATTTTTCCAGGCCATCAAATACGACCTAAGGAACCATAGTCACCACCCCGCCATGACCTTTCCTCATTGTTTGCATTTTATGGCCAAAAAACTAGAATTCCGCCCGATTCCCATATTTTCGTGTGGTATCCCACGCCTTCCGAGTGGGTCAGGCCCCCCGAACTAAGGAACCATAATCACCGCCCCGCCATGATCGTTCCTTATTTTTTGACTTTTTCGGCCAAAAAACTAGAATTTCGCCCGATTCCCATTTTTTGTGTTATAGCCCTCGCCTTCCAAGTGGTCCCAGGGCCCCCGAACCCCGATCTCCTAAAATATTTCCGGGCAATCAAATACGACCTAAGGAACCATATTCACCGCCCCTCCAGGATCATTCCTCATTTTTTGCATTTTTCGGACAAAAACCTAGAATTCCGCCCGATTCCCATATTTTCGTGTGCTATAACCCACGCCTTCCGAGTGGGCCTGGGCCCCCGGACTCGGATCACCTAAAAAATTTTCGGGCCATCAAATAAGACCTAAGGAACCATAGTCACCTTCCCGCCATGATCATTTCTCATTTTTTGCATTTTTCGGCCAAAAAACTAGAATTTCGCCCGATTCCCATATTTTCGTGTGCTATACCCACGCCTTCCAAATGGTCCTAGGAACCCCGGACCCCGATCGCCTAAAATTTTTACGGGCCATCAAATACGACCTAAGGAACCATAGTCACTTCCCCTCCATGATTGTTCCTCATGTTTTTGCGTTTTTCGGCCAAAAAACTAGAATTTCGCCCGATTACCATGTTTTGTGTGCTATTGCCCACGCCCTACGACTGATCCGGGGCCCGCGAACTCGGATTGCTTAAAAATATTTTGGGTCATCAACTATGACCTAAGTAACCATAGTTACCGCCTCGCCATGATCGTTCCTAATGTTTTGCATATTTTGGCCAAAAAACTAGAATTATGCCTGATTCCCATATTTTTGTGTGCTATAGCCCACGCCTTCCAAGTGGTACCGGGACCCCCGGATCCCGATATCTTAAAATTTTTCCGGGCCATCAAATACGACCTAAGGAACCATAGTAACCGCCCCGCCATGATCGTTCCTCATTTTTGCATTTTTCGGCCAAAAAACTAGAAATTCGCCCGATTCCCATATTTTCGTGTGTTATATAGCCTACGCCTTCCGAGTGGTCCCGTGACCCCCGTACCCCGATAGCCTAAAACTTTTCCGGGCCATCAAATACGACCTAAGGAACCATAGTCACCGCCCCGCCATGAACCTTCCCCATTTTTTGCGTTTTTCGGCCAAAAAACTATAATTCCGCGCGATTCCCATATTTTCGTGTGCTATAGTCCACGCCTTCCGAGTGGTCCTCGGCGCCCCGGACCCCGATCGCCTAAAATTGGCCCGGACATCAAATACAACCTAAGGAACCATAGTCACAGCCTCGCCATGATCGTTCCTCATTTTTTGCATTTTTCGGCCATAAAACTAGAATTCTGCTCGATTCCCAATTTTTCGTGTGCTAGCCCACGCCTTCCAAGTGGTCTTGAGAAACCCGGACCCCGATCGCCTAAAATTTTTCCGGGCCATCAAATACGACTTAAGGAACCATAGTCACCGCCCCGCCATGATCGTTCCCCCTTTTTTGCATTTTTTGGCAAAAAAACTAGAACACCGCCTGATTACCATATTTTTGTGTGCTATAATATCCCACGCCTTCCCAATGGGTAGGGCCCCCCGGAGTCGGATCGCCTAAAATTTTTTCGGTCCAACAAATACGACCTAAGGAACCATTGTCACTGCCCCTCCATGATCATTCCTCACTTATTGTGATTTCCGGCAAAAAAACTAGAATTCCGCACGATTCCCATATTTTTGTATGCTACAGCCCACGCCTTTCAAGTGGTCCCGGGAACTCCGGACCCCGATCGCCTAAAATTTTTTCGGGCCATCAAATACGATCTAAGGCACCATAGTCCCCACCCCGCCATGATCAATCCTTATTTTTTGCATTTTTCAGCCAAAAAAATAGAATTCCGCGTGATTCCGATATTTTCGTGTGCTATAGCCCACGCCTTCCTAGTGGTCCCAGGCCCCCCGGACCCCGATCGCCCAAAATTTTTCCGGGAGATCAAATACGACCTAAGGAACCAAAGTCACCGCCCCGCCATGATCATTCCTCATTTTTTTCATTTTTCAGCCAAAAACCTAGAATTTCCCCCAATTCCCATATTTTCGTGTGCTATACCCACGCCTTCTGAGTGTGCTGGGCCCCCCGGACTCGGATCACCTAAAAAAATTTTCGGGCCATCAAAAAAGACTTATGGAACCATAGTCACTTTCTTGCCATGATCATTCCTCATTTTTTGCATTTTTCGGCCAAAAGATTAGAAGTCCACCCGATTCCCATATTTTCGTGTGCTATACCCACGCCTTCCAAGTGGTCCCGGGAACCCCGGACCCCGATCGCCTAAAAATTTTTTCGGGCCATAAAATACGACCTAAGGAACCATAGTCACTGCCCCGCCATGATAGTTCCTCATTCTTTGCATTTTTCGGCCAAAAAACTAGAATTCCACCCGATTGCCATATTTTTGTGTGCTATTGCCCACGCCTTCCGAGTGGGCCGGGCCTCCGGACTCGGATCGCCTAAAATTTTTTCGAGCCATTAAATAGGACCTATGTAACCATAGTCACCGCCTTGCCATGATCGTTTCTCATGTTTTGCATTTTTCGGCCAAAAAGCTAGAATTTCACCCGATTCCCATATTTTTGTGTGCTATGCCTACGCCTTCCAAGTGGTCCCGAGACCCCCGGACCCCGAACACCTAAAATTTTTCCGGGCCATCAAATATGACCTGAGGAACCATAGTAACCGCCCCGCCATGATCGTTCCTCATTTTTGCGTTTTTCGTCCACACAACAAGAATTCCGCGCGATTCCCATATTTTCGTGTGCTATAGCCCACGCCTTCGAGTGGTCCCAGGACCCCCGGATTCGGATCGCCTAAAATTTTTCCGGGCCATCAAATACGACCTAAGGAACCATAGTCACCGCCCCACCATGACCTTTCCTCATTTTTTGCATTTTACGGCCAAAAAACTAGAATTCCACCCGATTCCCATATTTTCGTGTGTTATAGCCCACGCCTTCCAAGTGGACCCGGGACTCCAGGACCCCGATCGCCTAAAATTTTTTCGGCCCATCAAATACGACCTAAGGAACAAGATTCACTGCCCCCCATGATCGTTCCCCATTTTTTGAATTTTACTACAAAAAAACTAGAATTCCGCATGATTCCCATATTTTTGTGTGCTATAGCCCACGCCTTCTGAGTGGGATGGGCCCTCCGGACTCAGATCGCATAAAAATTTTCCGGACCATCAAATACGACCTAAAGAACCATAGTCACCGCCCTGACATGACCGTTCCTCATTTTGTTGCGTTTTACGGCAAAAAAAATAGAATTCCGCCCGATTCCCATATTTTTGTGTGCTATAGCCCACGCCTTCAAGTGGTCCCAGGACCCCAAACCCCGATCGCCTAAAAATTTTTCGGGCCAACAAATATGACGTAGGGAACCATAGTCACTGCCTCGCCATGATCGGTCCTTATTTTTTTGCATTTTACGGCCAAAAAACTAGAATTCCGCCCGATTCCCATATTTTCATGTGCTATTGCCCACGCCTTCCGAGTGGTCCCAGGAACACAGACCCCGATCGCGTAAAAAAAATTTTGGGCCATCAAATACGACCTAAGGAACCATAGTCACTACCCCGCCATTATCGTTCCTCATTTATAACGCTTTTCGGCCTAAAAACTAGAATTTCAACTGATTTTTTTATTTTCGTTTGCTATAGCCCACGCCTCCCCAGTGGGTAGGGACCCCCGGAACCGGATCACCTAAAAATTTTCCAGGCTATCAAATATGACCTAAGGAACCATAGTTACCACCCCGCCATGACCTTTCCTCATTGTTTGCATTTTACGGCCAAAAAACTATAATTCCGCCCGATTCCCATATTTTTGTGTGGTATCCCACGCCTTCCGAGTGGGCCAGGCCCCCCAAACTAAGGAACCATAATCACCAGCCCGCCATGATCGTTCCTTATTTTTTGCATTTTTCGGCCAAAAAACTAGAATTCCGCTCGATTCCCATTTTTTTGTGTTATAGACCTCGCCTTCCAAGTGGTCCCAGGACCCCCGAACCCCGATCTCCTAAAAGTTTTCCGGGCAATCAAATACGACCTAAGGAACCATATTCACCGCCCCTCCAGGATCGTTCCTCATTTTTTGGATTTTTCGGACAAAAACCTAGAATTCCGCCCGATTCTCATATTTTCGTGTGCTATAGCCCACGCCTTCCGAGTGGGCCGGGGCCCCCGGACTCGGGTCACCTAAAAAATTTTAGGGCCATCAAATAAGACCTAGGAACCATAGTCACCTTCCCGCCATGATCATTTCTCATTTTTTGCATTTTTCGGCCAAAAAACTAGAATTCCGCCCGATTCCCATATTTTCGTGTGCTATACCCACGCCTTCCAAGTGGTCCCAGGAACCCCGGACCCCGATCGCCTAAAATTTTTCCGGGCCATCAAATACGACCTAAGGAACCATAGTCACTTCCCCTCCATGATTGTTCCTCATTTTCTTGCGTTTTTCGGCCAAAAACCTAGAATTTCGCCCGATTACCATGTTTTGTGTGCTATTGCCCACGCCCTCCGAGTGGGTCGGGGCCCTCGAACTCGAATTGCTTAAAAATATTTCTGGTCATCAACTATGACCTAAGTAACCATAGTTACCGCCTCGCCATGATCGTTCCTAATGTTTTGAATATTTTGGACAAAAAACTAGAATTATTCCTGATTCCCATATTTTTGTGTGCTATAGCCCACGCCTTCCAAGTGGTACCAGGACCCCCGGATCCCGATCTCTTAAAATTTTTCCGGGCCATCAAATACGACCTAAGGAACCATAGTAACCGCCCCGCCATGATCGTTCCTCATTTTTGCATTTTTCGGCCAAAAAACTAGAAATTTGCCCGATTCCCATATTTTCGTGTGTTATATAGCCCACGCCTTCCGAGTGGTCCCGTGACCCCTGGACCCTGATTGCCTAAAAATTTTCCGGGCCATCAAATACGACCTAAGGAACCATAGTCACTGCCCCGCCATGAACGTTCCTCATTTTTTGCGTTTTTCGGCAAAAAAACTAGAATTCCGCGCGATTCCCATATTTTCGTGTGCGATAGCCCACGCCTTCCGAGTGGTCCTAGGCGCCCCGAACCCCGATCGCCTAAAATTGTCCCGGACATCAAATACAACCTAAGGTACCATAGTCACAGCCTCGCCATGATCGTTCCTCATTTTTTGCGTTTTTCGGCCATAAAACTAGAATTCTGCCAGATTCCCAATTTTTCGTGTGCTAAAGCCCACGCCTTGCAAGTGGTCCTGAGAACCCCGGACCCCGATCGCCTAAAATTTTTCCGGGCCATCAAATACGACTTAAGGAACCATAGTCACCGCCCCGCCATGATCGTTCCTCCTTTTTTTGCATTTTTCGGCCAAAAAACTAGAATTTCGCCTGATTACCATATTTTCGTGTGCTATAATAGCCCACGCCTTCCCAATGGGTAGTGGCCCCCGGAGTCGGATCGCCTAAAAAATTTTCGCTCCATCAAATACGACCTATGGAACCATAGTCACCGCCCCTCCATGATCATTCCTCACTTATTGCGATTTCCGGCCAAAAAATTAGAATTTCGCACGATTCCCATATTTTTGTATGCTACAGCCCACGCCTTTCAAGTGGTCCCGGGAACCCCGGACCCCGAGTCCGGGGGGCCCAGCCCACTCAGAAGGCGTGGGTATAGCACACGAAAATATGGGAATCGGGGGGAATTCTAGGTTTTTGGCTGAAAAATGAAAAAAATGAGGAATGATCATGGTGGGGCAGTGACTTTGGTTCCTTAGGTCATATTTGATCGCCCAAAAAAATTTTAGGCGATCCGAGTCCGGGGGTCCCGGGACTACTTGGAAGGCGTGGGCTATAGCACCGAAAAATATGCAAATCGGGCGGAATTCTAGTTTTTTGGCCGTAAAATGCAAAACGTGAGGAACGATCATGGCGGGGCAGTGACTATGATTCCTTAGGTCGTATTTAATGGCCCAGAAAAACTTTAGGCGACCCGAGTCCGGGGGTCCCGGGACCACTTGGAAGGTGTGGGATATAGCACACGAAAATATGGGAATCGGGCGGAATTTTAGTTTTTTGGTCAAAAAATGCAAAAAATGAGGAGCGATCACGGCGGGGCAGTGACTATGGTTCCATAGGTTATATTTGATGGCCCGAAAAACTTTTAGGCAATCCGAGTACGGCGGGGGCTATAGCACAGGAAAATATGCTAATCGGGCGGAATTCTAGTTTTTTGGCCGAAAAACGCAAAAAATGAGGAACGATCATGACTGGGCAGTGACTATTGTTCTTTAGGTCATATTTGATTGCCCAGAAAAATTTGAGGCGATCCGGCTCCGTGGGGCCCTACCCACTGGGAAGGCATGGGATATAGCACACAAAAATATTGGAATCAGGCGAAATTCTAGTTTTTTTGAAGAAAAATTCAAAAAATGAGGAGCTATCATGGCGGGACGTTGACTATGGTTCTTTAGCTCGTACTTTATATCTTGGAAAAATTTAGGCGATCGGGGTCCGGGGGTCCCGGGACCACTTGGAAGGTGTGGGCTATAGCACACGAAAATATGGGAATCAGACTAAATTCTAGTTTTTTGGCAGAAAAATGCAAAAAATGAGGAACGATCATGGCGGGGCAGTGACTATGGTTCCCTAGGTCGTATTCGATGGCCCGAAAAAGTTTTAGGCAATCCGAGTCAGGGGCCCGACCCACTCGGAAGGCGTAGGTTATTGCACACGAAAATATGGGAATCGGGCGGAATTCTAGTTTTTTGGCCGAAAAATATAATAAAATGAGAAACGATCACGGCGGGGCGGTGACTATGGTTCCTTAGGTTGTATTTGATGGACCAAAAAATTTTATCTGGGAGTCCGGGACCACTTGGAAGGCGTGGGCTATAGCACACGAAAATATGGGCATCGAGAGGAATTCTAGTTTTTTGGCCGAAAAATGCAAAATATAAGGAACGATCATGGAGGGGCGGTGACTATGGTTCCTTAGGTCGTATTTGATGGACCTGAAAAATTTTAGGAGATCGGGGTCCGGGGGTCCCGGGACCACTCGGAAGGCGTGGGCTGTAGCACACGAAAATATGGGAATCTGGCGGAATTCTAGTTTTTTGGCCAAAAAATGTAAAAAATGAGGAACGATCATGGGGGGCGGTGACTATGGTTCTACAGGTCGTATTTGATGGCCCGAAAAAATTGTAGGCGATCCGAGTCCAGGGGGCCCAACCCACTAGGAAGACGTGGGTGCACACGAAAATATGGGAATCGGGCGGAATTTTTGTTTTTTGGCCATAAAATGCAAAAAATGATGAAAGGTCATGGCGGGGAGGTGAGTATGGTTACTTAGGTCGTATTTGATGGCCTGAAAAAATTTTAGGCGATCTGGCTCCGGGGTCCTGGCCCACTCGGAAGGCGTGGGCTATAGCACATGAAAATATTGCAATCAGGCAAAATTCTATTTTTTTTGGCCGAAAAACGCAAAACATGAGGAACGATCATGGAGGGGCGATGACTATGGTTCTTTAGGTCGTATTTTATGGCCCGGAAAATTTTAGGCGATCGGGGTCCGGGTGTCCCGGGACCATTTGGAAGGCATGGGCTATAGCACACGAAAATATGAGAATCAGGCAGAATTCTAGTTTTTTGGCCGAAAAATGCGAAAAATGAGGAACGATCATGGAGGGGCGGTGACTATGGTTCCCTAGGTCTTATTTGATGGCCCGAAAAACATTTAGGCGAATCGAGTCAAGGGGCCCGGCCCACTCGGCACACGAAAATATGGGAATCAGGCGGAATTCTAGTTTTTTGGCCGTAAAATGAAAATATTGAGGAATGATCATGGCGGGGCGGTGTCTATGGTTCCTTAGGTCGTATTTAATGGCCCGGTAAAATTTTAGGCGATCCGAGTCCGGGGGTCCCGAGACTACTTGGAAGGCGTGGGCTATAGCACACGAAAATATGGGAATCGGGTGGAATTCTAGTTTTTTGGCCGAAAAACGCAAAAAATGAGGAACGATTATGGCGGGGAGGTGACTATGGTACCTTAGGTCATATTTGATGGCCCATAAAATATTTTGGCGATCGGGGTCTAGGGGGCCAGGGACCACTCGGAAGGCGTGGTCTATAGCACACGAAACTATTTGAATTAGGCAGAAATCTAGTTTTTTGGCCGTATAACGTAGAATAACCGAGGAATGATCATGACGGGGCAGTGACTATGGTTATATAGGTCATATTTGATGGCCCGAAAAAAATTTAGGCGATCTGAGTCGAGGGGGCCCAACCCACTCGGAAGGCGTGGGCATACGCAAAAATATGTTAATTGGCCGTAAAATGCAAACGGTGAGGAACGATCATGGCGGGCGGTGACTATGGTTCCTTAGGTCGTATTAGGTGTCCTAGAAAAATTTTAGGTTATCGGGGTTCGGGGGTCCCGAGACCACTTGGAAGGCGTGGGCTATGGCATACGAAAATATGGGAAAGAGGTAGAATTCTAGTTTTTTGGCCATAAAATGCAAAAAATGAGGAAAGGTCATTGCGGAGTAGTGACTATGTATCTCTAGGTCGTATGTGATGGCCCGGAAAAGTTTTAGGCTATCCGAGTCCGGGGGGCCCGGCCCACTCTGAAGTCGTGAGCTATAGCACACGAAAATAAGGGCATCGGGCGGAATTCTACTTTTTTGGCCGAAAAATGCAAAAGATAAGGAACAATTATGGAGGGGCGGTGACTATGGTTCCTTAGGTCCTATTTGATGGACCGGAAAAAATTTAGGAGATCGGGGTCCGGGGGTCCCGGGACCACTCGGAAGGCGTGGGCTGTAGCACACGAAAATATGGAAATCTGGCGGAATTCTAGTTTTTTTGCCAAAAAATGTATAAAATGAGGAACGATCATGGGGGTGGTGACTATGGTTCTATAGGTCGTATTTGATGGCCCGAAAAAATTGTAGGCGATCCGAGTCCAGGGGGGACAGCCCACTCGGAAGACGTGGGTGCACACGAAAATATTAGAATCGGGGGGAATTTTTGTTTTTTGGCCATAAAATGCAAAAAATGATGAAAGGTCATGGCGGGGAGGTGAGTATGGTTACTTAGGTCGTATTTGATGGCCCAAAATTTTTTTAGGCAATCCGTCTCCGAGGACCTGGCCCACTCAGAAGGCGTGGGCTATAGCACACGAAAATATTGGAATCAGGCAAAATTCTAATTTTTTGGCCGAAAAATGCAAAACATGAGGAACGATCATGGCGGGGCGATGACTATGGTTCTTTAGGTCATATTTTATGGCCCGAAAAATTTTAGGCGATCGGGGTCCGGCAGTCCCGGGACCATTTGGAAGGCATGGGCTATAGCACACGAAAATATGAGAATCGGGCAGAATTCTAGTTTTTTGGACGAAAAATGCGAAAAATGAGGAACGAGCATGGAGTGGCGGTGACTATGGTTCCCTAGGTATTATTTGATGGCCCGAAAAATATTTAGGCGAATCGAGTCAAGGGGACCAGCCCACTCGGAAGGCGTCGGCTATAGCACACGAAAATATGGGAATCGGGCGGAATTCTAGTTTTTTGGCCGTAAAATGAAAATATTGAGGAACCATCATGGCGGGGCGGTGACTATGGTTCCTTAGGTCGTATTTAATGGCCAGGTAAATTTTAGGCGATCCGAGTCCGAGGGTCCCGGGACTACTTGGAAGGCGTGGGCTATAGCACCGAAAAATATGCAAATCGGGCGAAATTCTAGTTTTTTGGCCGTAAAATGCAAAACGTGAGGAACGATCATGGCGGGGCGGTGACTATGGTTCCTTAGGTCGTATTTAATGGCCCAGAAAAACTTTAGGCGACCCGAGTCCGGGGGTCCCGGGACCACTTGGAAGGTGTGGGATATAGCACACGAAAATATGGGAATCGGGCGGAATTCTAGTTTTTTGGTAAAAAAATGCAAAATATAAGGAGCGATCATGGCGGGGCAGTGACTATGGTTCCATAGGTTATATTTGATGGCCCGAAAAACTTTTAGGCAATCCGAGTACGGCGGGGGCTATAGCACAGGAAAATACGCGAATCGGGCGGAATTCTAGTTTTTTGGCCGAAAAATGCAAAAAATTAGGAACGATCATGACGGGGCGGTGACTATTGTTCTTTAGGTCATATTTGATGGCCCAGAAAAATTTGAGGCGATCCGGCTCCGTGGGGCCCTACCCACTGGGAAGGCATGGGATATAGCACACAAAAATATTGGAATCATGCAAAATTCTAGTTTTTTGGAAGAAAAACGCAAAAATGAGGAACTATCATGGCGGGACGTTGACTATGGTTCTTTAGGTCGTACTTTATGTCTCGGAAAAATTTAGGCGATCGGGGTCCGGGGGTCCCGGGACCACTTGGAAGGTGTGGGCTATAGCACACGAAAATATGGGAATCAGACTAAATTCTAGTTTTTTTGCCGAAAAATGCAAAAAATAAGGAACGATAATGGCGGGGCAGTGACTATGGTTCCCTAGGTCGTATTTGATGGCCCGAAAAAGTTTTAGGCAATCCGAGTCAGGGGCCCGACCCACTCGGAAGGCGTAGGTTATTGCACACGAAAATATGGGAATCGGGCGGAATTCTAGTTTTTGGGCCGAAAAATATAAAAAAATGAGGAACGATCACGGCGGGGCGGTGACTATGGTTCCTTAGGTCGTATTTGATGGCCCGCAAAAATTTTACGCTATCCGAATCAAGGGGGCTCAGCCCACTCGGAAGGCGTGGGCTATAGCACACGAAAATATGGGAATCGGGCTGAATTCTAGTTTTATGGCCGAAAAACGGAAAACATGAGGAACGATCACGACGGGGCGGTGACTATGGTTCCTTAGGTCGTATTTGATGGACTGAAAAAATTTGTTTGGGAGTCCGGGACCACTTGGAAGGCGTGGGCTATAGCACACGAAAATATGGGCATCGGGAGGAATTCTTGTTTTTTGGCCGAAAAATGCAAAAAATAAGGAACGATCATGGAGGGGCGGTGACTATGGTTCCTTAGGTCGTATTTGATGGACCTGAAAATTTTAGGAGATCGGGGTCCGGGGGTCCCGGGACCACTCGGAAGGCACAGCACACGAAAATATGGGAATCTGGCGGAATTCTAGTTTTTTGGCCAAAAAGTGTAAAAAATGAGGAACGATCATGGGGTGGCGGAGACTATGGTTCTATAGGTCGTATTTGATGGCCCGAAAAAATTTTAGGCGATCCGTCTCCGGGGTCCTAGCCCACTCGGAAGCTAGGGGGCCCAGCCCACTCGTAAGACGTGGGTGCACACGAAAATATGGGAATCAGGCGAAATTTTTGTTTTTTGGCCATAAAATGCAAAAATGATGAAAGGTCATGGCGGGGAGGTGAGTATGGTTACTTAGGTCGTATTTGATGGCCCGAAAAAATTTCAGGCGATCCGTCTCCGGGGTCCTGGCCCACTCGGAAGCCGTGGGTTATAGCACACGAAAATATTGGAATCAGGCAAAATTCTAATTTTTTGGCCGAAAAACGCAAAACATGAGGAACGATCATGGAGGGGCGATGACTATGGTTCTTTAGGTCGTATTTTATGGCCCGAAAAATTTTAGGCGATCAGGGTCCGGGTGTCCCGGGACCACTTGGAAGGCATGGGCTATAGCACACGAAAATATGAGAATCAGGCAGAATTCTAGAGTTTTGGCCGAAAAATGAGAAAAATGAGGAACGATCATGGAGGGGCAGTGACTATGGTTCCCTAGGTCTCATTTGATGGCCCAAAAAATATTTAGGCGAATCGAGTCAAGGGGCCCGGCCCACTCGGAAGGCATGGGCTATAGCGCACGAAAATATGGGAATCTGGCGGAATTTTAGTTTTTTGGCCGTAAAATGCAAAAGGTGAGGAACGATCATGGCGGGGCGGTTACTATGGTTCCTTAGGTCGTATTAGGTGGCCTAGAAAAATTTTAGGTTATCGGGGTCCGGGGGTCCCGGGACCACTTGGACGGCGTGGGCTATGGCACACGAAAATATGGGAATGAGGTGGAATTCTAGTTTTTTGGCCATAAAATGCAAAAAATAAGGAAAGGTCATAGCGGATTAGTGACTATGTATATCTAGGTCGTATTTGATGGCCCGGAAAATTTTTAGGCTATCCGAGTCCGGGGGGCCCGGCCCACTCTGAAGTCGTGGGCTATAGCACACGGAAATATGGGCATCGGGCGGAATTCTAGTTTTTTGGCCGAAAAACGCAAAACATAAGGAACGATCATGGAGGGGCAGTGACTATGGTTCCTTAGGTCGTATTTGATGGACCGGAAATATTTTAGGAGATCGGGGTCCGAGGGTCCTGGGACCACTCGGAAGGCGTGGGCTGTAGCACACAAAAATATGGGAATCTGGCGGAATTCTAGTTTTTTGGCCAAAAAACGTAAAAATTGAGGAACGATCATGGCGGGGCGGTGACTATGGTTCTACAGGTCGTATTTGATGGCCCGAAAAAATTGTAGGCGATCCAAGTCCAGGGGGCCCAACCCACTCGGAAGACGTGGGTTATAGCACACGAAAATATGAGAATCGGGCGGAATTTTTGTTTTTTGGCCATAAAATGCAAAAAATGATGAAAGGTCATGGCGGGGAGGTGAGTATGGTTACTTAGGTCAGATTTGATAGCCCAAAAAATTTTTAGGCGATCCGGCTCCGGAGACCTTGCCCACTCGGAAGGCGTGGGCAATAGCACACGAAAATATTGGATTTTATGGCCCGAAAATTTTAGCACACGAAATGTTTTTTAGGCGGGACGGTAACTATGGTTCTTTAGGTCGTATTTTATGGCCCGAAAATTTTTAGGCGATCGGGGTCCGGTGTCCCGGGACCATTTGGAAGGCATGGGCTATAGCACACGAAAATATGGGAATCATGCGGAATTCTAGTTTTTTGGCCGAAAAATGCGAAAAATGAGGAACGATCATGGAGGGGCGGTGACTATGGTTCCCTAGGTCTTATTTGATGGCCCGAAAAAAAATTAGGCGAATCGAGTCAAGGGGCCCGACCCACTCGGAAGGCGTGGGCTATAGCACACGAAAATATGGGAATCGGGCGGAATTCTAGTTTTTTGGCCGTCAAATGAAACAATTGAGGAACGATCATTGCGGGGCGGTGACTATGGTTTCTTAGATTATATTTAATGGCCCGGTAAAATTTTAGGCGATCCGAGTCCGAGGGGTCCCGAGATCACTTGGAAGGCGTGGGCTATAGCACATGAAAATATGGGAATCGGGCAGAATTCTAGTTTTTTGGCCGTAAAATGAAAATATTTCGGAACGATCATGGCGGGGTGGTGACTATGGTTCCTTAGGTCGTATTTAATGGCCCGGTAAAATTTTAGGCGATCCGAGTCCGGGGGTCCCGAGACTACTTGGAAGGCGTGGGCTATAGCACATGAAAATATGGGAATCGGGTGGAATTCTAGTTTTTTGGCCGAAAAACGCAAAAAATGAGGAACGATCATGGCGGGGAGGTGACTATGGTTCCTTAGGTTGTATTTGATGGCCCGGAAAATTTTTTGGCGATAGGGGTCCGGAGGGCCAGGGACCACTCGGAAGGCGTGGTCTATAGCACAAGAAAATATTTGAATCAGGCGAAAATCTAGTTTTTTGGCCGTAAAACGTAGAATAACCGAGGAATGATCATGACGGGGCATTGACTATGGTTATATTGGTTTTATTTGATGGACCGAATTTATTTTAGGCGATCTGAGTCCAGGGGGCCCAGCCCACTCGGAAGACGTGGGCTATAGCACATGAAAATATGGAAATCGGGGCAGAATTTTAGTTTTATGGCCGAAAAATGGAAAATATGAGGAACGATCACGACGGGGCGGTGACTATGGTTCCTTAGGTTGTATTTGATGTCCCGAAAATTTTTTAGGCGATCCCAGTCTGGGGGGCCCGGCCCACTCGGAAGGCTTGGGCGCACACGAAAAAATGGAAATCGGGCGGAATTCTAGTTTTTTGGCGAAAAAAGGTAAAAAATGAGGAACGAGCATGGCGGGGCGGTGACTATAGTTCCTTAGGACGTATTTGATGGCCCGAATAAATTTTAGTCGATCCAAGTCTGGGGGGCCCGACCCGCTCGGAAGGCGTGGGCACTCACGAAAATATGAGAATCGGGCGAAATTCTAGTTTTTTGGCCATAAAATGCAAAAAATGAGGAAAGGTCGTGGCGGGGTGGTGACTATAGTTCCTTAAGTCTTATTTTATGGCCTAGAAAAATTTTAGGCCATCGGGGTCCGGGGGTCCCGGGGCCACTTTGACGGCGTGGGTGGGCTATAGCACACGAAAATATGGGAATCGGGCGGAATTCTAGTTTTTTGGACGTAAAATGCCAAAAATGAGGAACGATCATGGCGGGGCGGTGATTATGGTTCTTAAGTCGAATTTTATGGCCTGGAAAATTTTAGGCAATCCGACTCCGGGGTCCCGGCCCACTCGGAAGGCGCGGGTAGCACACGAAAATATTAGAATTAGGCAAAATTCTAGTGTTTTGGCCGAAAAACACAAAAAATGTGGAATTATCAAGGCAGGGAGGTGACTATGGTTCATTAGGTCGTATTTATAGCCCGGAAAATTTTAGGCGATCGGGGTCTAGGGGTCCCAGGACCACTTGGAAGGCGTGGGCTATAGCACACGAAAATATGGGAATCAGGCGGAATTCTAGTTTTGTAGCCGAAAAATGCAAAAAATGAGGAACGATCATGGTGAGGCGGTGACTATGGTTCCCTATGTCGTATTTGATGGCTCGAAAATTTTTTAGGCGATCCGAGTCAGGGGGCCTGGCCCACTCGGAAGGCGTGGGCTAGCACACGAAAATATAGGAATCAGGCAGAATTCTAGTTTTTGTCCGTAAAATGCCAAAGGTGAGGAACTATCATGGCAGGGCGGTGACTATGGTTCCTTAGGTCGTATTTAATGATCCATTAAAATTTTAGGCGATCCGAGTCCGGGGGTCCCGGGACCACTTGGAAGGCGTGGGATAGAGCACAAAAATACGGGAATCGAACAAAATTCTAGTTTTTTAGCCGAAAAATTCATATAATGAGGAACGATCATGGCGGGGCTGTGACTATGGTTCCCTAGGTCATATTTAATGGCCCAAAAAAGTTTTAGGCAATCCGAGTCAGGGGCCCAGCCCACTCGGAAGGCGTAGGTTATTGCACACGAAAATATGGGAATTAGGCGGAAATCTAATTTTTTGGCCGATAAATGTAAAAAATGAGGAACGATCACGGCAGGGCGGTGACTATGGTTCCTTAGGTCGTATTTGATGGACCGAAAAACTTTTAGGCTATACGAGTGAAGGGAACCCGGCCCACTCGGAAGGCGTGGGATATAGCACACGAAAATATGGGAATCGGGCGAAATTCTAGTTTTATGGCCGAAAAACGAAAAACATGAGGAACGATCACGATGGGGTGGTGACTATGGTTACTTAGGTCGTATTTGATGGACCGAATTTTTTTTAGGCGATCCCAGTCCGGGGGGCCCGGCCCACTCGGAAGGTTTGGGCGCACATGGAAATATGGGAATCGGGCGGAATTCATGTTTTTTGGTCGAAAAATGCAAAAAATGAGGAATGATCATGGCGGGGAGGTGACTATGTTTCCTTAGGTCATATCTGATGGCCCAAAAGAATTATAGGATATCGGGGTTCTGGAGTCCCGGAACCACTTGTAAGGCGTGGGCTATCGCACACGAAAATATGGGAATCTGGCGGAATTCTAGTTTTTTGGCCGTAAAATGCAAAAAGTGAGGAACGATCATGGCAGGGCCTTGACTATGGTTCCTTAGGTTGTATTAGATGGCCTAGAAAAATTTTAGGCTATCGGGGTCCGGGGGTCCCGGGACCACTTGGAAGGCGTGGGCTATGGCACACGAAAATATGGGAATCAGGCGGAATTCTAGTTTTTTGGCCATAAAATGCAAAAAATGAGGAAAATTCATGGCGGGGCAGTGACTATGTTTCTCTAGGTCATATTTGATGGCTCGGAAAATTTTTAGGCTATCCGAATCAGGGGGGCCCGGCCCACTCGGAAGGCGTGGGCTATAGCACACGAAAATATGGGAATTGCGCGGAATTCTAGTTTTTTGGCCGAAAAATGTAAAAAATAAGGAAGGATCATGGAGGGGCGGTGACTATGGTTCCTTAGGTCGTATTTGATGGACCGGAAAAATATTAGGCGATCGGGGTCCGGGGGCGCTTGAGACCACTCGGAAGGCGTGGGCTATAGCACACGAAAATATGGGAATCTGGCAGAATTCTAGTTTTTTGGCCGAAAAACGTAAAAAATGTGGAACGATAATGGCGGGGCAGTGACTATGGTTCTATAGGTCGTATTTGATAGACCAAAAAAATTGTAATAGTTCCGAGTCCAAAGGGCCCAACCCACTCGGAACACGTGGGCTATGGCACACGAAAATATGGGAATCGGGCGAAAATTTAGTTTTTTGGCCATAAAATGAAAACAATGATGAAAGGTTATGGCGGGGAGGTGAGTATGGTTACTTAGGTCGTATTTGATGGCCCGAAAATTTTTCAGGCGATCCGGCTTCGGTGTCCTAGCCCACTCGGAAGGCGTGGGCTATAGCACACGAAAATATGGGAATCAGGCGGAATTCGAGTGTTTTGGGAGAAAAATGCGAAAAATGAGGAACGATCATGGAGGGGGGGTGACTATGGTTCCCTAGGTCTTATTTGATGGCCAGAAATTTTTTTAGGCAAACCGAGTCAAGGGGCCCGGCCCACTCGGAAGGCGTGGGCTATAGCACACGAAAATATGGGAATCTGGCGGAATTCTAGTTTTTTGGCCAAAAAATGTAAAAAATGAGGAACGATCATGGGGGGGCGGTGACTATGGTTCTACAGGTCGTATTTGATGGCCCGAAAAAATTGTAAGCGATCCGAGTCCAGGGGGCCCAACCCACTCGGAAGACGTGGGTACACACGAAAATATGGAAATCGGGCGGAATTTTTGTTTTTTGGCCATAAAATGCAAAACATGATGAAAGGTAATAGCGGGGAGGTGAGTATGGTTACTTAGGTCGTATTTGATGGCCCGAAAAAATTTTAGGCGATTCGGCTCCGGTGTCCTGGCCCACTCGGAAGGCGTGGGCTATAACACACGAAAATATTGGAATCAGGCAAAATTCTAATTTTTTGGCCGAAAAATGCAAAACATGAGGAACGATCATGGCGGGGCGATGACTATGGTTCTTTAGGTCGTATTTTATGGCCTGGAAACTTTTAGGTGATCCGGCTCCGGGGTCCCGGCCCACTCGGAAGGCGTGGGCTATAGCACACGAAAATATTAGAATCAGGCGAAATTCTAGTTTTTTGGCCGAAAAATGCAAAAAATGTGGAATGATCAAGGCAGGGCGGTGATTATGGTTCCCTAGGTCGTGTTTGATGGTTCAAAAAAAAATTAGGCGAATCGAGTCAAGGGGCCCGACCCACTCAGAAGGCGTGGGCTATAGCACACGAAAATATGGGAATCGGGCGGAATTCTAGTTTTTTGTCCGTAAAATGAAACAATTGAGGAACGATCATGGCGGGGCGGTGACTATGGTTCCTTAGGTCGTATTTAATGGCCCGGTAAAATTTTAGGCGATCCGAGTCCGGGGGGTCCCGAGATCACTTGGAAGGCGTGGGCTATAGCACATGAAAATATGGGAATCGGGCAGAATTCTAGTTTTTTGGCCGTAAAATGAAAATATTTTGGAACGATCATGGCGGGGCGGTGACTATGGTTCCTTAGGTCGTATTTAATGGCCCGGTAAAATTTTAGGCGATCCGAGTCCGGGGGTCCCGAGACTACTTGGAAGGCGTGGTCTATAGCACACAAAAATATGAGAATCGGGTGGAATTCTAGTATTTTGGCCGAAAAACGCAAAAAACGAGGAACGATCATGGCGGGGAGGTTACTTTGGTTTCTTAGGTTGTATTTGATAGCCCGGAAAATTTTTTGGCGATCGGGGTCCGGAGGGCCAGGGACCACTCGGAAGGCGTGGTCTATAGCACAAGAAAATATTTGAATCAGGCGAAAATCTAGTTTTTTGGCCGTAAAACATAGAATAACCAAGGAATGATCATGACGGGGCATTGACTATGGTTATATAGTTTGTATTTGATGGCCCGAAAAAATTTTAGGCGATCTGAGTCCAGGGGGCCCAGCCCACTCGGAAGACGTGGGCTATAGCACATGAAAATATGGAAATCGGGCAGAATTTTAGTTTTATGGTAGAAAAATGGAAAATATGAGGAACGATCACGACGGGGCGGTGACTATGGTTCCTTAGGTCGTATTTGATGGCCCGAAATTTTTTTAGGCGATCCCAGTCTAGGGGGCCAGGCCCACTCGGAAGGCTTGGGCGCACACGAAAATATGGGAATCGGGCGAAATTCTAGTTTTTTGGCGAAAAAAGATAAAAAAATGAGGAACGATCATGGCGGGGCGGTGACTATAGTTCCTTAGGACGTATTTGATGGCCCGAATAAATTTTAGTCGATCCCAGTCTGGGGGGCCCGGACCCGCTCGGAAGGCGTGGGCACTCACGAAAATATGAGAATCGGGCGGAATTCTAGTTTTTTGGCCATAAAATGCAAAAAATGAGGAAAGGTCGTGGCAGGGTGGTGACTATAGTTCCTTAAGTCTTATTTGATAGCCTAGAAAATTTTTAGGCCATCGGGGTCCGGGGGTCCCGGGACCACTTTGAAGGCGTGGGTGGGCTATAGCACATGAAAATATGGGAATCGGGCGGAATTCTAGTTTTTTGGACGTAAAATTCCAAAAATGAGGAACGATCATGGCGGGGCGGTGACTATAGTTCCTTAGGACGTATTTGATGGCCCGAATAAATTTTAGTCGATCCCAGTCTGGGGGGCCCGACCCGCTCGGAAGGCGTGGGCACTCACGAAAATATGAGAATCGGGCGGAATTCTAGTTTTTTGGCCATAAAATGCAAAAAATGAGGAAAGGTCGTGGCGGGGTGGTGACTAAAGTTCCTTAAGTATTATTTGATGGCCTAGAAAATTTTTAGGCCTTCGGGGTCCGGGGGTCCCGGGACCACTTTGAAGGCGTGGGTGGGCTATAGCACATGAAAATATGGGCAATCGGGCGGAATTCTAGTTTTTTGGACGTAAAATGCCAAAAATGAGGAACGATCATGGCGGGGCGGTGATTATGGTTCTTAAGTCGAATTTTATGGCCTGGAAAATTTTAGGCAATCCGACTCCGGGGTCCCGGCCCACTCGGAAGGCGTGGGTAGCACACGAAAATATTAGAATTAGGCAAAATTCTAGTTTTTTGGCCGAAAAGCGCAAAAAATGTGGAATTATCAAGGCAGGGAGGTGACTATGGTTCTTAAGGTCGTATTTATGGCCCGGAAAATTTTAGGCGATCGGGGTCCTGGGGTCCCGGGACCACTTGGAAGGCGTGGGCTATAGCACACGAAAATATGGGAATCAGGCGAAATTCTAGTTTTGTGGCCGAAAATGCAAAAAATGAGGAACGATCATGGCGGGGCAGTGACTATGGTTCCCTAGGTCGCATTTGATGGCCCGAAAAAGTTTTAGGCAATCCGAGTCAGGGGCCCGGCCCACTCGGAAGGCGTAGGTTATTGCACACGAAAATATGGGAATCGGGCGGAATTCTAGTTTCTTTGCCGAAAAATATAAAAAATGAGGAACGATCACGACGGGGCAGTGACTATGGTTCCTTAGGTCATATTTGATGGCCTGTAAAACTTATACGCTATCCGAGTCAAGGGGGCCCGGCACACTCGGAAGGCGTGGGCTATAGCACACGAAAATATGGGAATCGGGCGGAATTCTAGTTTTATGGCAGAAATATGAAAACCATGAGGAACGATCACGACAGGGAGGTGACTATGGTTCCTTAGGTCGTATTTGATGGACCAAAAAAAATTTTCTGGGAGTCTCGGCACAACTTGGAAGGCATGTGCTATAGCACACAAAAATATGGGAATCTGGCGGAATTCTAGTTTTTTGGCCGTAAAATGCAAAAGGTGAGGAACGATCATGGCGGGGCGATGACTATGGTTCCTTAGGTTGTATTAGATGGCCGAGAAAAATTTTAGGCTATCGGGGTCCGGGGGTCCCGGGACCACTTGGAAGGCGTGGGATATGGCACACGAAAATATGGGAATCAGGCGAAATTCTAGTTTTTTGGCCATAAAATGCAAAAAATGAGGAAAGGTCATGGCGGGGTAGTGACTATGTTTCTCTAGGTCGTATTTGATGGCCCAAAAAATTTTTAGGCAATCCGAGTCCGGGGGCCCGACCCACTCTAAAGTCGTGGGCAATAGCACACGAAAATATGGGCATCGGGCGGAATTCTAGTTTTTTTGGTCGAAAAAGGCAAAAAATAAGGAACGATCATGGAGGGGCGGTGACTATGGTTCCTTAGGTCGTATTTGATGGACCGGAAATATTTTAGGCGATCGGGATCCGGGGGTCCCGGGACCACTCGGAAGGCGTGGGCTGTAGCACACGAAAATATGGGAATCTGGCGGAATTTTAGTTTTTTGGCCAAAAAAAGTAATAAATGAGGAACGATCATGGCGGGGCGGTGACTATTGTTCTATAGGTCATATTTGATGGCCCGAAAAAATTGTAGGCAATCCGAGTCTAGGGGGCCCAGCCCACTCGGAAGACGTGGGTTATAGCACACGAAAATATGGGAATCTGGCGGAATTTTTGTTTTTTGGCCATAAAATGCAAAAAATGATGAAAGGTCATGGCGGGGGGGTGAGTATGGTTACTTAGGTCGTATTTGATGGCCCAAAATTCTTTTAGGCTATCCAGCTCCGGGGACCTTGCCCACTCGGAAGGCGTGGGCAATAGCACACGAAAATATTGGATTTTATGGCCCGAAAATTTTAGCACACGAAATTATTTTTAGGCTGGACGGTAACTATGGTTCTTTAGGTCGTATTTTGTGGCCCGAAAATTTTTAGGCGATCGGGGTCCGGGTGTCCCGAGACCACTTGGAAGGCATGGGCTATAGCACACGAAAATATGGGAATCATGCGGAATTCTAGTTTTTTGGCCAAAAAATGCGAAAAATGACGAACGATCATGGAGGGGCGGTGACTATGGTTCCCTAGGTCTTATTTGATGGCCCGAAAAAAAATTAGGCGAATCGAGTCAAGGGGCCTGACCCACTCGGAAGGCGTGGGCTATAACACACGAAAATATGGGAATCGGGCTAAATTCTAGTTTTTTGGCCGTAAAATGAAACAATTGAGGAACGATCATGGCGGGGCGGTGACTATGGTTGCTTAGATTATATTTAATGGCCCGGTAAAATTTTAGGTGATCCGAGTCCGGGGGGTCCCGAGATCACATGGAAGGCGTGGGCTATAACACATGAAAATATGGGAATCAGGCAGAATTTTAATTTATTGGCCGTAAAATGAAAATATTGCGTAATGATCATGGCGGGGCGGTGACTATGGTTCCTTAGGTCGTATTTAATGGCCCGGTAAACTTTTAGGCGATCCGAGTCCGGGGGTCCCGAGACTACTTGGAAGGCGTGGTCTATAGCACACAAAAATATGAGAATCGGGTGGAATTCTAGTATTTTGGCCGAAAAACGCAAAAAATGAGGAACGATCATGGCGGGGAGGTGAATATGGTTCCTTAGGTCGTATTTGACGGCCCGGAAAATGTTTTGGCGATCGGGGTCCGGAGGGCCATGGACCACTCGGAAGGCGTGGTCTATAGCACAAGAAAATATTTGAATCAGGTGAAAATCTAGTTTTTTGGCCGTAAAACGTAGAATAAACAAGGAATGATCATGACGGGGGATTGACTATGGTTATATAGGTTGTATTTGATGGCCCGAAATTTTTTTAGGCGATCTGAGTTCAGGGGGCCCAGCCCACTCGAAAGACGTGGGCTATAGCACACGAAAATATGGAAATCGGGCAGAAGTTTAGTTTTATTGCCGAAAAATGGAAAATATGAGGAACGATCACGACGGGGTGGTGACTATGGTTCCTTAGGTCGTATTTGATGGCCCGAAATATTTTTAGGCGATCCCAGTCTGGGGGGCCCGGCCCACTCGCAAGGCTTGGGCGCACACAAAAATATGGGAATCGGGCGGAATTCTAGTTTTTTGGCGAAAAAAGGAAAAAAAATGAGGAACGATCATGGCGGGGCGGTGACTATAGTTCCTTAGGACGTATTTGATGGCCCGAATAAATTTTAGTCGATCCCAGTCTGGGGGGCCCGACCCGCTCGGAAGGCGTGGGCACTCACGAAAATATGAGAATCGGGCAGAATTCTAGTTTTTTGGCCATAAAATGCAAAAAATGAGGAAAGGTCATGGCGGGTTGGTGACTATAGTTCCTTAAGTCTTATTTGATAGCCTAGAAAAATTTTAGGCCATCGGGGTCCGGGGGTCCCGGGACCACTTTGAAGGCGTGGGTGGGCTATAGCACACGAAAATATGGGAATCGGGCGGAATTCTAGTTTTTGGACGTAAAATGCCAAAAATGAGGAACGATCAAGGCGGGGCGGTGATTATGGTTCTTAAGTCGAATTTTATGGCCTGGAAATTTTTAGGCAATCCGACTCCGGGGTCCTGGCCCACTCGGAAGGTGTGGGTAGCACACGAAAATATTAGAATTAGGCAAAATTCTAGTTTTTTGGTCGAAAAACGCAAAAAATGTGTAATTATCAAGGCAGGGAGGTGACTATGGTTCTTTAGGTCGTATTTATGGCCCGGAAAATTTTAGGCGATCGGGGTCCAGGGGTCCCGGGACCACTTGGAAGGCGTGGGCTATAGCACACGAAAATATGGGAATCAGGCGGAATTCTAGTTTTGTGGCCGAAAAATGCAAAAACTGAGGAACGATCATGGTGAGGTGGTGACTATGGTTCCCTAGGTCGTATTTGATGGCTCGAAAATATTTTAGGCGATCCGAGTCAGGGGGCCCGGCCCACTCGGAAGGCGTGGGCTATAGCACACGAAAATATAGGAATCAAGCAGAATTCTAGTTTTTGTCCGTAAAATGCCAAAGGTGAGGAACTATCATGGCGGGGCGGTGACTATGGTTCCTTAGGTCGTATTTAATGGTCCATTAAAATTTTAGGCGATCCGAGTCCGGGGGTCCCGGGACCACTTGGAAGGCGTGGGATAGCACACGAAAATATGGGAATCGAACAAAATTCTAGTTTTTTAGCCGAAAAATTCATATAATGAGGAACGATCATGGCGGGGCTGTGACTATGGTTCCCTAGGTCATATTTAATGGCCCAAAAAAGTTTTAGGCGATCCGAGTTAGGGGCCCGGCCCACTCGGAAGGTGTAGGTTATTGCGCACGAAAATATGGGAATCAGGCGGAAATCTAATTTTTTGGCCGAAAAATATAGAAAATGAGGAACGATCACGGCAGGGCGGTGACTATGGTTCCTTAGGTCGTATTTGATGGCCCTAAAATTTTTTAGGCTATACGAGTCAAGGGAGCCCGGCCCACGAAAATATGGGAATCGGGCGAAATTCTAGTTTTATGGCCGAAAAACGGAAAACATGAGGAACAATCACGACGGGGCGGTGACTATGGTTACTTAGGTCGTATTTGATGGACCGAAATTTTTTTTAGGCGATCCCAGTCCGGGGGGCCCGGCCCACTCGGAAGGTTTGGGCGCACATGGAAATATGGGAATCGGGCGGAATTCATGTTTTTTGGTCGAAAAATGCAAAAAAATGAGGAATGATCATGGCGGGGAGGTGACTATGTTTCCTTAGGTTGTATCTGATGGCCCAAAAAAATTATAGGATATCGGGGTTCTAGAGTCCCGGAACCACTTGGAAGGCGTGGGCTATAGCACACGAAAATATGGGAATGTGGCGGAATTCTAGTTTTTTGGCAGTAAAATGCAAAAAGTGAGGAACGATCATGGCGGGGCCTTGACTATGGTTCCTTTGGTCGTATTAGATGGCCTAGAAAAATTTTAGGCTATCGGGGTCCGGGGGTCCCGGGACCACTTGGAAGGCGTGGGCTATGGCACACGAAAATATGGGAATGAGGCGGAATTCTAGTTTTTTGGCCATAATATGCAAAAAATGAGGAAATTTCATGGCGGGGCAGTGACTATGTTTCTCTAGGTCATATTTGATGGCCCGGAAAATTTTTAGGCTATCCGAATCAGGGGGCCCGGCCCACTCGGAAGGCGCGGGCTATAGCACACGAAAATATGCGAATCGGGCGGAATTCTAGTTTTTTGGCCGAAAAATGCAAAAAATGAGGAACGATCATGGCGGGGAGGTGACTATGGTTCTTAAGTGGTATTTTATGGCCTGGAAACTTTTAGGCGATCCAGCTCCGGGGTCCCGGCCCACTCGGAAGGCATGGGCTATAGCACACGAAAATATTAGAATTAGGCGAAATTCTAGTTTTTTGCCCGAAAAATGCAAAACATGTGGAATGATCAAGGCAGGGCGGTGACTATGGTTCCACTAGAAATATTTAAGGCCGTCGGGGTCCGGGGGTCCCGGGACCACTTGGAAGGCGCGGGCTATAGCACACGAAAATATGCGAATCGGGCGGAATTTTAGTTTTTTGGCCGAAAAATGCAAAAAATGAGGAACGATCATGGCGGGGCGGTGACTATGGTTCTTAAGTGGTATTTTATGGCCTGGAAACTTTTAGGCGATCCGGCTCCGGGGTCCCGGCCCACTCGGAAGGCGTGGGCTATAGCACACGAAAATATTAGAATCAGGCGAAATTCTAGTTTTTTGGCCGAAAAATGCAAAAAATGTGGAATGATCAAGGCAGGGCGGTGATTATGGTTCCCTAGGTCGTGTTTGATGGCTCGAAAAGTTTTTAGCCGATCCGAGTCAGGGGGCCCGACCCACTCGGAAGGTTTGGGCGCACATGGAAATATGGGAATCGGGCGGAATTCATGTTTTTTGGTCGAAAAATGCAAACAATGAGGAATGATCATGGCGGGGAGGTGACTATGTTTCCTTAGGTCGTATCTCATGGCCCAAAACAATTATAGGATATCGGGGTTCGGGAGTCCCGGAACCACTTGGAAGGCGTGGGCTATAGCACACAAAAATATGGGAATCTCGCGGAATTCTAGTTTATTGGCCGTAAAATGCAAAAGGTGAGGAACGATCATGGCGGGGCCTTGACTATGGTTCCTTAGGTAGTATTAGATGGCCTAGAAAACTTTTAGGCTATCGGGGTCCGGGGGTCCCGGGACCACTTGGAAGGCGTGGGCTATGGCACACGAAAATATTGGAATCAGGCGGAATTCTAGTTTTTTGGCCATAAAATGCGAAAAATGAGGAAAGTTCATGGCGGGGCAGTGACTATGTTTCTTTAGGTCGTATTTGTTAACCCGGAAAATTTTTAGGTGATCCGGCTCCGGGGTACCGGCCCACTCGGAAGGCGTGGGCTATAGCACACGAAAATATGGGAATTGCGCGGAATTCTAGTATTTTGGCCGAAAAACGTAAAAACTAAGGAACAATCATGGAGGGGCAGTGACTATGGTTCCTTAGGTCGTATTTGATGGACCGGAAAAATATTAGGCGATCGGGTTCCAGGGGCGCTCGAGACCACTCGTAAGGCATGGGCTGTAGCACACGAAAATATGGGAATCTGGCAGAATTCTAGTTTTTTGGCCGAAAAACGTAAAGAATGTGGAACGATAATGGCGGGGCAGTGACTATGGTTCTATAGGTCGTATTTGATGGACGAAAAAAATCGTAATAGTTCCGAGTCCAGAGGGCCCAACCCACTCGGAATACGTGGGCTATGGCACACGAAAATATGGGAATCGGGTGGAATTTTAGTTTTTTGGCCATAAAATGAAAAAAATGATGAAAGGTTATGGCGGGGAGGTGAGTATGGTTACTTAGGTCGTATTTGATGGCCCGAAAATTTTTTAGGCGATCCGGCTTCGGTGTCCTAGCCCACTCGGAAGGCGTGGGCTATAGCACACGAAAATATGGGAATCAGGCGGAATTCGAGTTTTTTGGCAGAAAAATGCAAAAAAGGAGGAACGATCATGGAGGGGGGGGGTGACAAGGTTCCCTAGGTCTTATTTGATGGCCAGAAAATTTTTTAGGTGATCCAAGTCCGGGGGTCCCGGGACTACTTGGAAGGCGTGGGCTATAGCACACGAAAATATGGGAATTAGGAGGAATTCTAGTTTTTTGCCGAAAAACGCAAAAAATGAGGAACGATCATGGTGGGGCGGTGACTATGGTTCCTTAGGTCGTATTTAAAGGCCCGGTAAAATTTTAGGCGATCCGAGTTCGGGGGTCACGAGACTACTTGGAAGGCGTGGGCTATATCACACGAAAATATGGGAATCGGGAGGAATTCTAGTTTTTTGGCGGAAAAATTAAAAAAATGAGGAACGATCATGGCGGGGAGGTGACTATGGTTCCTTAGGTTGTATTTGATGGCCCGGAAGAATTTTAGGCGATCGTGGTCTGGGGGGCCAGGGACCACTCGGAAGGAGTGGTCTATATAGCACACGAAAATATGGGAATCAGACGAAAATCTAGTTTTTTGGCCGTAAAACATAGAAAAATCGAGGAATGATCATGGCGAGGCCATGACTATGGTTATATAGGTCGTAGTTGATGGCCCAAAACTATTTTAGGCGATCTGAGTCCAAGGGGCCCAGCCCACTCGGAAGATGTGGGCTATAGCACATGAAAATATGGGAATCAGGCAGAATTTTAGTTTTATGGTCGAAAAACGGAAACAATGAGGAATGATCACGACGAGGCGGTGACTATTGTTCCTTAGGTCGTATTTGATGGCCCGAAAATTTTTTAGGCGATCCCAGTCCAGGGGGCCCGGCCCACTCGGAAGGCTTGGGCGCACATGAAAATATGGGAATCGGGCGGAATTCTACTTTTTTGGCCGAAAAACGTAAAAAATGAGGAACAATCATGGCGGGGCGGTGACTATAGTTCTTTAGCTCGTATTTGATGGCTCGAATAAATTTTAGGCGTTCCCAGTCCGGGGGGGCCGGCACAGTCGAAAGGCGTGGGCGTACACGAAAATATAGGAATCGGGCGGTATTCTAGTTTTTTGGCCATTATGCAAAATATGAGGAAAGGTCGTGGCGGGGCGGTGACTATAGTTCCTTAGGTCTTATTTGATGGCCTAGAAAAATTTTAGGCCATCGGGGTCCGGGGGTCCCGGGACCACTTGGAAGGCTATATAGCAAACGAAAATATGCGAATCAAGCGGAATTCTAGTTTTTTGGCCGAAAAATGCAAAAAATGAGGAACGATCATGGCGGGGCGGTGACTATGGTTCTTAAGTCGTATTTTATGGCCTGGAAACTTTTAGGTGATCCGGCTCCGGGGTACCGGCCCACTCGGAAGGCGTGGGCTATAGCACACGAAAATATTAGAATCAGGCTAAATTCTAGTTTTTTGGCCGAAAAATGCAAAAAATATGGAATGATCAAGGCGGGGCGGTGATTATGGTTCCCTAGGTCGTGTTTGATGGCTCGAAATGTTTTTAGCCGATCCGAGTCAGGGGGCCCGACCCACTCGGAAGGTTTGGGCGCACATGGAAATATGGGAATCGGGCGGAATTCATGTTTTTTGGTCGAAAAATGCAAAAAATTAGGAATGATCATGGCGGGGAGGTGACTATGTTTCCTTAGGTCGTATCTGATGGCCCAAAAATATTATAGGATATTGGGGTTCAGGAGTCCTGGAACCACTTGGAAGGCGTGGGCTATAGCACACGAAAATATGGGAATCTCGCGGAATTCTAGTTTTTTGGCCGTAAAATGCAAAAAGTGAGGAACGATCATGGCGGGGCCTTGACTATGGTTCCTTAGGTATTATTAGATGGCCTAGAAAAATTTTAGGCTATCGGGGTCCGGGGGTCCCGGGACCACTTGGAAGGCGTGGGCTATGGCACACGAAAATATGGGAATCAGGTGGAATTCTAGTTTTTTGGCCATAAAATGCAAAAAATGAGGAATGTTCATGGCGGGGCAGTGACCATGTTTCTCTAGGTCGTATTTGATGGCCCGGAAAAATTTTAGGCTATCCGAATCAGGGGGCCCGGCCCACTCGGAAGGCGTGGGCTATAGCACACGAAAATATTGGAATTGCGCGGAATTCTAGTTTTTTGGCCGAAAAATGTAAAAAATAAGGAACGATCATGGAGGGGCGGTGACTATGGTTCCTTAGGTCGTATTTGATGGACCGGAAAAATATTAGGCGATCGTGTTTCGGGGGTGCTCGAGACCACTCGTAAGGCGTGGGCTGTAGCACACGAAAATATGGGAATCTTGCAGAATTCTAGTTTTTTGGCCGAAAAACGTAAAAAATGTGGAACGATAATGGCGGGGCAGTGACTATGGTTCTATAGGTCGTATTTGATGGACCAAAAAAATTGTAATAGTTCCGAGTCCAGAGGGCCCAACCCACTCGGAATACGTGGGCTATGGCACACGAAAATATGGGAATCGGGCGGAATTTTAGTTTTTTGGCCATAAAATGAAAAAAATGATGAAAGGTTATGGCGGGGAGGTGAGTATGGTTACTTAGGTCGTATTTGATGGCCCGAAATTTTTTTAGGCGATCCGGTTTCGGTGTCCTAACCCACTCGGAAGGTGTGGGCTATAGCACACGAAAATATGGGAATCAGGCAGAATTCGAGTTTTTTGCAGAAAAATGCAAAAAATGAGGAACAATCATGGAGGGGGGTGACTATGGTTCCCTAGGTCTTATTTGATGGCCCGAAAATGTTTTAGGTGAACCGAGTCAAGGGGCCCGGCCCACTGGGAAGGCGTGGGCTATAGCACACGAAAATATGGGAATCGGGCGGAATTCTAGTTTTTTGGCTGTAAAATGCAAAAATTGAGGAACGATCATGGCGGGCGGTGACTATGGTTCCTTAGGTCGTATTTAAAGGCCCGGTAAAATTTTAGGTGATCCGAGTTCGGGGGTCACGAGACTACTTGGAAGGCGTGGGCTATATCACACGAAAATATGGGAATCGGGAGGAATTCTAGTTTTTTGGCCGAAAAATGCAAAAAATGAGGAACGATCATGGCGGGGAGGTGACTATGGTTCCTTAAATCGTATTTGATGGCCCGGAAAAATTTTAGGCAATCGTGGTCCGGGGGGCCAGGGACCACTCGGAAGGCATGGTCTATAGCACACGAAAATATGGGAATCAGGCGGAAATCTAGTTTTTTGGCCTTAAAACGTAGAAAAACCGAGGAATGATCATGGCGGGGCGATGAATATGGTTATATAGGTCGTATTTGATGGCCCAAATGTTTTTTAGGCGATCTGAGTCCAAGGGGCTCAGCCCACTCG
The DNA here is from genome assembly GCF_000715075.1 of Nicotiana tabacum. Lineage (NCBI taxonomy): Eukaryota > Viridiplantae > Streptophyta > Magnoliopsida > Solanales > Solanaceae > Nicotiana > Nicotiana tabacum. The sequence continues at coordinate 95,769,825 of NC_134098.1, read as the reverse complement.
GAAGACGTGGGCTATAGCACATGAAAATATGGGAATCGGGCAGAATTTTAGTTTTATGGCCAAAAACCGAAAACAATGAGGAATGATCATGACGAGGCGGTGACTATGGTTCCTTAGGTCGTATTTGATGCCCCAAAAACTTTTTAGGCAATCCCAGTCCGGGGGGCCCGGCCCACTCGGAAGGCTTGGGCGCACATGAAAATATGGGAATCGGGCGAAATTCTACTTTTTTGGCCGAAAAACGTCAAAAAATGAGGAACGATCATGGCGGGGCGGTGACTATAGTTCTTTAGCTCGTATTTGATGGCTCGAATAAATTTTAGGCATTCCCAGTCCGGGGGGCCCGGCACAGTCGAAAGGCGTGGGCGCACACGAAAATATGGGAATCGGGCGGTATTCTAGTTTTTTGGCCATTATGCAAAATATGAGGAAAGGTCGTGGCTGGGCGGTGACTATAGTTCCTTAGGTCTTATTTGATGGCCTAGAAAAATTTTAGGCCATCGGGGTCCGGGGGTCCCGGGACTACTTAGAAGGTGCGGGCTATAGCACACGAAAATATGCGAATCGGGCGGAATTCTAGTTTTTTGGCTGAAAAATGCAAAAAATGAGGAACGATCATGGCGGGGCGGTGACTATGGTTCTTAAGTGGTATTTTATGGCCTGGAAACTTTTAGGCGATCCGGCTCCGGGGTCCCGGCCCACTCGGAAGGCGTGGGCTATAGCACACAAAATATTAGAATCAAGCGAAATTCTAGTTTTTTGACCGAAAAATGCAAAAAATGTGGAAGGATCAAGGCGGGGCGGTGACTATGGTTCCCTAGTTCGTATTTGATGGCTCGAAAAATTTTTAGCCGATTCGAGTCAGGGGGCCCGACCCACTCGGAAGGCGTGGGCTATAGCACACGAAAATATGGGAATCGGGCGGAATTCTAGTTTTTGTCCGTAAAATGCAAAAAGTGAGGAACTATCATGGCGGGGCGGTGACTATGGTTCCTTAGGTCGTATTTAATGGCCCATTAAAATATAAGGTGATCCGAGTCCGGGGGTCCCGGGACTACTTGGAAGGCGTGGGCTATAGCACACGAAAATATGGAAATTAGGAGGAATACTAGTTTTTTGTCGAAAATCGCAAAAAATGAGGAACGATCATGGTGGGGCAGTGACTATGGTTCCTTAGGTCGTATTTGATGGCCCGGAAAAGTTTTAGGCGATCGGGGTCCAGGGGGCCAGCGACCACTTGGAAAGCGTGGTCTATAGCAGACGAAAATATGGGAATCAGGCGGAAATCTAGTTTTTTGGCCGTAAAACGCAGAAAAACTGAGGAATGGTCATGGAGGGGCGGTGACTATGGTTATATAGGTCGTATTTGATGGCCCGGAATAATTATAGGCGATCTGAGTCCAGGGCCCCAACCCACTCGGAAGACGTGGGCTATAGCACATGAAAATATGGGAATCGTGCGGAATTTTAGTTTAATGGCCGAAAAACAGAAAAAATGAGGAACGATCACGACGGGGCGGTGACTATCTTTCCTTAGGTCGTATTAGATGGCCCGAAAATCTTTTAGGCGATCCCAGTCTGCGGGGGCCGGCCCAATCGGAAGGGTAGGGCGCACACAAAAATACGGGAATCAGGCGGAATTCTAGTTTTTTGGCTGAAAATGCAAAAAATGATGAACGATCATGGAGGGGCAGTGACTATGGTACCTTAGGTCGTATTTGATGGACCAAAATATTTCTAGGCGATCTGGGTCTGGCAGGCCCAGGACCACTCGGAATGCGTGGGCTGTAGCACTAGAAAATTTGGGAATCGGGCGGAATTCTAGGTTTTTGGCCGAAAAACGTAAAAAATGAGGAACGATCATGGCGGGGTGGTGACTATGGTTCCTTAGGTCATATATGATGGACCGGAAAAAATTTAGGTGATTAGGGTCCGGGGGTCCCGGGGCCACTCGGAAGGCGTGGGCTATAGCACACGAAAATATGGGAATCGGGCGAAAAATGGAAAAACTGAGGAACGATCATAACGGGGCGGTGACTATGGTTCCTTAGGTCGTATTTGATGGCCCAAAATTTTTTTAGGCGATCCCAGTCTGGGGGGCCCGGCGGGCGCACACGAAAATATGGGAATCGGGCGTAATTCTAGGTTTGTGGCCGAAAAACGCAAAAAATGGGGAACGATCATGGCGGGGAGGTGACTATGGTTCCTTAGGTCGTATTTGATGGACCGGAAAAATTTTAGGCGATCGGGGTCTGGGGGCCCTGGGACCACTCGGAAGGCGTGGGCTATAGCACACGAAATTATGGGAATCGTGCGCAATTCTAGTTTTTTAGCCAAAAAATGTAAAAAATGAGGAACGATCATGGCGGGGCAGTGACTATGGTTCCTTAGGTCGTATTTGAGGGCCCAGAAAAATTTTAGGCGATCAGGGTACGGGGGGCCCGTGACCACTCGGAAGACGTGGGCTATAGCACACGAAAATATGGGCATCAGGCGAAACTCTAATTGTTTGGCCGAAAAACGCAAAAAGGAGGAAAGATCATAGCTGGGCGGTGACTATGGTTTCTTAGGTCGTATTTGATGGCCAAAAAAGTTTTAGGAGATCGGGGTTCGGGGGTCCCGGGACCACTTGGAAGGAGTGGGCTATAGCACACGAAAATATGGTAATTGGGCAGAATTCTAGTTTTTTGTCCGTAAAATGCAAACAAAGAGGAAAGGTCATGTCGGGGCAGTGACTATGGTTCCTTAGGTCGTATTTGATGGCCCGAAAAATTTTTAGGCAATCCGGCTCCGTTAGGCCCTACCCATTGGGAAGGTGTGGGCTATAGCACACAAAAATATGGCAATCAGGCGGAATTCTAATGTTTGGCCGAAAAACGCAAAAAATGAGGAATGATCATGGCAGGGCGGCGACTATGGTTCCTTAGCTCATATTCGATGGCCCAAAAAAATTTAGGCGATCAGTGTCCGAGGGTCCCGGGGCCACTTGGAAGTCGTGGGCTAGCACACAAATATATAGGAATCAGGCGGAATTCTAATTTTTTTTTTCGAAAAATGCAAAAAATGAGGAACGATCATGGCGGGGCGGTGACTATGGTTCCCTAGATCGTAGTTGATTGCCCGAAAAAATTTTAGGCGATCAGAGTCAGGGGGGCCCGGCCCACCCGGAAGGCGTGGGCTATTGCACTAGAAAATTTGGGAATCGGGCGGAATTCTAGTTTTTATGGCCAAAAATCGTAAAAAATGAGGAATGATCATGGCGGGGCGGTGACTATGGTTCCTTAGGTTGTATTTGATGGCCCAAAATTTTTTTAGGCGATCCTAGTACGGGTGGCCCGGCACACTCGGAAGGCATGGGCGCACGCAAAAATATGGGAATCGGGCGGAATTCTAGTATTTTGGCCGAAAAACACATAAAAATGAGGAACGATCATGGCGGGGCGGTGACAATGGTTTCTTAGGTTGTATTTAATAGACCTGAAAAATTTTAGGCGATCGGGGTTCGGGGGTCCATGGACCACTTGGAAGGCGTGGGCTATAGCACACGAAAATATGGGAATCGCGCGGAATTCAAGTTTTTTGGCCAAACAAAGCAAAAAATGGGGAACGATCATGGCGGGGCAGTGACTATGGTTCCTTATGTTGTATTTGATGGCCCGAAATTATTTTAGGAGATCGGGGTTTGAGGGTACCGGGACCACTGGGAAGGCGTGGGTTATAGCACACAAAATATGGGAAAGAGGCGGAATTCTAGTTTTTTGGCCATAAAATGAAAACGTGAGGAAAGATCATGGCAGGGCGATGACTATGGTTCCTTAGGTCGTATTTAATGGACCAAACAACTTTTAGGCAATCCGTGTCCAGCGGTCCCGGCCCATTCGGAAGGCGTGGGCTATATATAGCACACGAAAATATGAGAATCGGGCGGAATTCTAGTTTTTTGGCCGAAAAATGAAAAAAATGAAGAACGATCATGACGGGGCGGTGACTATGGTTCCTTAGGTCGTATGTGATGGCCTGGAAAAATTTTAGGCGATCCGTCTTCGGGGGGCCTTACCCACTGGGAAGGCGTGGGCTATAGCACACGAAATTATTGGAATCAGGCATAATTCTAGTTTTTTGGCCGAAAACCGCAAAAACATGAAGAACGACCATGGCAGGGCAGTGACTATGGTTCTTTAAGTCGTATTTTATGGCCCGGAAAAATTTAGGCGATTGGGGTCCGGCGATCCCGGGACAACTTGGAAGGCGTGGGCTATAGCACACGAAATTATGGGAATCGGGCGAAATTCTAGTTTTTTGGTCGAAAAATGCAAACAATGAGGAACGATCATGGTGGGGCGGTGACTATGGTTCCCTAGGTCGTATATGATGGCCCAAAAAATTTTTAGGCGATCCGAGTCAGGGGGCCCGGGGCCACTCGGAAGGCGTGGGCTATTGCTCGAAAAAATATGGGAATCGGGCAGAATTCTAGTTTTTTGGCCGAAAAACGTAAAAAATGAGGAATGATCACGGCGGGGCGGTGACTATGGTTCCTTAGGTCGTATTTGATGGACCGGAAAATTTTTAGGTGATTGGGGTCCGGGGGGCCTGGGGCCACTCGGAAGGCGTGGGCTTATAGCACACGAAAATATGAGAATCAGTCGGAATTCTAGTTTATTGGCTGAAAAACGCAAAAAATGAGGAACGATCATGGCGGGGCGGTGACTATGGTTCCTTAGGTCGTATTTGAGGGCGCAGAAAAATTTTAGGCGATCGGGGTCCGTGGGGCCCGTGACCACTCGGAAGACGTGGGCTATAGCACACGAAAATATGGGAATCGCGCAGAATTCAATTTTATTGCCAAAAACGCAAAAAAATAAGGAACGATCATGGCGGGGAGGTGACTATGGTTCCTTAGGTCGTATTTGATTACCAAAATTTTTTTTAGGAGATCGGGGTTCATGGGTCCCGGGAACACTTGGAAGGCGTGGGCTATGGCACAAGAAAATATGGGAATCAGGCACAATTCTAATTGTTTGGCCAAAAAACACATAAAATGAGGAATTATCATGGCGGGGCGGTGACTATGGTTCCTTAGGTCATATTTGATGGCCAGAAAATATTTAGGAGATCGGGGTTTGGGAGTTCCGGGACCACTTGGAAGGGTGGGCTATAGCACACGAAAATATGGGAATCGGGCAGAATTCTTGTTTTTGTGCCGTAAAATGCAAATAAAGAGGAAAGGTCATATCGGGGCGGTGAATATGGTTCCTTAGGTCGTATTTAATGGCCCGGAAAAAATTTAGGCAATCCGGCTCCGTGGGGCCCTACCCATTGGGAAGGGGTGGGCTATAGCACACGAAAATATGGGAATCAGGCGGAATTCTAATTGTTTAGCCGAAAAACGCAAAAAATGAGGAATGATCATGGGGGGTGTGACTATGGTTCCTTAGCTCGTATTCGATGGCCCAGAAATATTCTAGGCGATCGGTGTCCGAGGGTCCCGGGACCACTTGGAAGGCGTGGGCTATAGCACACGAAAATATATGAATCAGGCAGAATTCTAGTTTTTTTTTCGAAAATTGCAAAAAATGAGGAATGATCATGGAGGGGCGGTGACTATGGTTACCTACGTCGTATTTGTTGGCCCGAAAAAATATTAGGAGATTCTAGTCAGGGGGCCCAGCCCACTCGGAAGGCGTGGGCTATTGCACTAGAAAATTTAGGAATCGGGAGGAATTCTAGATTTTATGGCCGAAAATCGTAAAAAATGAGCAATGATCATGGCGGGGCGGTGACTATGGTTCCTTAGGTCGTATTTGATGGCCCGAAAATTTTTTAGGCGAAAATATGGGAATCAGACGGAATTCTATTTTTTTAGCTGAAAAACGCAAAAAATAAGGAACGATCATGGCGGGGCGGTGACTGTGGTTCCTCAGGTCATATTTGAGGGCCCAGAAATTTTTTAGGCAATCGGGGTTCGGGGGGCCCGTGACCACTCGGAAGACGTGGGCTATAGCACACGAAAATATGGGAATCGCGCGGAATTCAAGTTTATTGCCAAAAATGCAAAAAATGAGGAACGATCATGGCGGGGAGGTGACTATGGTTCCTTAGGTTGTATTTGATTACCAGAAATTATTTTTGGAGATCGGGGTTCAGGTGTTCGGGGACCACTTGGAAGGCGTGGGCTATAGCACACGAAAATATGGGAATCAGGCGGAATTCTAGTTTTTTTTTCGAATATTGCAAAAAATGAGGAACGATCATGGCGGGGCGGTGACTATGGTTCCCTAGGTCATATTTGATGGCCCGAAAAAATATTAGGAGATCCGAGTCAGGGGGCCTGGCCCACTCGGAAGGCGTGGGCTATTGCACTAGAAAATTTGGGAATCGGGCGGAATTCTAGTTTTTATGGCCGAAAATCGTAAAAAAGGAGGAATGATCATGGTGGGGCGTTGAATATGGTTCCTTAGGTCGTATTTGATGGCCCAAAAAATTTTTAGGCGATCCCAGTACGGGTGGCCCGGGCAACTCGGAAGGCGTGGACGCACGCGAAAATATTGAAATCGGGCGGAATTCTAGTATTTTGGCCGAAAAACGCATAAAATGAGAAACGATCTTGGCGGGATGGTGACTATGGTTCCTTAGGTTGTATTTGATGGACCGGAAAATTTTTACGCGATTGGGGTCCGCGGTCCGGGGACCACTTGGATGGTGTGGGATATAGCACACGAAAATATGAGAATCGCGCGGAATTCAAGTTTTTTGGCCGAAAAAGCAAAAAATGAGGAACAATCATGGCGGGCGGTGACTATGGTTCCTTAGGTTGTATTTCATGGCCAGAAAAGTTTTTAGGAGATCGGGGTTCGAGGGTCCCGGGACCACTTGGAAGACGTGGGTTTTAGCTCACGAAAATATGATAATTAGGTAGAATTCTAGTTTTTTTACCGTAAAATACAAAACGTGAGGAACGATCATGGCGGGGCGATGACTATGGTTCCATAGGTCGTATTTAATGGCCCAAACAACTTTTAGGCAATCCGAGTCCGGGGGTCCCGGCCCACTCGGAAGGCATGGGCTATAGCACACGAAAATATTGGAATCGGGCGGAATTCTAGTTTTTTGGCCGAAAAACGCAAAAAAAATAAAGAACGATCATGATGTGGCAGTGACTATGGTTCCTTAGGTCGAATTTGATGGCCCGGAAAAATTTTAGGCGATCCAGCTTCGGGGGGCCTTACCCACTGGGAAGGCGTGGGCTGTAGCACACGAAAAAATTGGAATCAGGCATAATTCTAGATTTTTGGCCGAAAAACGCAAAAAATGAGGAACGATCATGGCGGGGCGGTGACTATGGTTCTTTAGGTCGTATTTTATGGCCTGGGCAATTGGGGTCCGGGAATCCCGGGACAACTTGGAAGGCGTGGGCTATAGCACACGAAAATATGGGAATCGGGCGAAATTCTAGTTTTTTCGTCGAAAAATGCAAATAATGAGGAACGATCATGGCGGGGCGGTGACTATGGTTCCCTAGGTCGTATTTGATGGCCCGAAATCTTTTTAGGCGATCCTAGTCCGGGGGGCCAGGCCCACTCGGAAGGCGTGGGCTGCACACGAAAATATGTGAATCGGGCGAAATTCTAGTTTTTTGGCAGAAAAACGCAAATAATGAGAAACGATCGTGGTTGGGCGGTGACTATGGTTCCATAGGTCGTATTTGATGGACCAGAAAAATTTTAGGAGATTGGGGTCCGGGGGGCCCGGGACCACTCGGAAGGCGTGGGCTATAGCATACGAAAATATGGGAATCGGGCGCAAATCTAGTTTTTTGGCCAAAAAATATAAAAATAATAGGGAACGATCATGGCGGGGTGGTGATTATGGTTTTTTAGGTCATATTTCATGGCCCGAAAAACTTTTAGGCAATCACAGTGTAGGGGGCCCGGTCCACTCGGAAGGCGTAGGCGCACACGAAAATATGAGAATCAGGCAGAATTTTAGTATTTTGGCTGAAAAATGCAAAACATGAGGAACGATCATGGCGGGGAGGTGACTATGGTTCCTTATGTCGTATTTGAGGGCCCAAAAAAAATTTAGGCGATCTGGTCCGGGGGCCCAGTGACCGCTCGGAAGACGTGGGCTATAGCACACGAAAATATGAGAATCGCGCGGAATTCAAGTTTATTGCCGAAAACGCAAAAAATGAGGAACGATCATGGCAGGGAGGTGACTATGGTTCCTTAGGTCGTATTTGATTTCCAGAAATTTTTTTAGGAGATTGGGGTTCGGGGGTCCCGGGACCACTTGGAAGGCATGGGCTATAGCACACGAAAATATGGGAATCAAGCGGAATTCTTATTTTTTTTCCGAAAAATGCAAAAAATGAGGAACGATCATGGCAGGGCGGTGACTGTGGTTCCCTAGGTCGTATTTGTTGGCCCGAAAAAATTTTACACGATCCGTGTCAGAGGGGCCCGGCCCACTCGGAATGCGTGGGCTATTGCACACAAAAATTTGGGAATCGGACGGAATTCTAGTTTTATGGCCTAAAATCAAAAAAATGAGGAATGATCATGGCGAGGCGGTGACTATGGTTCCTTAGGTCGTATTTGATGGCCCAAAAAAGTTTTAGATGATCCCAGTACGGGTGGCCCGACCCACTCGGAAGGCGTGGGCGCACGCAAAAATATGAGAATCGGGCAAAATTCTAGTATTATGGCCGAAAAATGCATAAAATAAGGAACGATCATGGCGGGGCAATGACTATGGTTCCTTAGGTCGTATTTGATGGACCGGAAAAATTTTAGGCGATCGGGGTCCCGGGACCACTTGGAAGGCGTGGGCGCACACGAAAATATGGGTATCGCGTGGAATTCAAGTTTTTTGTCCAAAAAATGCAAATATTGAGGAACGATCATGGTGGGGCGGTGACTATGGTTCCTTAGGTTGTATTTGATCTCCCAAATTTTTTTTAGGAGATCGGGGTTCGAGGGCCCCGGGACCACTTGGAAGGCGTGGGTTATAGCACACGAAAATATGGGAATCGGGTGGAATTCTAGTTTTTTGGACAAAAACGCAAAAAAGGAGGAACAATCATGACGGGGCCATGACTATGGTTCCTTAGGTTGTATTTGATGGCACTGAAAAATTTTAGGCGATCCGGCTCCCGGGGGCCGTACCTACTGGGAAGGCGTGGGCTATAGCACACGAAAATATGGGAATCGGGCGGAATTCTAATTTTTTGGCCAAACAACGCAGAAAAAATGATGAATGGTCATGGCAGGGCGGTGACTATGGTTCTCTATGTCCTATTTGATGGCCCGAAAAAAAATTTGGCGATCCTTGTCCGGGGGGCACGGCCCACTCGGAAGGCGTGGGCTATATAGCATACGAAAATATGGGAATCGGGCGGAATTCTAGTTTTTTGGTCGAAAAATGCAAAAAATAAGGGAACGATCATGACAGGACGGTGACTATTGTTCCTTAGGTCGTATTAGATGACCCGAAAATTTTTTTAGGCGATCACAGCCCGGGGGGGCGGGACCACTCGGAAGGCGTGGGCTATAGCATAGAAAATATGGGAATCGCGAGGAATTCAAGTTTTTTGGCCGAAAAACGTAAAAAATAAGGAACGATCATGTTGGGGCGGTGACTATGGTTCCTTAGGTCGTATTTGATGGCCCAAAAAAAATTTAGGAGATCGGGGTTTGGGGGTCCCAGGATCACTTGGAAGGCGTGGGCTATAGCACATGAAAATATGGGAATCGGGCGGAATTCTAGTTTTTTCGTCGTAAAATGCAAAAAGTGAGGAACTATAATGGCGGGGCGGTGACCATGGTTCCTTAAGTCGTATTTAATGGCCCGGAAAAATATTAGGCGATCCTAGTCTGGGGGCCCCGGGACCGCTTGGAAGGCGTGGGCTATAGCTCATGGAAATATGGGAATCAGGCGGAATTCTAGTTTTTTCCCCGTAAAATGCAAAACTTGAGGAAAGGTCATAGCGGAGCGGTGACTATGGTTCTTCAGGTCGTATTTTATGTCCCGGAAAATTTTAGGCGATCGAGATCCTGGGGTCCCGGGACCACTTGGAAGGCGTGGGTTATAGCACACGAAAATATGGGAGTCGCGCGGAATTCAAGTTTTTTGGCCGAAAAATGCAAAAATTGAGGAACGATCATGGCGGGGCGGTGACTATGGTTCCTTAGGTTGTATTTGATGGCCCGAAATTTTTTTAGGAGATCAGGGTTCGAGGGTCCCCGGACCACTTGGAAGGCGTGGGTTATAGCACACAAAAAAATGGGAATCGGGCAGAATTCTAGTTTTTTGGCCAAAAAACGCAAAAAAGGAGGAACGATCATGACGGGACGATGACTATGGTTCCTTAGGTTGTATTTGATGGCCCAGAAAATTTTTAGGTGATCCGGCTCCCGGGGGCCGTACCCACTAGGAAGGCATGGGCTATAGCACACGAAAATATGGGAATCGGGCGGAATTCTAATTTTTTGGCCAAACAACGCAGAAAAATGAGGAATGGTCATGGCAGGGCGGTGACTATGGTTCTCTAGGTCGTATTTGATGGCCCGGAAATATTTTTGGCTATCCGAGTCCGGGGGCCCGGCCCACTCGGAAGGCGTGGACTATAGCACAAGAAAATATGGGAATCGGGCAGAATTCTAGTTTTTTGGTCGAAAAATGCAAAAAATAAGGGAACGATGATTACAGGGCGGTGACTATGGTTCTTTAGGTCGTATTGGATGACCCGAAAATTTTTTAGGCGATCATAGTCCGGGGGTGCCGGGACTAGCACACGAAAATATAGGAATTGCGAGGAATTCAAGTTTTTTGGCCGAAAAACGTAAAAACTAAGGAACGATCATGGCGAGGCGGTGACTATGGTACTTTAGGTCTTATTTGATGGCCCGAAAACAATTTAGGAGATCGGAGTTCGGGGGTCCCGGGACCACTTGGAAGGCGTGGGCACATGAAAATATGGGAATCAGGCGGAATTCTAGTTTTTTGGCCGTAAAATGCAAAAAGTGAGGAACTATCATGGCGGGGCGGTGACTATGGTTCCTTAGGTCGTATTTAATGGCCCAGAAAAATTTTAGGCGATCCGGGTCCGGGGGTCCCGGGAACACTTGGAAGGCGTGGGCTATAGCTCATGGAAATATGGGAATCAGGCGGAATTCTATTTTTTTCGCCGTAAAATGCAAAACTTGAGGAAAGGTCATGGCGGGGCGGTGACTATGGTTCTTTAGGTCATATTTTATGGCCCGGAATATTTTAGACGATCGAGGTCCGGAGGTCCCGGGACCACTTGGAAGGCGTGGGCTATAGCACACGAAAATGTAGGAATCATGCGGAATTCTAGTTTTTTTGCCGTAAAATGCAAAAAATGAGGAAAGGTCATGGCGGGGCGGTGACTGTGGTTCCTTAGGTCATATTTGATGGCCTAGAAAAATTTTAGGCTATCGGGGTTCGGGGGTCCCGGGACCACTTGGAAGGCATGGGCCATAGCACACGAAAATATGGGAATCGAGCGGAATTATAGTTTTATGGCCGAAAAAAGCAAAACATGAGGAACGATCATGGCGAGGCGGTGACTATGGTTCCATAGGTCATATTTGATGGCCCGAAATAACTTTAGGCGATCCGAGTCTCGGGGCCCGGCCCACTCCGAAGGCGTGGGCTATAGCACACAAAAATATGGGAATCTGGCGGAATTCTAGTTTTTTGGCCGAAAAACATAAAAAATGAGGAATGATCATGGCGGGGCGGAGACTATGTATCCTTAGGTCGTATTTGATTGCCTAAAAATTTTTTAGGCCATCCCAGTCCGTGGGCCCCGGCCCACTCGTAAGGCGTGGGCGCACACGAAAATATGGGAATCGGGCGGAATTGTAGTTTTTTGGCCGAAAAATGCAAAAAATGAGGAATGATCATGGCGGGGCGGTGAATATGGTTCCTTATGTCGTATTTGATGGACCGGAAAAATTTTAGATGATCGGTCTCCGGGGGGCCTTGGACCACTCGGAAGGCGTGGGCTACATCACACGAAAATATGGGAATCAGGCACAATTCTAGTTTTTTGGCCGAAAAACGTAAAAAATGAGGAATGATCATGGTGGAGCGGTGACTATGGTTCCTTAGGTCGTATTTGATGGCCCGACAAAATTTAGGCGATCATAGTCCGAGGGCCCGACCCACTCGGAAGACGTGGGCGCACACGAAAATATGGAAATCGGACGGAATTTTAGTTTTTTGGCCGAAAAACCCAAAAAAAGATGAATGATCTTGGCTGGGCGGTGACTATGGTTCCTTAGGTCGTATTTGATGCCCCAGAAAAATTTTAGGTGATCGGTGTCCGGGGGTCCCGGGACCACTTGGAAGGTGTGGGCTATAATACACGAAAATATGGGAATCGGGCGGAATTCTATTTTTTTGGCCGTAAAACGTAAAAAATGTGGAATGATCATGGCGAGGCGGTGACTATGGTTCCTTAGGTCGTATTTGATGGCCCGAAATTTTTTTAGGCGATTCCAGTACGGGGGGCCCGGCCCACTCGGAAAGCGTGGGCGCACGCTCAAATCTAGGAATCAGGCGGATTTCTAGTTTTTTGGCCGTAAAATGTAAAAAGTGAGGAACGATCATGGAGGGGCGGTGACTATGGTTCCTTTGGTCATATTTAATGGCCCGAAAAATTTTAGGCGATCGGAGTCCGGGGGTCCCTGCCCACTCGGAAGGCGTGGGCTATAGCACACGAAAATATGGGAATCGCGAGGAATTAAAGTTTTTTGGCCGAAAGATCGCAAAAAATAAGGAACGATCATGGCGGGACGGTGACTATGGTTCCTTAGGTGGTATTTTATGGCCCGAAAAAAATTTAGGAGATCGGGGTTCGGGGGTCCCGGGACCACTTGGAAGGAGTGGGCTATAGCACACGAAAATATGAGAATCGTCGGAATTCTAGTTTTTGGCTGAAAAATGCAAATAATGAGAACGATCATTGCGGTGCGGTGACTATGGTTCCTTAGGTCGTATTTGATGGCCCTAAAAAAATTTAGGCGATCACAGTCCGGGGGCCCGTCCCACTCGGAAGGGGTGGGCGCACATGAAAATATGGAAATCGGACGGAATTCTAGTTTTTTGGCCGAAAAACACAAAAAAAGAGGAATGATCATGGCTGGGCGGTGACTATGGTTCCTTAGGTCGTATTTGATGCCCTAGAAAAATTTTAGGCGTTCGGGGTCCGGGGGTCCCGGGACCACTTGGAAGGTATGGGCTATAGCACACGAAAATATGGGAATCGGGCGGAATTCTAGTTTTTTGGCCGATAAACGTAAAAAATGAAGAATTATCATGGAGGGACGGTGACTATCATTCCTTAGGTCGTATTCGATGGCCCGAAAACCTGTTAGGCAATTCCAGTACGGGGGGCCCGACCCACTCGGAAGGCGTGGGCGCACGCGTAAATATGGGAATCAGGCGAAATTCTAGTTTTTTGGCCGTAAAATGCAAAAGTGAGGAACGATCATGGCGGGGCGGTGACTATGTTTCCTTTGGTAGTATTTAATGGCCCGAAAAATTTTAGGGGATCGGAGTCCGGGGGGCCCTGCCCACTCGGAAGGCGTGGGCTATAGCACACGAAAATATGGGAATCGCGAGGAATTCAAGTTTTTTGGCCGAAAGATCGCAAAAATAAGGAACGATCATGGCGGGACGGTGACTATGGTTCCTTAGGTGGTATTTTATGGCCCGAAAAAAATTTAGGAGATCGGGGTTCGGGGGTCCCGGGACCACTTGGAAGGAGTGGGCTATAGCACACGAAAATATGAGAATCGTCGGAATTCTAGTTTTTTGGCCGAAAAATGCAAATAATGAGGAACGATCATGGCGGGGCGGTGACTATCATTCCTTAGGTCGTATTCGATGGCCCGAAAACCTGTTAGGCAATTCCAGTACGGGGGGCCCGACCCACTCGGAAGGCGTGGGCGCACGCGTAAATATGGGAATCAGGCGAAATTCTAGTTTTTTGGCCGTAAAATGCAAAAGTGAGGAACGATCATGGCGGGGCGGTGACTATGTTTCCTTTGGTAGTATTTAATGGCCCGAAAAATTTTAGGGGATCGGAGTCCGGGGGGCCCTGCCCACTCGGAAGGCGTGGGCTATAGCACACGAAAATATGGGAATCGCGAGGAATTCAAGTTTTTTGGCCGAAAGATCGCAAAAAATAAGGAACGATCATGGCGGGACGGTGACTATGGTTCCTTAGGTGGTATTTTATGGCACGAAAAAAATTTAGGAGATCGGGGTTCGGGGGTCCCGGGACCACTTGGAAGGAGTGGGCTATAGCACACGAAAATATGAGAATCGTCGGAATTCTAGTTTTTTGGCCGAAAAATGCAAATAATGAGGAACGATCATGGCGGGGCGGTGACTATGGTTCCTTAGGTCGTATTAGATGGACCGAAAATCTTTTAGGCGATCCCAATTCGGGGGGGCCGGCACACTCGGAAGGCGTTGGCTATAGCACACGAAAATATGGGAATCGGGCTGAATTCTAGTTTTTTGGCCGAAAAACGCAAATAATGTGGAACGATCATGGAGGGGCGGTGACTATGGTTCCATAGGTTGTATTTGATGGCCCAAAAAATTTTAGGCGATCGTAGTCCGGGGGGTCCGGCCCACTCGGAAGTCGTCGGCGCACACGACAATATGGGAATCGGGCGAAATTCTAGTTTTTTGGCCTTAAAAAGCAAAAAGTGATGAGCGATCATGGCGGGGCGGTGACTATAGTTCCTTTGGTCGTATTTAATGGCCCGAAATTTTTTTAGGTGATTCGAGTTTGGTGGTCCCGGGACCACTTGGAAGGCTTGGGATATAGCACACGAAAATATGGGAATCAGGTGGAATTCTAGTTTTTGGCACTAAAATGCAAACAATGAGGAAAGGTCATGGCGTGGTGGTGACTATGGTTCCTTAGGTCGTATTTGATGGCCCAAAAAAATTTTAGGATATCGGGGTCCGGGAGTCCTGGAACCATTTGGAAGGCGTGGGCTGGCGCACACGAAAATATGGGAATCGGGCGGAATTCTAGTTTTTTGTCCGAAAAATGCAAAAAATGAGGAACGATCATGGCGGGGGGGTGACTATGGTTCCCTAGGTTGTATTTGATGGCCCAAAAATTTTTTTGGCAATCCGAGTCAGGGGGCCCGTCCCCCACTCGGAAAGCGTGGACTATAGCACACGAAAATATTGGAATCGCGCGGAATTATAGTTTTTGGCCGAAAACATAAAAAATGATGAACGATCATGGCGGAGCGGTGACTATGGTTCCTTAGGTCGTATTTTATGGCCCGAATATTTTTTAGGCGAACCTAGTCCGGGGGGCCCGGCCCACTCGGAAGGCATGGACGCACACGAAAATATGGGAATCGGGCGAAATTCTAGTTTTTTGGCCGAAAAATACAAAACATGAGGAACGATCATGGCGAGGCGGTGACTATGGTTCCATAGGTCTTATTTGATGGCCCGAAATAATTTTAGGCGATCCAACTCTCGGGGCCCGGCCCACTCGGAAGGCGTGGGCTATAGCACACAAAAATTTGGGAATCTGGCGGAATTCTAGTTTTTTGGCCGAAAAACGTAAAAAATGAGGAACGATCATGGCGGGGCGGAGACTATGTATCCTTAGGTCGTATTTGATTGCCTGAAAATTTTTTAGGCCATCCCAGTCCGGGGGCCCCGGCCCACTCGTAAGGCGTGGGCGCACACAAAAATATGGGAATCGGGCGGAATTGTAGTTTTTTGGCCGAAAAATGCAAAAAATGAGGAATGATCATGGCGGGGCGGTGAATATGCTTCCTTATGTCGTATTTGATGGACCGGAAAAATTTTAGACGATCGGGCTCCGGGGGGCCTTGGACCACTCGGAAGGCGTGGGCTACATCACACGAAAATATGGGAATTTGGCACAATTCTAGTTTTTTGGCCGAAAACGTAAAAAATGAGGAATGATCATGGTGGGGCGGTGACTATGGTTCCTTAGGTCGTATTTGATGGCCCGACAAAATTTAGGCGATCATAGTCCGAGGGCCCGACCCATTCGGAAGGCGTGGGCGCACACGAAAATATGGAAATCGGATGAAATTTTAGTTTTTTGGCCGAAAAACCCAAAAAATGACGAATGATCTTGGCTGGGCGGTGACTATGGTTCCTTAGGTCGTATTTGATGCCCTAGAAAAATTTTAGGTGATCGGTGTCCGGGGGTCCCGGGACCACTCGGAAGGCGTGGGCTACAATATACGAAAATATGGGAATCGCGAGGAATTGAAGTTTTTTGGCCGAAAGATCGCAAAAAATAAGGAACGATCATGGCGGGACGATGACTATGGTTCCTTAGGTCGTATTTGATGGCCCGAATATTTTTTAGACGATTCCAGTACGGGGGGCCCGGCCCACTCGGAAAGCGTGGGCACACGCGCAAATCTAGGAATCAGGCAGAATTCTAGTTTTTTGGCCGTAAAATGTAAAAAGTGAGGAACGATCATGGCGGGGCGGTGACTATGGTTCCTTTGGTCATATTTAATGGCCCGAAAAATTTTAGGTGATCGGAGTCCGGGTGTCCCTGCCCACTCGGAAGGCGTGGGTTATAATACACGAAAATATGGGAATCGCGAGGAATTCTAGTTTTTTGGCCGAAAATCGCAAAAAATAAGGAACGATCATGGCGGGGTGCTGACTATGGTTCCTTAGGTGGTATTTGATGGCCCGAAAAAATTTTAGGAGATCGGGGTTCGGGGGTCCCGGGACCACTTGGAAGGAGTGGGCTATAACACACGACAATATGGGAATCAGGCGGAATTCTAGTTTTTTGGCTGAAAAATTCAAATAATGAGAACGATCATTGCGGTGCGGTGACTATGGTTCCTTAGGTCGTATTTGATGGCCCTAAAAAAATTTAGGCGATCACAGTCTGGGGGCCCGTCCCACTCGGAAGGGGTGGGCGCACATGAAAATATGGAAATCGGACGGAATTCTAGTTTTTTGGCCGAAAAACACAAAAAAAGAGGAATGATCATGGCTGGGCGGTGACTATGGTTCCTTAGGTCGTATTTGATGCCCTAGAAAAATTTTAGGCGATCGGGGTCCGGGGGTCCCGGGACCACTTGGAAGGTGTGGGCTATAGCACACGAAAATATGGGAATCGGGCGGAATTCTAGTTTTTTGGCCGAAAAACGTAAAAAATGAAGAATTATCATGGAGGGGCGGTGACTATCATTCCTTAGGTCGTATTCGATGGCCCGAAAACTTGTTAGGCAATTCCAGTACGGGGGGCCCGGCCCACTCGGAAGGCGTGGGCACACGCGCAAATATGGGAATCAGGCGAAATTCTAGTTTTTTGGCCGTAAAATGCAAAAGTGAGGAACGATCATGGCGGGGCGGTGACTATGTTTCCTTTGGTAGTATTTAATGGCCCGAAAAATTTTAGGGGATCGGAGTCCGGGGGGCCCTGCCCACTCGGAAGGCGTGGGCTATAGCACACGAAAATATGGGAATCGCGAGGAATTCAAGTTTTTTGGCCGAAAGATCGCAAAAATAAGGAACGATCATGGCGGGACGGTGACTATGGTTCCTTAGGTGGTATTTTATGGCCCGAAAAAAATTTAGGAGATCGGGGTTCGGGGGTCCCGGGACCACTTGGAAGGAGTGGGCTATAGCACACGAAAATATGAGAATCGTCGGAATTCTAGTTTTTTGGCCGAAAAATGCAAATAATGAGGAACGATCATGGCGGGGCGGTGACTATGGTTCCTTAGGTCGTATTAGATGGACCGAAAATCTTTTAGGCAATCCTAATTCGGGGGGCCCGGCCCACTCGGAAGGCGTTGGCTATAGCACACGAAAATATGGGAATCGGGCGGAATTCTAGTTTTTGGCCGAAAAACGCAAATAATGAGGAACGATCATGGCGGGGCGGTGACTATGGTTCCTTAGGTTGTATTTGATGGCTCGATAAAATTTTAGGCGATCGTAGTCCGGGGGGCCCGGCCCACTCGGAAGTCGTCGGCGCACACGACAATATGGGAATCGGGCGAAATTCTAGTTTTTTGGCCGTAAAATGCAAAAAGTGAGGAGCGATCATGGCGGGGCGGTGACTATAGTTCCTTTGGTCGTATTTAATGGCCCGAAATATTTTTAGGTGATTCGAGTTTGGTGGTCCCGGGACCACTTGGAAGGCTTGGGCTATAGCACACGAAAATATGGGAATCAGGTGGAATTCTAGTTTTTGGCACTAAAATGCAAACAATGAGGAAAGGTCATGGCGTGGCGGTGACTATGGTTCCTTAGGTCGTATTTGATGGCCCAGAAAAATTTTAGGATATCGGGGTCCGGGAGTCTTGGAACCACTTGGAAGGCGTGGGCTGGCGCACACGAAAATATGGGAATCGGGCGGAATTCTAGGCTTTTGTCCGAAAAATGCAAAAACTGAGGAACGATCATGGAGGGGGGGTGACTATGGTTCCCTAGGTCGTATTTGATGGCCCGAAATTTTTTATGGCAATCCGAGTCAGGGGGCTCGTCCCCCACTCGGAAAGCGTAGGCTATAGCACACGAAAATATTGGAATCGCGCGGAATTATAGTTTTTGGCCGAAAACATAAAAAATGATGAACGATCATGGCAGAGCGGTGACTATGGTTCCTTAGGTCATATTTTATGGCCCGAATATTTTTTAGGCGAACCTAGTCCGGGGGGCCCGGCCCACTCGGAAGGCGTGGACGCACACGAAAATATGGAAATCGGGCGAAATTCTAGTTTTTTGGCCGAAAAATGCAAAACATGAGGAATGATCATGGCGGGGCGATGACTATGGTTCCTTAGATTGTATTTGATGGCCCAGAAAAATTTTAGGCGATCGGGGTCCAGGGGTCCACTTGGAAGGCGTGGGCTATAACGTACGAAAATGTGGGAATCGGGCGGAATTCTAGTTTTTTGGCCCAAAAATGCATAAAATGAGGAACGATCATGGTGGAGCGGTGACTATGGTTCCCTAAGTCGTATTTGATGTTCCGAAAAAAAATTTGGAGTTCCGAGTCAGGGGGCCCGGCCCACTCGGAAGGCATGGGCTATTGCACACGAAAATATGGGAATCGGGCGGAATTTTAGTTTTTTGGCCAAAAAATGTAAAAAATGAGGAATGATCATGGCGGGGCGGTAACTATGGTTCCTTAGGTCATATTTGATGGCCCAAAAAATTAGTAGGCGATTCTAGTACGGGGGGCCCGACCCACTCGGAAGGCGTGGACACACTCGAAAATATGGGAATCGCGTGGAATCTAGTATTTTGGCCGAAAAATGCAAAAAATGAGGAACGATCCTGGCGAGGAGGTGACTATGGTTCCTTAGGTCATATTTGATGGCCCGGAAAAGTTTTAGGCAATTAGGGTCCGGGGGTCCCGGGACAACTTGGAAGGCGTGGGTTCACACGAAAATATGGTAATCGGGCAGAATTCTTGTTTTTTGGCCATAAAACGCAAAAAGAGAGGATCGGTCATGGCAGGGTGGTGACTATGGTTCTTTAGGTCGAATTTCATGGCCCGGAACCATTTTAGGCAATCCGAGTCCGGGGGCCCGACCCACTCGGAAGGCGTGGGCTATAGCACACGAAAATATTGGAATCAGGCGAAATTCTAATTTTTTGGCCGAAAAACGCAAAAATGTGGAATAATCATGGCGGGGCGGTGACTATTGTTCTTTAGGTCATATTTTATGGCCCGGAAAAATTTTGGCAATCGAGGTCCGGGGGTCGCGGGACCACTTGGAAGGCGTTGGATATAGTATTTGATGGCCTGAAAAACTTTTAGGTGATCCGAGACCAGGGGGCCCGGCCCACTCGTGAGGCGTGGCCTATAGCACACGAAAATATGGGAATCAGGCGGAATTCTAGTTTTTTTAACCGAAAAACGGAAAAATGAGGAACGATCATGACGGGGAGGTGACTATGGTTCCTTAGGTCGTATTTGATGGCCCTAAAAATTTTTAGGCGATCCGGTTCCGGGGGGCCCTACCCACTGGGAAGGCGTGTGTTATAGCACACGAAAATATTGGAATCAAGCGAAATTCAAGGTGTTTGGCCGAAAAATGCAAAACATGAGGAACGATCATGACGGGGCGGTGACTATGGTTCCTTAGGTCTTTCTTGATGGCCCGAAAAAATTATAGGCCGATCCGGCTCTGGGGGGCCCTACCCACTGGGAAGCCGTGGGCCACAGCACATGAAAATATTGGAATCACGCGAAATTCTAGTTTTTTGGTAGAAAAACGCAAAAAATGAGGAACGATCATGGCGAGGTAGTGACTATTGTTCTTTAGGTCGTATTTTATGGCCCAGAAAAATTTAGGCGATCGGGGTCCCGGGACCACTTGGAAGGCGTGGGCTATAGCACACGAAAATATTGGAATAGGGCAAAATTCTAGTTTTTTGGCCGAAAAATGCAAAAAATGAAGAATGATCATGGCGGGGCGGTGACTATGGTTCCCTAGGTCGTATTTGATGGCCCGAAAAACATTTAGGCTATCCGAGTCAGGGGGGACTAACCGACTCGGAAGGCGTGGGCTATGGCACATGAAAATATGGGAATCAGGCAAAATTCTAGGTTTGTGGCCGAAAAACGTAAAAAATGAGGAACGATCACGGCGGGGCGGTGACTATGGTTCCTTAGGTAGTATTTGAGGGCCCGAAAAACTTTTAGGCGATCCGAGACCACGGGGCCCGGCCCACTCGTAAGGCGTGGGCTATAGCACACGAAAATATGGGAATCGTGCAGAATTCTAGTTTTTTTGGCCTCAAAATGCAAAAAAATGAGGAAAGGTCATGTTGGGGCGGTGACTATGGTTCCTTATATCGTATTTGATGGCCCGAATAATTTTTAGGCAATCCGGCTCCATGGAGTGATCATTGCGGGGCAGTGACTATGGCTCCTTAGGTCGTATTTGATGGCCCGGAAACATTTTAGGCGATCATAGCCCGGGGGGCCCGACCCACTCCGAAGGCGTGGGCTATAGCACACGAAAATATGGGAATCGGGCAGAATTCTAGTTTTTGGCCGTAAAACACAAAAAATGAGGAATGATCATGGAGGGGAGGTGGCTATAGTTACTTAGGTCGTATTTGATGGCCCGCAAAATTTTTAGGCGATCAGGTCCTGGGGGTCCCAGGACCACTCTGAAGGCGTGGGCTATAGCACACGAAAATATGGGAATTGGAATTCTAGTTTTTTTTCTGTAAAACGCAAAAAAAAAAATGAGGAACGGTCATGGCAGGGCGGTTACCATGGTTCTTTAGGTCGTATTTGATGGCTCGGAAAAATTTTAGCCGATCCGAGTCCAGGGGTCCCGGTACCACTTGGAAGGCGTGGGCTAGCACACGAAAATATGGGAATCGGGCGGAATTCTAGTTTTTTGGCTGAAAAACATAGAAAAAATGAGGAATGGTCATAGCAAGGAGGTAATTATGGTTCTATAGGTCGTATTTGGTGGCCCGGAAAAATTTTAGGCGATAAAGGTCGTGGGGGCGCGGCACATTCTGAAGGCGTGATCTATAGCACACGAAAATATGGGAATCGGGCGGAATTCTATATTTTTGGCCGAAAAATGCAAAAAATGAGGAATGATCATGGCGGGGCGGTGACTATGGTTCCTTAGGTCATATTTAATTGCCCGAAAAAATTTTAGGCGATCCGAGTCCGGTGGGCCCGGCCCACACGGAAGGCGTGGGCTATAGCAGACGAAAATATGGGAATCGGGCGGAATTCTAGTTTTTTGGCCGAAAAATGAAAAACATGAGGAACGATCATGGCGGGGCGGTCACTATGGTTGCTTAGGTCGTATTTGATGGCCCGAAAGATTTTTAGGTGATTCCAGCCTGGGGGGGCCCGGCCCACTCGGAAGGCTTGGGCGCACACGAAAATATGGGAAACGGGCGGAATTCTAGTTTTTTGGCCGAAAAATGCAAAAATGAGGAATGTTCATGCCGGGGCGGTGACTATGTTCCTTAGCTCATATTTGATGGCCAGGAAATTTTTTAGACGATCGAGGTCCGGGGGTCCTAGGACCACTTGGAAGGCGTGGGCTATAGTAGACGAAAATATGGGATTTGGACGAAATTCTAGTTTTTTGGCCGAAAAATGCAAAAAATGAGGAACGATCAGGGCGGGGCAGTGACTATGGTTCCCTAGGTCGTACTTGATAGACTAATTATTTTTTTGGCGATCCGAGTCAGTGGGGCCCGGCCCACTCGGAAGGCGTGGGCTATTGCACACAGAAATATGGGAAACGGGCGGAATTCTAGTTCTTTGGCCAAAAAACGCAAAAAATGAGAAACGATCATGGCTAGGCATTGACTATGGTTCCTTAAGTCATATTTGATGGCCTGCAAAAATTTTAGGCGATCAGGGTCCAGGGGTCCCAGGACCACTTGGAAGGCGTGGGCTATAGCACACGAAAATATGGGAATTGGAATTCTAGTTTTATTTTCTGTAAAACGCAAAAAATGAGGAACGGTCATGGCAGGGCGATGACTATGGTTCTTTTGGTCGTATTTGATGGCCCGAAAAAATTTTACGGTATCCGAGTCTGGGGGGCCCGTCCCACTCGGAAGGCGTGGGTTAGAGCATACGAAAATATGGCAATCGGGCGGAATTCAAGTTTTTTGGCCGAAAAATGCAAAAAATGAGGAACGATCATGGCCGGGTAGAGACTATGGTTCCTTAAGTCGTATATGATGGCCCAAAAATTTTAGGCGATCGGGGTCCCGGGACCACTTGGAAGGCGTGGGCTATAGCACACGAAAATATGGGAATCGGTCAGAATTCTAGTTTTTGGCCGTAAAACACAAAAAATGAGGAATGATTATGGAGGGGTGGTGGCTATGGTTCCTTAGGTCGTATTTGATGGCCCACAAAAATTTTAGGCGATCAGGAGCTGGGGGTCCCGGGACCACTCTGAATTCGTGGGCTATAGCACAAAAAACGAGGAACGGTCATGGCAGGGCGGTGACCATGGTTCTTTAGGTCGTATTTGATGGCTAAGAAAAATTTTAGCCGATCCGAGTCCAGGGGTCCCGGTACCATTTGGAAGGGGTGGGCTAGCACACGAAAATATGGGAATCGGGCGGAATTCTAGTTTTTTGGCTGAAAAACGTAGAAAAAATGAGGAATGGTCATAGCAAGGCGGTGACTATGGTTCTATAGGTCGTATTTGGTGGCCCGGAAAAATTTTAGGCGATAAGGGTCGTGGGGGCGCGGCCCATTCTGAAGGCGTGGGCTATAGCACACCAAAATATGGGAATCGGGCGGAATTCTATATTTTTGGCCGAAAAACGCAAAAAATGAGGAATGATCATGGCGGGGCGTTGACTATGGTTCCTTATGTCGTATTTGATGTCCCGCAAAAATTTTAGGCAATCAGGGTCCGGGGGTCCCAGGACCACTTGGAAGGCGTGGGCTATAGCACACCAAAATATGGGAATTGGAATTCTAGTTTTTTTTCTGTAAAACGCAAAAAAAAATAAGGAACGGTCATGGAAGTGAGGTGACTATTGTTCTTTAGGTCGTATTTGATGGCCCGGAAAATTTTTAGGCGATTCGAGTCCGGGGGGCCCGGCCCACTCGGAAGGCATGGGTTATAGCACACGAAAATATGGCAATCGGGCGGAATTCAAGTTTTTTGGCCGAAAAATGCAAAAAATGAGGAACGATCATGGCGGGGTAGAGACTATGGTTCCTTAAGTCGTATTTGATGGACCAAAATTTTTTAGGCGGTCGGGGTCCCGGGACCACTTGGAAGGCGTGGGCTATATCACACGAAAATATGGGAATCGGGCGGAATTCTAGTTTTTTGGCCGAAAAATGAAAAACACGAGGAACAATTATGGCGGGGCAGTGACTATGGTTCCTTAGGTCATATTTGATGGCCCGAAAGAATATTAGGCGATTCCAGTCCGGGGGGCCCGGCCCACTCGGAAGGCGTGGGCGCACACGAAAATATGGGAATCGGGCGAAATTTTAGTTTTTTGGCCAAAAAATGAGGAATATTCATGGTGGGGCGGCGACTATGTTCCTTAGGTCGTATTTGATGGCCCAAAACATTTTAGACGTTCGGGGTCCGGGGGTCCCGGGACCACTTGGAAGTCGTGGGCTATAGCACACGGAAATATGGGATTCAGACGGAATTCTAGTTTTTTGGCCGAAAAATGCAAACCATGAAGAACGATCATGGCTGGGAGGTGACTATGGTTCCCTAGGTCGTATTGGATGGCCCAAAAAACAATTTGGCGATCTGAGTCAGTGGGACCCGGCCCACTCGGAAGGCGTGGGCTATTGCACACAGAAATATGGGAATCAGGCGGAATTCTAGTTCTTTGGCCAAAAAATGCAAAAAATGAGGAATGATCATGGTGGGGCGTTGACTATGGTTCCTTAGGTCATATTTGATGGCCTGCAAAAATTTAAGGCGATCAGGGTCCGGGGGTCCCGAGACCTCTTGGAAGGCGTGGGCTATAGCACACGAAAATATGGGAATTGGAATTCTATTTTTTTTTTCTGTAAAACGAAAAAAATGAGGAACTGTCATGGCAGGGCGATGACTATGGTTCTTTAGGTCGTATTTGATGGACCGAAAAAATATTAGGGTATCCGAGTCCGGGGGGCCCGGCCAACTCGGAAGGCGTGGGTTATAGCACACAAAAATATGGCAATCGGGCGGAATTCAAGTTTTTTTGCCGAAAAATGCAAAACATGAGGAACGATCATGGCGGGGCACTGACTATGGTTCCTTAGGTCGTATTTGATGTCCCGAAAGAATTTTAGGCGATTCCAGTCCGGGGGTCCCGACCCACTCGGAAGACGTGGGCGCACACGAAAATATGGGAATCATGCAAAATTCTAGTTTTTTGGCCGAAAAATGCAAAAAATGAGGAATATTCATGGTGGGACGGCGACTATGTTCCTTAGGTTGTATTTTATGGTCCAAAAAATTTTAGACGATCGGGTTCGGGGATCCCGGGACCACTTGGAAGTCGTGGGCTATAGCACACGGAAATATAGGAATTGGAATTCTATGTTTTTTTTTTCTGTAAAACGCAAAAAACCGAGTAACTGTCATGGTAGGGCGGTGACTATGGTTCTTTAGGTCGTATTTGATGGACCAGAAAATTTTTAAGTGATCCGAGTCCGGGGAGCCCGGCCCACTCGGATGGCGTAATTCAAGTGTTTTGGCCAAAAAATGCAAAATATGAGGAATGATCATTGCGGGCCGGTGGCTATGGCTCCTTAGGTCATACTTGATGGCCCGAAACATTTTTAGGCGATCGGGGTCCCGGGACCACTTGGAAGGCGTGGGCTATAGCACACAGAAATATGGGAATTGGAATTCTATGTTTTTTTTCTGTAAAACGCAAAAAACCGAGTAACGGTCATGGTAGGGCGGTGACTATGGTTCTTTAGGTCGTATTTGATGGACCAGAAAATTTTTAAGTGATCCGAGTCCGGGGAGCCCGGCCCACTCGGATGGCGTAATTCAAGTGTTTTGGCCAAAAAATGCAAAATATGAGGAATGATCATTGCAGGCCGGTGGCTATGGCTCCTAGATCATACTTGATGGCCCGAAACGTTTTTAGGCGATCGGGGTCCCGGGACCACTTGGAAGGCGTGGGCTATAGCACACGAAAATATGGGAATCGGGCGGAATTCTAGTTTTTTGGCCGAAAAATGAAAAACACGAGGAACAATCATGGCGGGGCGGTCACTAAGGTTCCATAGGTCGTATTTGATGGCCCGAAAGAATTTTAGGTGATTCCAGTCCGGCGGGCCCGGCCCACTCGGAAGGCGTGGGCGCACACGAAAATATGGGAATCGGGCGGAATTCTAGTTTTTTGGCCGAAAAATGTAAAAAATGAGGAATGTTCATGCCGGGGCGGTGACTATGTTCCTTAGGTCGTATTTGATGGCCAAGAAAAATTTTAGACGATCGAGGTCCGGGGGTCTTGGGACCACTTGGAAGACGTGGGCTATAGTAGACGAAAATATGGGATTCGGACGAAATTCTAGTTTTTTGGCCGAAAAATGCAAAAAATGAGGAACGATCATGGCGGGGCGGTGACTATGGTTCCCTAGGTCGTATTTGATGGCCCAAAAAAACATTTGGCGATCCGAGTCAGTGGGGCCCGGCCCACTCGGAAGGCGTGGGCTATTGCACACAGAAATATGGAAATCAGGCGGAATTCTAGTTCTTTGGCGAAAAAACGCAAAAAATGAGGAACGATCATGGCGGGGTGTTGACTATGGTTCCTTAGGTCATATTTGATGGCCTGCAAAAATTTTAGGCGATTAGGGTCTGGGGGTCCCGGGACCACTTGGAAGGCGTGGGCTATAGCACACAAAAATATGGGAATTGGAATTCTAGTTTTTTTTTTCTGTAAAACGCAAAAAATGAGGAACAGTCATGGCAGGGCGATGACTATGGTTCTTTAGGTTGTATTTGATGGCCCGGAAAATTTTTAGGCTATTCGAGTCCTGGGGGCCCGGCCCACTCGGAAGGCATGGGTTATAGCCCACGAAAATATGGCAATCGTGCGGAATTCAAGTTTTTTGGCCGAAAAATGCAAAAAATGAGGAACGATCATGGCGGGGTAGAGACTATGGTTCCTTAGGTCGTACTTGATGGCCCGAAACCTTTTTAGGCGATCGGGGTCCTGGGACCACTTGGAAGGCGTGGGCTATAGCACACGAAAATATGGGAATCGGGCGGAATTCTAGTTTTTTGGCCGAAAAATGAAAAACACGAGGAACAATCATGGCGGGGCCGTCACTATGGTTCCTTAGGTCGTATTTGATGGCCCGAAAGAATTTTAGGCGATTCCAGTCCGGCGGGCCCGGCCCACTCGGAAGGCGTGGGCGCACACGAAAATATGGGAATCGGGCGAAATTCTAGTTTTTTGGCCGAAAAATGCAAAAAATGAGGAATGTTCATGCCGGGGCGGTGATTATGTTCCTTAGGTCGTATTTTATGGCCAAGAAAAATTTTAGACGATCGAGGTCCGGGTGTCTTGGGACCACTTGGAAGGCGTGGGCTATATCAGACGAAAAATGGGATTCGGACGGAATTCTAGTTTTTTGGCCGAAAAATGCAAAAAATGAGGAACGATCATGGCGGGGCGGTGACTATGGTTCCCTAGGTCGTATATGATGGTCCAAAAAAAAATTTTGGCGATCCGAGTCAGTAGGGCCCGGCCCATTCGGAAGGCGTGGGCTATTGCACACAGAAATATAGGAATCGGGCGGAATTCTAGTTCTATGGCAAAAAACGCAAAAAATGAGGAACGATCATGGCGGGGCATTGACTTTGGTTCCTTAGGTCATATTTGATGGCCTGCAAAAATTTTAGGCGATCAAGGTCCGGGGGTCCCGGGACCACTTGGAAGGCGTGGGCTATAGCACACGAAAATATGGGAATTGGAATTCTAGTTTTTTTTCCTGTAAAACGCAAAAAATGAGGAACGGTCGTGGCAGGGCGATGACTATGGTTCTTTAGGTCATATTTGATGGCCCGAAAAAATTTTAGGGTATACAAGTCCGGGGGGCCCGACCCACTCGGAAGGCGTGGGTTATAGCACAGGAAAATATGGCAATCGGGCGGAATTCAAGTTTTTTGGCCGAAAAATGCATAAAATGAGGAACGATCATGGCGGGGTAGAGACTATGGTTCCTTAAGTCGTATTTAATGGTCCAAAAATTTTAGGCGATCGGGGTCCCGGGACTACTTGGAAGGCGTGGGCTATAGCACACCAAAATATGGGAATCGGGCGGAATTCTAGTTTTTTGTCCAAAAAACGCAAAACATGAGGAACGATCATGGCGGGGCGTTGACTATGGTTCCTTAGGTCGTATTTGATGGCCCGCAAAAAATTTAGGCAATCAGGGTCCGGGGGTCCCAGGACCACTTGGAAGGCGTGGGCTATGCACACCAAAATATGGGAATTGGAATTCTAGTTTTTTTTTCTGTAAAACGCAAAAAAATAAGGAACGGTCATGGCAGTGAGGTGACTATTGTTCTTTAGGTCGTATTTGATGGCCCGGAAAATTTTTAGGTGATTCGAGTCCGGGGGGCCCGGCCCACTCGGAAGGCATGGGTTATAGCACACGAAAATATGGCTATCGGGCGGAATTCAAGTTTTGTGGCCGAAAAATGCAAAAAATGAGGAACGATCATGGCGGGGTAGAGACTATGGTTCCTTAAGTCGTATTTGATGGACCAAAATTTTTTAGGCGATCGGGGTCCCGGGACCACTTGGAAGGCGTGGGCTATAGCACACGAAAATATGGTAATCGGGCGGAATTCTAGTTTTTTGGCCGAAAAATGCAAAACATGAGGAACAATCATGGCGGGGCAGTGACTATGGTTCCTTAGGTCGTATTTGATGGCCCGAAAGAATTTTAGGTGATTCCAGTCCGGGGGGCCCGGCCCACTCGAAAGGCGTGGGCGCACACGAAATTATGGGAATCGGGCGGAATTCTAGTTTTTTGGCCGAAAAATGCAAAAAATGAGGAATGTTCATGCCGGGGAGGTGACTATGTTCCTTAGGTCATATTTGATGGCCAAGAAAAATTTTAGACGATTGAGGTCCGGGGGTCTTGGGACCACTTGGAAGACGTGGGCTATACTAGACGAAAATATGGGATTCAGACGGAATTCTAGTTTTTTGGCCGAAAAATGCAAAAAATGAGGAACGATCATGGCGGGGCGGTGACTATGGTTCCCTAGGTCGTATTTGATGGCCCAAAAAAAATTTTGGCGATCCGAGTCAGTGGGGCCCGGCCCACTCGGAAGGCGTGGGCTATTGCACACAAAAATATGGGAATCGGGCGGAATTCTAGTTCTTTCGCGAAAAAACACAACAAATGAGGAATGATCATGGCGGGGCGTTGACTATGGTTCCTTAGGTTGTATTTGATGGCCGGGAGAAATTTTAGGCGATCAGGGTCCTGGGGGCACGGCCCATTCGGAAGGCGTGGTCTATAGCACACTTAAATATGGGAATCAGGCGGAATTCTAGTTCTTTGGCCGAAAAATGCAAAACCTAAGGAACGATCATGGCGGGGCTGTGATTATTGTTCATTAGGTCATATTTGATGGCCAGGAAAGTTTTTAGGAGATCGGGGTCCAGGGGTCCCGGGACCACTTGGAAGGCGTGGGCTATAGCAAACGAAAATATGTGAATAAGGAAGAATTCTAGTTTTTTGGCCGAAAAAAGCAAAAAAATAAGAAATGATCATGGAGGGGCGGTGACTATGGTTCCTTAGGTCGTATTTAATTGACCGGAAAATTTTTAGGCGATCTGAGTTCGGGGGGCCCGGCCCACTCAGAAGGCGTGGGCTACAGCACAAGAAAATATGTGAATCGGGCGAAAATCTAGTTTTTTGGCCGAAAATGCAAACAAATGAGGAACGATCATGGCGGGGCGGTGTTTTAGGCGATCGGGGTCCCGGTACCACTTGAAAGGCGTGGGCTATAGCACACGAAAAAATGGGAATCAGGCGGAATTCTAGTTTTTTGGAAGAAAAAAGCAAGCCATGAGGAGCGATCATGGCGGGGCGGTGACTATGGTTCCTTAGGTCGTATTTGATGGCCCGAAAGAATTTTAGGCGATTCCAGTCCAGGGGGCCCTGCACACGCGGAAGGCGTGGGCGCACACAAAAATATGGGAATCTAGCGAAATTCTAGTTTTTTGGCCGAAAAATACAAAAAATGAGGAATGTTCATGGCGGGCGGTGACTATTTTTCTTAGGTCGTATTTGATGGCCCAGAAAAATTTTAGACAATCGGGGTCCTAGGACCACTTGGAAGGCGTGGGCTATAGCACACGAAAATAAGGGAATTAGGCGGAATTCTAGTTGTTTGGCCGTAAAACGCAAAAAAAATGAGGAATGGTCATGGCAGGGCAGTGAGTATGGTTCTCTAGGTGTGGGCTATAGCAAACGAAAATATGTGAATCGGGCAGAATTCTAGTTTTTTGCCGTAAAATGCATAAAATGAGAAAATGTCATGGTGGGGCGGGACTATGGTTCCTTAGGCCGTATTTGACGGCCTAGAAAAATTTTAGGCGATCCGGTTCTGGGGGGGCCCTACCCACTGGGAAGGCGTGGGCTATAACACACAAATATATTGGAATCGGGTAGTATTCTAGTTTTTTGGCCGAAAAACGCAAAAATGAGGAATGATCATGGTGGGGCGGTGACTATGGTTCCTTAGGTCGTATTTAATGGCCCGGAAAAAATTTAGGCGATCCGAGTCTGAGGGGGCCGGCCCACTCTAGAATCAGGCAGAATTCTAGTTTTTGGCCGAAAAACGCAAAAAAGAGGAACGATCATGGCGGGGCGGTGACTATGGTTCCCTATGTCGTATTTGTTGGCCCGGAAAAATTTTAGGTGATCGGGGTCCGGGGTCCCGGGACCACTTGGAAAGCATGGGCTATAGAACACGAAAATATGGGAATCGAGCGAAATTCTAGTTGTTTGGCCGAAAAAGGCAAAAAATGAGGAACGATCATGGTGGGGCAGTGACTATGGTTCCTTATGTCGTATTTGATGGCCCGGAATAAGGCTTGGGCTATAGCATACGAAAATATGGGAATTGGGTGGAATTCTTGTTTTTTTCCCGAAAACTGCAAAACATGAGGAACGATCATGGCGGGCTGTGACTATGGTGCCTTAGTTCGTATTTGATGGCCCAGCAAAATTTTAGGCGATCAGGGTCCGGGGGTCCCGGGACCATTTGGAAGGCGTGGGATATTGTGATGACCCAAAATGTCATCTTTAAATTTAATAATTAATTATGTGTTCTAAGACCTCGAAAAGTATTATTTATCATTTCTCGACTTGCGTGCGCAATCTATAAAATTTTATGAAAAGTTTTTATGTGAAAAATGGATTAAAATGTGGATTAGAGCTTTAAAACTCAATTGAGTTGACTTTGGTCAACATTTTGATCAAACAGACTCGGATCAGTGTTTTGACAGTTCCGGTAGGTCCGTATCGTGATTTGGGAGTTGGGCGTATGCCCGGAATCAAATTTCGAGGTCCCTAGTCCGAGATATGGAATTTTGATGAAACAATTAAAAAGTTTAAGTTCAAATAGTGACCAGATGTCGAATTATGTGCAAACGACCTCGGAATAGAATTTTGATGATTCCAACAGCTCCGTATGGTGATTTTGGACTTAGGAGCGTGATTGGAAGTCCGTAGTGAAATTTGGGCTTGAAATGGCTAAAACAAGAATTTAAGTTTGAAAGTTTGACCGGGGAGTTGACTTTTTGATACCGGAGTCGGAATATAGTTCCAAAAATTTTCATAGCTCCGTTATGTCATTTATGACTTGTGTGCAAAATTTGAGGTCAATTGGAGTTGATTTGATAGGTTTCAACATCAAATGTAGAAGTTGGATATTTTAAGTTTCATTAAGCTTGAATTGGAGCATAATTCGTGGTTTTAGCGTCATTTTATGTTATTTGAGGTTTCAAATAAGTTCGTATGATATTGTAGGACTTGTTGGTATATCTGGTAGAGGTCTCGAGAGCCTCGGGTTGATTCCGGGTGGTTAACGGATCGAATTTGGAATTTGGAGAAGAGTTTAGGCAGTTGATATCTGGTGTGATCGCAGGTGCGCAAAATCCACCGCGGGTGCGAATCCGCAGGTCTGAAAAATCCATTGCGGGTGCGAATCCACAGGTGCGAAAAATCCATCGTGGGTGCGAAGCTGCGGATGCGAAAAATTTTGTCGCGGGCGCGATGATCGCTGGGCAATGAGTGTTTAAAAGCGGGGATTTGAGCATTTTTGCTCATTTCTTCATTCTTGGACGATCTTGGGAGCTTCTTGAGAGGATAATTTACCTAGCAACTTAGAGGTAAGTTAATTCACACCTATTGCAAGTTAAATACATGGTTTATATATGGATTTAGACATGTAAATTTGTAGAAATTTGGAGTTTTGAAGAAAAACCTAGAAATTGGTATTTTTTATTTTCACCACTGAAATGGTTATGGAATTGGGTAGAAATTATATATTCAAGTTCTTGAGATTATGGGTAACGTTTTCATCCGAAAATTTCCAAAATCCGAGCATGTGGGCCCGGGGTGAATTTTAAGAATTTTACCATTTTGGATAGGGTAATTTATTTAATAGATGAATTTCGAAATTATTGAACATATATTGATTATTTTATATAACTTTTGGATAGTTTCGGATTTTTCGGCATCGAATCGAGAATTTTACACGACGCGATAATTGGAAAGTGGACCGTGAGACGAAGTAAGTCTCTTGTTTAATCTTGTGAGGGGAAAATCACCCCATAGGGATTAAATTGAATAATTATTGATAATTGCGTGGGCTATGTACGCATGATGTGACGAGAGTCCGTGCGTAGCTACTATTAATGCTAAAGTCCGGGTAGTTTAGTACTCAAAGCATGAATTACTTGTGTAAATTGTATTCCTTGTTTATAATGAATTGTTAGATCACAATATTAAAGGATGGAAAAATTTATATGTTTGATTTTCTGTTTAAAATTAATAAATTGTTAAAAGAAATTATTCTTCCTCCCGAATTTATATAATAATAAATATATTCTCCCTCCGGAGGTACATAAGAAAATGTCCTCCTTTCTTGTGGAGCGGGCCGAACGCCTCGGCAGGATAGATGCATCTATGGATCGCACCGCACGTCCCTCGGTAGTGTACACGACACTCTAGATCGGACCGTACGTCCTCGGCAGAAATCGTGCTTAATAATATTAATAATTACACGATACTTTAATAATTTATTTTAGCTTGCGAAGATAATTGATAAATTGAAAAACAAAATCTTGGAATTTAATTAATATATTGAGAATTGTTGCATTTGAAGAAATTTGATTATTTCCGTTGATTTAATATATTATTTTAAACTCTGTAAATCATACTGATTTAAATATCCTAGTTGTATTTCAATTATTATTATTATTGACCCATAGTGAGTGTCAAAGTTGGCAATCTCGTCTCTACCACTTCGAGATTAGACTTGATACTTACTGGGTACACGTTGTTCACGTACTCATACTACACTTGCTGCACTTTTTGTGCAGGAACTGAGGCAAGTACTAGTGGGGGACCTATCGTCTTGCACCCATGTTATCCAGGGGAATAGTGGTGAGCTGTTTCTCTGATCCGTTCTGCAACTACTAGTGTCTCTCTTTGTATTTTTTTTTCATTCTGTCTATTTTTATTTCAGACAGTATTTGAGGTTTTGTATAATCTACTAGATGCTCATACACTTGTGACACCAGGTCTTGGCACACACATTGGTAGAGTTTGGGTTTTAATATATTTTCTTGGTTTTAAATTTTATCAATGTATGCTTAATTTATCAGTTGGCTTGCCTAGCTGTAGTGTTGGGCGCCATCACGACTTATAGGTGAAATTGTGTCATGACAACATGGTATCAGAGCACTAGGTTCACTTAGGTCTCACAAGTTATTAGCAGGCCTAATAAAGTCTTGCGGATCGGTACGGAGATGTCTGTACATATCTTCAAGAGGCTATAGGGTGTTAGAAAATTACCTTTCTTTATATTCCATCGTGCAATTAATGTAGTACTAAATATCCTTCTTTTATTCTCTCACAGATGGTTAGAACGCGCTCGAATGAAGTTCCAGACCAGGGAAGAGCTACTACCCCGGTTGCTAGAGGCCAAGGTAGGGCTCCAGCCCGTGGTAGAGGGCGAGACGTCCCAGGACTGTTCTAGTTATGCCGCCAGTGGGTCCAGCAGAGAATCCCATCATTGAGGAGCAGGGTGAGGTGCTTGTGGTAGAGCCAGCTTCGGTGGATTTCACATCTGTACCGGGATTTCAGGATGTCATGGGTCGCATGCTGCGGTTCATGGACAATATGACTCCGGCCGGTTTATTTCCGGCAAACCCAGCCACATCTCAGGCGGGCGGGGGAGCACAAACCCCTACCGCACAGGCTCATGGACAGGCAGCTACTGTATATCAGACCCAGGGTGCACTACCCGTGAGTGGAGCCCACCCAGTGGCACCAGCTACACCTGAGCCCAGGCCAGCTGTAGCCGCCGATCCTCAGAAACTATTGGACAGAGGATCCACATGACTTCATTGATCGTTGCAGGGACAGGCTGCACAACATGAGGATATTGGAATCTCATGGGGTTGACTTTGCTACTTTTCAGCTAGAGGACAGAGCCCATAGATGGTGGCAGTCTTATGCTCTTGGAAGACCAGCAGATCCTCCTCCCATGACTTGGGACAGGTTCACCCGTATCTTCCTGGACAGGTATATTCCACCCTCCCAGAGGGAAGAGTTGCAGTTTCAGTTTGAGCAGCTCCAGTAGGGTCAGATGTCAGTGACTGATTATGAGGCGAGGTTTTTTGAATTATCTCGCCATGCACTTATGATACTCCCTAATGAGGCGGAGAGAGTGCGGAGGTTTGTAGCCGGTTTACATACTGGTATTCAGGCCACTATGGCTCGAGAGGTTAAATGGGTACTTCTTATGAGTGAGTTGTGGAGATAGCCCAGAGGATTGAGGGTGTGCGTCAGCGGAGCCAAGAGCAGATTATGAGAGATAAACGGTTCAGGTACTCTGGAGAGTTCAGGGGTGCTCCGTCTGGGGGCAGAGGTCAGTTTGTGAGGGGGCAGTCTAGCAGACCCCCATATCCAGCACCACCATCTCCTTGAGGTGCTCTAGTACGACCTTATCTTAGTGCTATACCAGAGAGTTCTTACTACCCACCGACTATTCAGGGTCCTCCCAGTAGGTATTCCGTTCCCCAGGGCCAAACACTTAGTCAGTAGTCCATCGCACCGAAGAGTTATTACGAGTGCGAGGATCCCAGTCACATGCAGAGGTTTTGCCCCAGGCTTCGGGGTAGACCACTACAGCAGGGTCAGCAGCCTATGCTTACCGGACTAGTTGCTCCACCAGTAGTCCGACACCAAGAGGTGGAGGACATGTGGGTATGGTCCGTCCTAGAGGTGAAGGTCAGCCAGGCAGAGGTCATCCAGTTGACGCTCCAGCTCGGTTCTATGCTTTTCCAGCTAGACCAGATGCAGAAGCCTCAAATGCTGTGATTATAGGTATTATTTCTGTTTGCGACAAAGATGCCTCAGTATTATTTGATGCAGGATCCACGTATTCATATGTGTCATCTCTATTTGCTCCATTCCTGGGTGTTTCTCGTGAGTCCTTGAGTACTCCTATTTATGTGTCCACTCCTGTAGGCGATTCTATTATTGTGAATCGGGTCGACCGGTCTTGTATTATTACATTCTGTGGTTATGAAACTAGAGCAGATCTCTTATTGCTCGAGATGATCGATTTTGAAATTATTCTGGGTATGGACTGGTTATCTCCATATCATGTTATTCTAGATTGTCATGCCAAAACTATTACCTTGGCTATTCCATCTTTGCCTAGGCTGGAGTGGAAGGGTTCGTCTGTTAGTTCATTTAATTTAGTTATTTCTTTTATAAAGGCTCAAAACGTAGTTGAGAAGGGTTATTTGGCTTATCTAGCCTATGTTCGAGATACTACTGCAGAGACTCCAGCTATTGATTCAGTGCCTGTAGCTCCGGAGTTCTCCGATGTATTTCCTTTAGATCTTCCAGGTATGCCACCTGATCGTGATATTGATTTTTGTATTGACTAGGCTCCAGATACTCAGCCTATATCTATCCCACCGTATCGCATGGCTCCGAAAGAATTGAAAGAGTTGAAAGAACAACTTGAAGAATTACTAGCCAAAGGGTTTGTTAGACCGAGTATATCGCCTTGGGGTGCACCGGTATTATTTGTGAAGAAGAAAGATGGCACAATGCGAATGTGTATTGATTATCGCCAATTGACCAAAGTCACTATTAAAAACAAGTACCCGTTGCCGCGTATTGATGACTTATTTGACCAGTTGCAGGGTGCTAGGGTGTCCTCTAAGATAGATTTGAGGTCGGGGTATCATTAGTTGAAGATTCAAGATTCTGATGTTCTGAAAACTGCTTTCTGTACTAGATATGGTCATTAAGAGTTTTTGGTAATGTCTTTCGGTTTAACTAATGCCCCGGCAGCGTTTATAGATCTGATGAACAGGGTATTCAGGCCATATATTGATTCATTTGTCATTGTCTTCATTGATGAAATTTTGATCTACTCACGCAGTAAGGAGGAGCATGAGCAGCATATGAGAGTAGTGCTTCAGACATTGCGGGAACAAAAGCTATATGCTAAGTTCTCTAAATGTGAGTTCTAGCTTGAGTCTGTAGCATTTTTGGGACATATTGTATCGAGCGAAGGTATTAAAATTGATCCCAAAAAGATTGAGGCAGTTCAGAATTGGCATCGTCCCACTTCGACGACTGAGATCAGGAGTTTTTTGGGTTTGGCAGGTTATTATCGTCGGTTTGTGGAAGGTTTTTCATCTATTGCAGCACCTTTGACCAATTTAACCCAGAAGGGTGCTCCATTCCGATGGTCCGATGATTGTAAGGTGAGCTTTCAGAAGCTCAAGACAGCATTGACTACAACACTAGTGTTAGTATTGCCTTCTGGTTCGGGGATATATACAGTGTATTGTGATGCTTCGCGCGTTGGCTTGGGTTGTGTATTGATGCAGGAAGGGCAAGTTATTGCATATGCTTCACGTCAGCTGAAGCCCCATGAAAAGAATTATTCGGTACATGATTTGGAGTTAGCTGCGATTGTTCACGCTCTTAAGATTTGGAGGCATTATCTTTATGGGGTGTCTCGTGAAGTTTACATTGATCATCGCAGTTTGCAGCATTTGTTCAAGCAAAGGGACCTAAATTTGAGGGAGCGTAGATGGTTAGAGTTACTAAAAGATTATGATATTACTATCCTGTATCATCCGGGCAAAGCAAATGTGGTTGCAGATGCCTTGAGCAGAGAAGCAGAGAGTATGGGTAGTTTGGCTTTCATTTCAGCAGAGGAAAGGCCATTAGCCTCAGATATTCAGTCCTTGGCTAACAGACTTGTGAGGCTGGATATTTCAGAGCACAACCGAGTTCTTGCATGTGTTGTGGCCCAATCTTCACCATTTGAGCAGATCAAAGCTCGCTAGTATGATGACCCACACTTGATGGTTATTCGTGAAACAGTACTACTAGGTGGTGCCAAGGAAGTCACTATTGGTGCAGATGGTGTTCTACGACTCCAGGATCATCTGTGTGTTCCTAAGGTGGATGAACTGAGGAAAAAGATCTTGGAGCAGGCACATAGTTCTCGGTATTCTATTCATCCAGGTGCTACGAATATGTATCGTGACTTGAGGAAGCATTATTGGTGGCGACGAATGAAAAAGGACATAGTTGAGTATGTAGATAGGTGTCTAAATTGCCAGCAAGTTAAATATGAGCACCAGAGGTCAGGTGGCCTACTTCAGCAGATAACTATACCAGAGTGGAAATGGGAACGAATTACTATGGATTTTGTAGTTGGGTTGCCGCGGACCTTGCAGAAGTTTGATGCAGTTTGGGTCATTGTTGATAGGTTGACCAAGTCGACACATTTTGTTCCTGTTGTGACTACATATACTTCAGAGAGGTTGGCCCATATTTATATTCAGGAGATAGTTCGGTTGCACGGTGTGCCAATTTCCATCATATCAGATAGAGGCCCTCAGTTTACTTCACATTTCTGGAGAGCAGTAAAGAATGAATTAGGGACCCGTGTAGAGCTCAGCACAACCTTTCATCCGTAGACCGACGGGCAGTCAGAGCGGACAGTTCAGATTTTGGAGGATATGCTCAGGGCATGTGTGATTGACTTTGGAGATCAGTGGGATCGTTTCCTGCCTTTGGCCGAGTTTGCTTATAATAACAGTTACCAATCCAGCATCGAGATGACTGCATTTGAGGCTTTATATGGCCATCGATGTCGTTCACCTATCGGATGGTTTGAGCCTGGTGAGGCTAAGTTATATGGTACTGATTTTGAAAAGGATGCCTTGGAAAAGGTAAAGTTGATTCAGGAGAGACTTCGTACAGCACAGTCCAGGCAGAAAAGTTAAGCGGATCAGAAAGCATGTGATTTATCATTTATGGTAGGTGAAAAAGTTCTCTTGAAGGTTTCGCCGATGAAGGGAATCATGAGATTTGGGAAAAAGAGGAAATTGAGCCCAAGGTTTATAGGCCCATTTGAGGTGTTGAGACAAGTTGGGGAGGTTGCTTATGAGCTTGCATTACCACCCAGTCTATCGGGAGTTCATCTGGTTTTTCATGTATCTATGCTCCGGAAGTATCATGCCGACCTATCACATGTGTTAGACTTCAGCACAGTTCAGCTAGATAATAGCTTGGGTTATGAAGAGGAGCCAATTGCCATTATTGATAAACAGGATCGCCAGTTGAGGTCCAAGAGGGTTTCTACAGTAAAAGTCCAGTGGAG
Organism: Nicotiana tabacum; assembly: GCF_000715075.1. Taxonomy (NCBI): domain Eukaryota; kingdom Viridiplantae; phylum Streptophyta; class Magnoliopsida; order Solanales; family Solanaceae; genus Nicotiana; species Nicotiana tabacum. Next base: position 95,731,333 of record NC_134098.1, on the reverse strand, counting down.
GGGCCAACCAGTATAGGAAGCGACTTGGGAGGCCGAGGAAAACATGCGGAGCAGATATCCACACTTATTCGGCACTTCAGGTATAATTATAAACCCGTTCGAGGGCGAACGTTTGTTTAAGAGGTGGAGAATGTGATGACCCAAAATGTCATCTTTAAATTTAATAATTAATTATGTGTTCTAAGACCTCCAAAAGTACTATTTATCATTCCTCGACTTGCGTGTGCAATCCATAAAATTTGAGCAAACGGACTCGGATCAGTGTTTTGACAGTTTCGGTAGGTCCGTATCGTGATTTGGGAGTTGGGCGTATGCCCAGAATCAAATTCCGAGGTCCCTAGTCCGAGATATGGAATTTTGATGAAATAATTAAAAAGTTTAAGTTCAAATAGTGACCGGATGTCGAATTATGTGCAAATGACCCCGGAATAGAATTTTGATGATTCCAACAGCTCCGTATGGTGACTTTGGACTTAGGAGCGTGATTGGAAGTCCGTAGTGAAATTTGGGCTTGAAATGGTTTAAATAAGAATTTAAGTTTGAAAGTTTGACCGGGGAGTTGACTTTTTGATACTAGAGTCGGAATATAGTTTCGAAAATTTTCATAGCCCCGTTATGCCATTTATGAGGTTTCGACATCGAATGTAGAAGTTGAAAATTTAAAGTTTCATTAGGCTTGAATTGGAGCATAATTCGTGGTTTTAGCGTCGCTTTATGTGATTTGAGGTTTCAAATAAGTTCGTATGATGTTGTAGGACTTATTGGTATATTTGGTTGAGGTCCCGAGGGCCTCAAGTGGATTCCGGGTGTTTAACGGATCGAATATGAAATTTGAAGAAGAGTTGAGGCAACTGATATCTAGTGTGATCGCGGGTGCGAAAAAGCCACCGCGGATGCGAAAAATCCATCACGGGTGCGAAGCCGCGGGTGCGAAAAACCCATCACGGGTGTGAATCCTCAGCTGCGAAAAATCCATCGCGGGTGCAAATCCGCAGGTGCGAAAAATCCATCCCGGGTGCGAAGCCGCGGATGCGAAAAATTTTGCCGTGGGCGCGATGATCGCTGGGCAGTGAGTGTTTAAAGCGGGGATTTGAGCATTTTGCTCATTTCTTCCTTCTTGGATGATCTTGGGAGCTTCTTGAGAGGAGAATTCACCTAGCAACTTAGAGGTAAGTTAATTCACACCTATTGCAAGTTAAATACATGGTTTATATATGGATTTAGACATGTAAATTTGTAGAAATTTGGAGTTTTGAAGAAAAACCTAGAAATTGATATTTTTGATTTTCACCACGGAAATGGTAATGGAATTGGGTAGAAATTATATATTCAAGTTCTTGAGATTATGGGTAACGTTTTCATCCAAAAATTTCCAAAATTCGAGCACGTGGGCCCGGGGTGAATTTTAAGAATTTTTCCATTTTGGATAGGGTAATTTATTTAATAGATGAATTTCGAATATTTTGAACATATATTAATTATTTTATATAACTTTTGGATAATTTCGGATTTTTCGGCATCGAATCAAGAATTTTACACGACGCGATAATTGGAAAGTGGACCTTGAGACGAGATAAGTGTCTTGTCTAATCTTGTGAGGGGTAATTACCCCATAGGGATTAAATAGAATAATTATTGATAATTGCGGGGGCTACGTACACACGAGGTGATGAGAGTTTGTGCGTAGCTACTATTAATGCTAAAGTCCGGGTAGTTTAGTACTCAAAGCATGAATTACTTGTGTAAATTGTATTCCTTGTTTAATTAATATTATTTGATATATATATTGTGAATTGTTAGATCACAATATTAAAGGATGGAAAAATTTATATGTTTGATTTTCTGTTTAAAATTAATTAATTGTTAAAAGAAATTGTTCTTCCTCCCGAATTTATCTCATAATAAATATATTTTCCTTTCTGGAGGTACATAAGAGAATGTCCTCCTTTCTTGTGGAGCGGGCCGAACGCCTCGGTAGGATAGATGCATCTATGGATCGCGCCGCACTTCCCTCGGCAGTGTACACGACACTCTGGATCGGGCGGTACATCCTCGGCAAAAATTGTGCTTAATAATATTAATAATTACACGATACATTAATAATTTATTTTAGCTTGCGAATCTAATTGATAAATTGAAAAATAAAATCTTGGATTTTAATTAATATATTGAGAATTGTTCCATTTGAAGAAATTTAATTATTTCCGCTGATTTAATAAATTATTTTAAACTCTATAAATTATACTGATTTAAATATCCTAGTTGTATTTCAATTATTATTATTATTGACCCATAGTGAGTGTCAAAATCGGCCATCTCGTCTCTACCACTTCGAGATTAGGCTTGATACTTTCTGGGTACACGTTGTTCACGTACTCATACTACACTTGCTGCACTTTTTGTGCAGGAACTGAGGCAAGTACTAGTGGGGGACCTATCGTCTTGCACCCACGTTATCCAGGGGCATATTGGTGAGCTGTTTCTCTGATCTGTTCTGCAGATACTAGTGTCTCTCTTTGTATTTTTTTTTCATTCAATCTATTTTTATTTCAGACAGTATTTGAGGTTTTGTATAATCTACTAGATGCTCATACACTTGTGACACCAGGTCTTGGCACACACATTGGTAGGGTTTGGGTTATAATACATTTTCTTGGTTTTAAATTTTATCAATGTATGCTTAATTTATCAGTTGGCTTGCCTAGCTGTAGTGTTGGGTGCCATCAGGATTTATAGGTGAAAATGGGTCGTGACAGCTATAGCACACGAAAATATGGGAATCGGGCGAAATTCTAGTTTTTTTGGCCGTAAAATGCAAAAAATGAGGAAAGGTCATGGCGGGGCGGTGACTATGGTTCCTTAGGTCGAATTGACGGCCCAAAATTTTTTTAGGCGATCCGGCTACGGGGGGACCTACCCATTGGGAAGGCGTAGGCTATATCATACGAAAATATAGGAATTAGACGAAATTCTAGTTTTTTGGCCGAAAAACGCAAAAAATGAGGAACGATCATGGCAGGGCGATGACTATGGTTCTTTATGTCATATTTTCAGGCCCGAAAAATTTTTAGGCGATCGGGGTCCGAGGGTCCCGGGACCACTTGGAAGGCGTGGGTTATAGCACACGAAAATATGGGAATCGGGCGGAATTCTAGTTTTTTGGCCGTAAAATACAAAAAATGAGGAACGATCATGGCGGGGCGGTGACTATGGTTCCTTAGGTCATATTTGATGGCCCAGAAAAATTTTAGGGGATAGGGGTCCGGGAGTCCCGGGACAACTTGGAAGGCGTGGGATATAGCACACGAAAATATGGGAATCGGGTGAAATTCTAGTTTTTGGCCGTAAAATCCAAAACATGAGGATAGGTCATGGCGGGGCGGTGACTATGGTTCCTCAGGTCGTATTCGCTGGCGGGAAAATTTTTAGGCGATCGGGGTCCGGGTGTCCCGGGACCACTTAGAAGGCGTGGGCTATATAGCACACGAAAATATGGGAATCGGACGAAATACTAGTTTTTTGGCCGTAAAATGCAAAAAATGAGAAACGATCATGGCGGGGCGGGGACTATGCTTCCTTAGGTCGTATTTGATGGCCCAAAAAAAGTTTAGGCGATCGGGGTCTGGGGTCTCGAGACCACTTGGAAGGCGTGGGCTATAGCTCACGAAAATATGGGAATCGGGCAGAATTCTAGTTTTTTTGCTGAAAAATGCAAAAAATGAGGAACAATCATGGTGGGGCGGTGAATATGGTTCCTTAGGTCGTATTTGATGGCCCGAAAAAATTTTAGGCGATCGGGGTCAGGGGGTCCCGGGACCACTTGGAAGGCATGGTCTATAGCACACGAAAATATGGGAATCGGACGGAATTATAATTTTTTGGCCGTAAAATGCAAAACATGAGGAAAGGTCATGGCGAGGTGGTGACTATGGTTCCCTAGGTCGTATTTTATGGCCCGGAAAAATTTTAGGCGATCAGGCTCCGGGGGTCCCGGGACCACTTGGAAGGTGTGGGCTATCGCAAACGAACATATGGGAATCGGGCAAAATTCTAGTTTTTTGGCCGTAAAATGAAAAAAATGAGGAAATGTCATGGCGGGGCGGTGACTATGGTTCCTTAGGTCATATTTGATTGCTCGGAAAATTTTTAGGATATTCGGTTCTGGTGAGCCCTACCCACTGGGAAGGCGTGAGCTATAGCACACGAAAATATGGGAATCGGGCGGAATTCTAATTTTTTTACCGAAATACGCAAAACATGAGGAATGATCATGGCAGGGTGGTGACTATGGTTCCTTAGGTCGTATTTGATGGCCCGGAAAAATTTTAGGCGATCGGGGTCCTGGGGTCCTGGGACCACTTGGAAGGCGTGGGCTATAGCGCACGAAAATATGAGAATCGGACGGAATTCTAGTTTTTTGGCCGTAAAATGCAAAACATGAGGAAAGGTCATGGCGGGGCGGTGACTATGGTTCCTTAGGTCGTATTTGATGGCTCGGAAAATTTTTAGGTGATCCGGGTCCGGGGGTTCCGGGACCACTTGGAAGGCGTGGGCTAGCACGTGAAAATATGGGAATCGGGCGAAATTCTAGTTTTTTGTCCGTAAAATGCAAACACTGAGGAACGATCATGGCGGGGCGGTGACTATGATTCCTTATGTCATATTTGATAGCCCGGAAGGCGTGGGTTATAGCACACGAAAATATGGGAATCGGGTGGAATTCTAGATTTTTTCCCATAAAATGCAAAACATTAGGAACGGTCATGGCGCGACGGTGACTATGGTTCTTTAGGTCATATTTGATGGCCCGAAAAAAATTTATGCGATCAAGGTCCGGGCCTCCCGGGACCACTTGGAAGGCGTGGGTTATATCACATGAAAATATGGGAATAAGGCGAAATTCTAGTTTTTTGGCCGAAAACGCAAAAAATGAGGAACGATCATAGCAGGGTGGTGACTATGGTTCCTTAGTTTGTATTTGATGACCCCGAATAATTTAAGGCGATCCGAGTCCGCGGGGCCCATCCCACTCGAAAGGCGTGTGCTATAGCACAAGAAAATATGGGATTCGGGCGAAATTCTAGTGTTTTGGCTGTAAAATGCAAAATATGAGGAAAGGTCATGGCAGGGCGGTGACTATGGTTCCTTAGGTCATATTTGATGGCCCGGAAAAAATTAAGGCGATCGGGGTCTAGGGGTCCCGGGACCACTTGGAAGGCGAGGGCTATGCACATGAAAATATGGGAATCGGGCGGAATTCTAGTTTTTTGGCCGTAAAATGCAAAAAATGAGGAACGATCATGGCGGGGGGGTGTCTATTGTTCCTTAGGTCGTATTTGATGGTTCGGAAAAATTTTAGGCCATCGAGGTCTGAGGGTCCCGGGACCACTTGGAAGGCGTGGCTATAGCACACGAAAATATGAGAATCGGGCGGAATTCTATGTTTTTGGCCGTAAAACATACAAAATAAAGGAGAAACGGACATGGAAAGGCGGTGACTATGATTTCTTAAGTCGTATTTGATGGCCCGAGCAAATTTTAGGTGATCGGGGTCTGGGGGTCGCGGGACCACTTGGAAGGCGTGGGCTAGCACACGAAAATATGGGAATCGGGCGGAATTCTTAATTTTTTGCGGTAAAATGCAAAACAATTATGAACGATCATGGTGGGGCGGTGACTATGGTTCCTTAGGTTGTATTTGATGGCCCGGAAAAACTTTTAGGCGATAGGGGTCCGGGAGTCCCGGGACCACTTGCAAGGCGCGGGTTATAACACACGAAAATATGGGAATCAGGCGGAATTCTAGTTTTTTGGCCGTAAAATGCAAAACAATGAGGAATGGTCATGGCAGGGCGGTATCTATGGTTCTCAAGGTCGTATTTGATGGCCGGAAAATTTTTTAAGCGATCCGCGTCCGGGGTCCCCGGCCCACTCGGAAGGTGTGGGCTATAGCACACGAAAATATGGGAATCGGGCAGAATTTTAGGTTTTTCGCCGTAAAACGCAAAACAAAAAAGAAACGGTCATGGCAGGGTAGTGACTATGGTTCCTTAGGTCGTATTTGATAGTCCGAGAAAATTTTAGGCGATCGAGTTCTGGGGGTCCTGGGACCACTTGGAAGGCGTGGGATATAGCACATGAAAATATGGGAATCTAGCGGAATTCTAATTTTTTGGCATAAAATGCAAAAAATGAGGAACGATCATGGCGGGGCGGTGACTATGGTTCCTTAGGTCATATTTGATGGCCCGAAAAAAATATTAGGCGATCGGGGTCGGGGAGTGCCAGCACCATTTGGAAGGCGTGGGCTTTATCACACGAAAATATGGTAATCGGGCGGAATACTAGGTTTTTGGCCGTAAATTCAAAAAATGAGAAATGATCATGGAGGGGCGGTGACTATGGTTCCATAGGTCGTATTTGATGGTAAGGAAAAAATTTTGGCGATCGGGGTCTGGGGGTCCCGGGACCACTTGGAAGGCGTGGGCTATAGCACACGAAAATATGGGAATCTGGCGGAATTCAAGATTTTTTCCCGAAAAACGCAAAAAATGAGGAACGATTATGGTGGGGTGGTGACTATGGTTCCTTTGGTCATATTTGTTGGCCCGGAAAAATTTTAGGCGATCGGGGTCGGGGGGTCCCGGGACCACTTGGAAGGCGTGGGCTATAGCTAACGAAAATATGGGAATTGGGTGGAATTCTAGTTTTTTGGCCGTAAAATGCAAAACATGAGGAAAGGTCATGGCAGGGTAGTGACTATGGTTCCTTTGGTCGTATTTGATGGCCCGGAAAAATTTTAGGCGATCGGAGTCCGGGGGTTCTAGGACCACTTGCAAGGCATGGGCTAGTACACGAAATTATGAGAACTGGGCGGAATTGTAGTTTTTTTGCCGTAAAATGAAAAAACTGAGGAACGATCATGGCAGGGCGGTGACTATGGTTCCTTAGGTCTTATTTGATGGCCCGAAATTTTTTTAGGTGATCGGGGTCCGGGGGTCCCAGGACCACTTGGAAGGCGTGGGCTATAGTAAACAAAAATATGGGAATCGGGCGGAATTCTAGTTTTTGGGCCGTAAAATGCAAAGAATGAGGAAATGTCATGGTGGGGCGGTGACTATGGCTCCTTAGTTCATATTTGATTGCCCGGAAAAATTTTAGGCGATCCGGTTCCGGAGGGCCCTACCCACTGGGAAGGCGTGAGCTATAGCACACGAATATATGGGAATAGGGCGGAATTCTAGTTTTATGGCTGAAAAATGCAAAAATGAGGAACGATCATGGCGGGGCGGTAACTATGGTTCCTTAGGTCGTATTTAATGGCCTGGAAAAAATTTAGGCGATCCGAGTCTGGTGTGGCCGGCCCACTCGAAGGCATGGGTTATGGCACACAAAAATATGGGAATCGGGCGCAATTCTAGTATTTTTGCCGGAAAATGCAAAAAATGAGGAACGATCATGGCGGTGCGGTGACTATAGTTCCTTAGGTCGTATTTAATGGCCCGAAAATTTTTTAGGGGATCGGGGTCCGGGGGTCCTGGGACCACTTGGACAGCATGGGCTATAGCAAACGAAAATATGGGAATCGGTCGGAATTCTAGTTTTTTGGCCATAAAATGCAAAATATGAGGAACGATCATGGCGGGGTGGTGACTATGGTTCCTTAGGTTGTATTTGATTGCCCAGAAAATTTTTAGGAGATCGGGGTTCGGGGGTCCCGGGACCACTTGGAAGGCACGGGCTATAGCACACGAAAATATGGGAATCAGGTGGAATTTTAGTTTTTTGGCTGTAAAACACAAAACAACGCGGAACGGACATGGCAAGGCGATATCTATGGTTCTCAAGGTCGTATTTGATGGCACAAAAAAATTTGAAGTGATCCGCGTTCTGGGGTCCCGGCCCACTCGGAAGGTGTGGGCTATAGCACACGAAAATTTGGGAATCGGGCAGAATTCTAGGTTTTTGGCCGTAAAATGCAAAAAAACAAAGAAACGGTCATGGCAGGGCAGTGACTATGGTTCCTTAGGTCGTATTTGATGGCCCGAGAAAATTTTAGGCGATCGAGGTCTAGGGGTCCTAGGACCACTTGGAAGGCGTGGGCTATAGCACACGAAAATATGGGAATCGGGCGGAATTATAGTTTTTTGGCATAAAATGCAAAAAATGAGGAACGATCATGGCGGGGCGATGACTATGGTTCCTTAGGTCGTATTTGATGGCCCATAAAAATATTAGGCGATCGGGGTCCGGGAGTCCCAGGACCATTTGGAAGGCGTGGGCTTTAGCACACGAAAATATGGTAATCGGGCGGAATACTAGGTTTTTGGCCGTAAATCCAAAAAATGAGAAACGATCATGGCGGGGCGGTGACTATGGTTCCTTAGGTCGTATTTGATGGTCCGCAAAAATTTTTGGCGATTGGGGTCTGGGGGTCCCGGGACCACTTGGAAGGCGTGGGCTAATGCACACGAAAATATGGGAATCGGGCGGAATTCTAGACTTTTTCGCCGTAAAATTCAAAAACTGAGGAAAGATCATGGAGGGGCGGTGCCTTTGGTTCCTTCGGGGTCCCAGGACCACTTGGAAGGCGCGGGCTATAGCACACGAGAATATGGGAATCAGTCGGAATTCTAGTTTCTTTGCCGTAAAATGCAAAACAATGAGGAACGGACATGGCAGGGCGGTATCTATGGTTCTCAAGGTCGTATTTGATGGCCTAAAAAAATTTGAAGCGATCCGCGTTCGGGGGTCCCGGCCCATTCGGAAGGTGTGGATAGCACACGCAAATTTGGGAATCGGGCAGAATTCTAGGTTTTTGGCCGTAAAACGCAAACAAACGAAGAAACGTTCATGGCAGGGGTTTGGGGGTCCCGGGACCACTTGGAAGGTGTGGGCTATAGCACACGAAATATGGGAATCGGGCAGAATTCTAGATTGTTTGCCGAAAAACAAAAAAATGAGGAACGATCATGGTGGGGCGGTGACTATGGTTCCTTAGATCGTATTTGTTGGCCCGGAAAAATTTTATGCGATCGGGGTCCGGGGGTCCCGGGAGCACTTGGAAGGCGTGGGCTATATAACTAACGAAAATATGGGAATAGGGCGGAATTCTAGTTTTTTGGCTGTAAAATGCAAAACATGAGGATAGGTCATGGCGGGGCGGTGACTATGGTTCCTTAGGTCGTATTTGATGGCCAAAAAAGTTTTTAGGCGATCGGAGTCCGGGGGTTCCGGGACCACTTGGAAGGCATGGGCTAGCACACGAAGATATGGGAATCAGGCGAAATTCTAGTTTTTTTGCCGGAAAACGTAAACCAATGAGGAACGGTCATAGCAGGGCGGTAACTATGGTTCTCAAGGTCGTATTTGATGGCCCGAAAAAATATTAAGCGATCCGCGTCCGTGGGTACCGGCCCACTCGGAAGGTGTGGGCTATAGCACACGAATATATGGGAATCGGGCGGAATTCTAGTGTTTTGGTCGTAAAATGCAAAACATGAGGAAAAGTCATGGCGGGGTGGTGACTATGATTCCTTAGGTCATATTTGATGGCCCGGAAAAATTTTATGCAATCTGGTTCCGTGGGGACCTACCCACTGGGGAGGCGTGGGCTATAGCAAACGAAAATATGGGAATCCGGCAAAATTCTAGTTTTTTGGCCGAAAAACGCAAAAAATGAGGAACGATCATGGAAAGATGGTGACTATAGTTCCTTAGGTCGTATTTTCTGGCCCGAAAAAGTTTTAGGCGATCGGGGTCCGAGGGTCCCTGGACCACTTGGAAGGCGTGGGCTAATGCACACGAAAATATGGGAATCGGGCGGAATTCTAGACTTTTTCGCCGTAAAATTCAAAAACTGAGGAAAGATCATGGAGGGGCGGTGCCTTTGGTTCCTTCGGGGTCCCAGGACCACTTGGAAGGCGCGGGCTATAGCACACGAAGAATATGGGAATCAGTCGGAATTCTAGTTTCTTTGCCGTAAAATGCAAAACAATGAGGAACGGACATGGCAGGGCGGTATCTATGGTTCTCAAGGTCGTATTTGATGGCCTAAAAAAATTTGAAGCGATCCGCGTTCGGGGGTCCCGGCCCATTCGGAAGGTGTGGATAGCACACGCAAATTTGGGAATCGGGCAGAATTCTAGGTTTTTGGCCGTAAAACGCAAACAAACGAAGAAACGTTCATGGCAGGGCAGTGACTATGGTTCCTTAGGTCGTATTTGATGGCCCGAGAAAATTTTAGGTGATTGGGGTCTGGGGGTCCTGGGACCAATTGGAAGGTGTGGGCTATAGCAAACGAAAATATGGGAATCTAGCGGAATTCTAGTTTTTTGCCGAAAAATGCAAAAAATGAGGAACGATCATGGCGGTGCGGTGACTATGATTCCTTAGGTGGTATTTAATGGCCCGAAATGTTTTTAGGGGATCGGGGTCCTGGGACCACTTGGAAAGCGTGGGCTATAGCGAACGAAAATATGGGAATCGGTCGAAATTCTAGTTTTTTGGCCATAAAATGCAAAATATGAGGAACGATCATGGCGGGGTGGTGACTATGGTTCCTTAGGTTGTATTTGATGGCCCAGAAAAATTTTAGGAGATCGGGGTTCGGGGGTCCCGGGACCACTTGGAAGGCACGAGCTATAGCACACGAAAATATGGGAATCAGGTGGAATTTTAGTTTTTTGGCTGTAAAACGCAAAACAACACGGAACGGACATGGCAAGGCGATATCTATGGTTCTCAAGGTCGTATTTGATGGCACAAAAAAATTTGAAGTGATCCGCATTCGGGGGTCCCGGCCCACTCGGAAGGTGTGGGCTATAGCACACGAAAATATGGGAATCGGGCAGAATTCTAGGTTTTTGGCCGTAAAACGCAAAAAACAAAGAAACGGTCATGGTAGGGCAGTGACTATGGTTCCTTAGGTCGTATTTGATGGCCCGAGAAAATTTTAGGCGATCGAGGTCTAGGGGTCCTGGGACCACTTGGAAGGTGTGGGCTATAGCACACGAAAATATGGGAATCGGGCGGAATTCTAGTTTTTTGGCATAAAATGCAAAAAATGAGGAACGATCATGGCGGGGCGGTGACTATGGTTCCTTAGGTCGTATTTGATGGCCCATAAAAATATTAGGCGATTGGGGTCCGGGAGTCCCAGGACCATTTGGAAGGCGTGGGCTTTAGCACATGAAAATAGGGTAATCGGGCGGAATACTAGGTTTTTGGCCGTAAATCCAAAAAATGAGAAACGATCATGGCGGGGCGGTGACTATGGTTCCGTAGGTCGTATTTGATGGTCCGCAAAAATTTTTGGCGATTGGGGTCTGGGGGTCCCGGGACCTCTTGGAGAGCGTGGGCTAATACACACGAAAATATGGGAATCGGGCGGAATTCTAGACTTTTTCGCCGTAAAATTCTAAAACTGAGGAAAGATCATGGAGGGGCGGTGCCTTTGGTTCCTTCGGGGTCCCAGGACCACTTGGAAGGCGCGGGCTATAGCACACGAGAATATGGGAATCAGGCGGAATTCTAGTTTTTTGCCGTAAAATGCAAAACAACGAGGAACGGACATGGCAGGGCGGTATCTATGGTTATCAAGGTCGTATTTGATGGCCTAAAAAAATTTGAAGCGATCCGCGTTCAGGGGTCCCGGCCCACTCGGAAGGTGTGGATAGCACACGAAAATATAGGAATCGGGCAGAATTCTAGGTTTTTGGCCGTAAAACACAAACAAACGAAGAAACGTTCATGGCAGGGCAGTGACTATGGTTCTTTAGGTCGTATTTGATGGCCCGAGAAAATTTTAGGCGATTGGGGTCTGGGGGTCCTGGGACCACTTGGAAGGCGTGGGCTATAGCACACGAAAATATGGGAATCTAGCGGAATTCTAGTTTTTTGGCATAAAATGCAAAAAATGAGGAACGCTCATGGCGGGGCGGTGAATATGGTTCCTTAGGTCGTATTTGATGGCCCGGAAAAATATTGGGCGATCTGGGTCCGGGAGTCCCAGCACCATTTGGAAGGCGTGGCCTTTAGCACACGAAAATATGGTAATCGGGCGGAATACTAGGTTTTTGGCCGTAAATTCAAAAAATGAGAAACGATCATGGCGGGGCGGTGACTATGGTTCCTTAGGTCATATTTGATGGTCCAGGGGTTCTAGGACCACTTGCAAGGCGTGGGCTAGCACATGAAATTATGGGAACTGGGCGGAATTCTAGTTTTTTGGACTTAAATTGCAAAAACTGAGGAACGATCATGGCGGGGCGGTGACTATGGTTCCTTAGGTCTTATTTGATGGCCCGAAAATTTTTAGGTGATCGGGGTCCGGGGGTCCCAGGACCACTTGGAAGGTGTGGGCTATAGTAAACGAAAATATGGGAATCGGGCGGAATTCTAGTTTTTGGGCCGTAAAATGCAAAGAATGAGGAAATGTCGTGGCGGGGCGGTGACTATGGCTCCTTAGTTCATATTTGATTGCCCGAAAAAATTTTAGGCGATCCGGTTCCGGAGGGCCATACCCACTTGGAAGGCGTGAGCTATAGCACACAAATATTTGGGAATCGGGCGAAATTCTAGTTTTATGGCCGAAAAATGCAAACATGGGGAACGATCATGGCGGGGCGGTGACTATGGTTCCTTAGGTTGTATTTAATGGCCTGGAAAAAAATTTAGGCGATCCGAGTCTGGTGTGGCTGGCCCACTCGAAGGCGTGGGCTATAGCATACGAAAATATGGGAATCGGGCGGAATTCTAGTTTTTTGGCCATAAAATGCAAAATATGAGGAACGATCATGGCGGGGCGGTGACTATGGTTCCTTAGGTTGTATTTGATGGCCCAGAATAATTTTAGGAGATCGGGATTCGGGGGTCCTGGGACCACTTGGAAGGCGCGGGCTATAACACACGAAAATATGGGAATCAGGTAGAATTCTAGTTTTTTGGCTGTAAAACTCAAAACAACGAGGAACGGACATGGCAGGGAGGTATCTATGGTTCTCAAGGTCGTATTTGAAGGCCCAAAAAAATTTGAAGCGATCCGCGTTCGGGGGTTCCGGCCCACTCGGAAGGTGTGGGCTATAGCACACAAAAATATAGGAATCGAGCAGAATTCTAGGTGTTTGGCTGTAAAATGCAAAAAAAAACAAAGAAACGGTCATGGCAGGGCAGTGACTATGGTTCCTTAGGTCGTATTTGATGGCCCGAGAAAATTTTAGGCGATCGGGGTTTGGGGGTCCTGGGATCACTTGGAAGGCGTGGGCTATAGCACACGAAAATATGGGAATCGGGCGGAATTCTAGTTTTTTGGCATAAAATGCAAAAAATGAGGAACGATCATGGCGGGGTGATGACTATGGTTCCTTAGGTCATATTTGATGGCCCGGAAAAATATTAGGCGATCAGGGTCCGGGAGTCCCAGGACCATTTGGAAGGGGTGGGCTTTAGCACACGAAAATATGGTAATCGGGCGGAATATTAGGTTTTTGGCCGTAAATTCAAAAAATGAGAAACGCCCATGGCGGGGTGGTGACTATGGTTCCTTAGGTCGTATTTGATGGTCCGGAATATATTTTGGCAATCGGGGTTTGGGGGTCCCGGGACCACTTGGAAGGTGTGGGCTATAGCACACGAAATATGGGAATCGGGCAGAATTCTAGATTGTTTGCCGAAAAACAAAAAAATGAGGAACGATCATGGTGGGGCGGTGACTATGGTTCCTTAGATCGTATTTGTTGGCCCGGAAAAATTTTATGCGATCGGGGTCCGGGGGTCCCGGGAGCACTTGGAAGGCGTGGGCTATATAACTAACGAAAATATGGGAATAGGGCGGAATTCTAGTTTTTTGGCTGTAAAATGCAAAACATGAGGATAGGTCATGGCGGGGCGGTGACTATGGTTCCTTAGGTCGTATTTGATGGCCAAAAAAGTTTTTAGGCGATCGGAGTCCGGGGGTTCTAGGACCACTTGCAAGGCGTGGGCTAGCACACGAAATTATGGGAACTGGGCGGAATTCTAGTTTTTTCGCCGAAAAATGCAAAAACTGAGGAACGATCATGGCGGGGCAGTGACTATGGTTCCTTAGGTCTTATTTGATGGACCGAAATTTTTTTAAGTGATCGGGGTCCGGGGGTCCCAGGACCACTTGGAAGGCGTGAGCTATAGTAAACGAAAATATGGGAATCGGGCGGAATTCTAGTTTTTGGGCCATAAAATGCAAAGAATGAGGAAATGTCATGGGGGGGGGGGACTATGGCTCCTTAGTTCGTATTTGATTGCCCAAAAATTTTTTAGATGATCTGGTTCCGGAGGGCCCTACCCACTGGGAAGACGTGAGCTATAGCACACGAATATATGGGAATCAGGCGGACTTCTAGTTTTGTTGCCGAAAAATACAAAAATGAGGAACGATCATGTCGGGACGGTGACTGTGGTTCCTTAGGTTTTATTTAATGGCCTGAAAAAAATTTAGGCGATCCGAGTCTGGTGTGGACGGCCCACTGGAAGGCGTGGGCTATAGCACACGAAAATATGGGAATCGGGCGCAATTCGAATTTTTTTGCAGGAAAATGCAAAAAATGAGGAACAATCATGGCGGTGCGGTGACTTTGGTTCCTTAGGTAGTATTTAATGGCCCTAAAATGTTTTTGGGGATCGGGGTCCGGGGTCCTGGGACCACTTGGAAGGCGTGGGCTATATAGCACACGAAAATATGGGAATCTGTCGGAATTCTAGTTTTTTGGCCGTAAAATGCAAAACATGAGGAACGATCATGGCGGGGTTGTGACTATGGTTCCTTAAGTCTTATTTGATGGCCTGGAAAATTTTTTGGCGATAGGAGTCCGGGGGTCCCGGGACCACTTGGAAGGCATGGGCTAGCACACGAAGATATGGGAATCAGGCGGAATTCTAGTTTTTTTGCCGTAAAACATAAACCAATGAGGAACGGTCATAGCAGGGCGGTAACTATGGTTCTCAAGGTCGTATTTGATGGCCCGAAAAAATATTAAGCGATCCGCGTCCGTGGGTACCGGCCCACTCGGAAGGTGTGGGCTATAGCACACGAATATATGGGAATCGGGCAGAATTCTAGTGTTTTGGTCGTAAGATGCAAAACATGAGGAAAAGTCATGGCGGGGTGGTGACTATGATTCCTTAGGTCGTATTTGATGGCCCGGAAAAATTTTATGCAATCTGGTTCCGTGGGGACCTACCCACTGGGGAGGCGTGGGCTATAGCAAACGAAAATATGGGAATCCGGCAAAATTCTAGTTTTTTGGCCGAAAAACACAAAAAATGAGGAACGATCATGGAACGATGGTGACTATGGTTCCTTAGGTCGTATTTTCTGGCCCGAAAAAGTTTTAGGCGATCGGGGTCCGAGGGTCCCTGGACCACTTGGAAGGCGTGGGCTATAGCACATGAAAATATGGGAATCGGGCGGAATTCTAGTTTTTTGGCTATAAAATGCAAAATATGAGGAAAGGTCATGGCGGGGCGGTGACTAAGGTTCCTTAGGTCGTATTTGATTGCCCGAAAATTTTTTAGGCCATCCGGCTCCGTGGGGCCCTACGCATTTGGAAGACTTGGGTTATTATTGCACACTAAAATATGGGAATCGGGCGTAATTCTAGTTTTTTGCCGAAAAACTCAAAATATGAGGAACGATCATGGCGAGGCGGGGACTATGGTTCCTTAGGTTGTATTTGATGGCCCGGAAATTTTTTAGGCGATCGGGGTACGGGGGCCCTAGGACCACATGGAAGGCGTGGGCTATAGTACACGAAAATATGGGAATCGTGCAAAATTCTAGTTTTTTTGCCGTAAAATGCAAAACATGAGGAAAGCTCATGGCGGGGTCGGTGAATATGGTTCCTTAGGTCGTATTGGATGGCCCGGAAAAATGTTAGGCGATCGGGGTCCGGGGGTCCCGGGACCACATGGAAGGCGTGGGCTATAGCACACGAAAATATGGGAATCGTGTGGAATTCTAGTTTTTTGGCCGTAAAATGCAAAACATGAGGAAAGCTCATGGCGGGGTTAGTGACTATGGTTCCTTAGGTCGTATTGGATGGCCTGAAAAAATGTTAGGCATTCGTGATCCGGGGGTCCCGGGGCCACTTAAAAGGCATGAGCTATAGCAAACGAAAATATGGGAATCAGGCGGAATTATAGTTTTTTGGCCGAAAAATTCAAAAAATGAGGAACGATCATGGCAGGGAGGTGAATGTGGTTACTTAGGTTTATTTGATGGCCCGGAAAATTTTTAGGCGATCGCTGTCCGGAGGTCCTACGACCACTTGGAAGGCGTGGGCTATAGCACACGAAAATATGGGAATCGGGCGAAAATCTATTGTTTTGGCCATAAAATGTAAATATTGAGGAACGATCATAGTGGGGCGGTGACTATGGTTCCTTAGGTCTTATTTGATGGCCCGAAATATTTTTAGGTGATCGGAGTCCGGGGGTCCCGGGACCATTTGGAATGCGCGGGCAATAGCACTCGAAAATATGGGAATCAAGCGGAATTCTAGTTTTTGGCCGTAAATCACAAAAAAATGAGGAACGGTCATGGCAGGCTGTGACTATGGTTTCTTAGGTCGTATTTGTTGGCCCAGAAAATTTTAGGCTATCTGGGTCCGGGGTGTCCCAGGACCACTTGGAAGGCTTGGGCTATTGCAAACGAAAATATGGGAATCGGGTGGAATTCTAGTTTTTTTGCCGTAAAATGCAAAGAATGAGAAACGATCATGACGGAACGGTGACTATGGTTCCTTAGGACGTATTTGATTGCCCGAAAAAATTTTAGGCGATCCGAGTCGGGGGGGGGGGGCAGCACTCGGAAGGTGTGGGCACACACAAAAATATGGGAATCTGGCGGAATTCTAGTTTTATGGCCAAAAATGCCAAATATGAGGAACGATCAAGGCGGGGCGGTGACTATGGTTCCTTAAGTCCTTTTTTATGGTACGGAAAAATTTTAGGCGATCGGGGTCCGTGGGGCCCGGGACCACTCGAATGCGTGGGCTATAGCACACAAAAATATCGGAATCGCGCGAAATTCTAGTTTTTTGACCGAAAAACGCAAAACATGAGGAATGATCATGGCAGGGTGGTGACTATGGTTCATTAGGTCGTATTTGATGGACCAGAAAATTTTTAGGCGATCCGGGTGTGCCAGGACCACTTGGAAGGCGTGGGCTATATAGCACACGAAAATATGGGAATCGGGCGGAATTCGAGTTTTTTTGCCGAAAAATGCAAAAAATGAGGAACGATCATGGCGGGGCGGTGACTATGGTTCCTTAGGTCGTATTTGATGGCCCGGAAAAGTTTTATGCAATCGGGGTCCGGGAGGCCGAGACCACTCGGAAGGCGAGGGCTACAGCACACGAAAATATGGGAATGGGGCGGAATTCTAGTTTTTTGGCCGAAAAATACAAAAAATGAGGAATAATCATGGCGGAGCAGTGACTATTGTTCTTTAGGTCATATTTTATGGCCTTGATAATTTTTAGGCAATCGGGGTCCGGGGGTCCCGTGACCACTTGGAAGGCGTGGGTATAGCACACGAAAATATGGGAATCGGGCGGAATTCTAGTTTTTTTGTCGGGAAATGCAAAAAATGAGGAACGATCATGGCGGTGCGGTGACTATGGTTCCTTAGATCGTATATGATGGCCCGAAAAATTTTTAGCGGATCGAGGTCCAAGGGTCCTGGGACCACTTGGAAGGCGTGGGCTATAGCACACGAAAATATGGGAATCAGGCGGAATTCTAGTTTTTTGGCCGTAAAATGCAAAAAATGAGGAACGATCATGGCGAGGTGGTGACTATGGTTCCTTAAGTCTTATTTGATGGCCCGAAAAAATTTTATGCAATCCGCGTCCGGGGATCCTAGCCCACTCGGAATGTGTGGGCTATAGCACACGAAAATATGGGAATCATACGGAATTCTAGTGTTTTGGCCGTAAAATGAAAAATATGAGGAAAGGTCATGGCGGGGTGGTGACTATGGTTCCTTAGGTCGTATTTAATGGCCCGAAATATTTTTAGGGAATCCAGTTCCGGGGGTCCCTACCCACTGGGGAGGCGTGGGCTTTAGCAAACGAAAATATGGGAATCATGCAAACTTCTAGTTTTTTGGCGGGGCGGTGACTATGGTTCCTTAGGTCGTATTTGATGGCCCGGAAAATTTTTAGGCGATCGGGGTCCGGGAGACCCGGGACCACTTGGAAGGCGTGGGCTATAGCACACGAAAATATGGGAATCAGGCAAAATTATAATTTTTTGGCCGTAAAAGGCAAAATATGAGGAATGGTAATGGCGGGGCGGTAACTATGGTTCTTTAGGTTGTATTTCATGGCCCGGAAAATATTTAGACGTTCGGGGTCCGGGGGCCCACGCACAAGTGGAATGCGTGGGCTATAGCACACGAAAATATGGGAATTGGGCGGAATTCTAGTTCTTTTTCCAGAAATGCAAAAAATGAGGAACGATCATGGCGGGGCGGTGACTAAGGTTCCTTAGGTCGTATTTGATGGCCCGGAAAATTTTTATGCGATCGGGGTTCGGGAGGCCGAGACCACTCGGAAGGCGAGGGCTATAGCACACGAAAATATGGGAATGGGGCGGAATTCTAGTTTTTTGGCCGAAAAATACAAAAAATGAGGAATAATCATGGCGGAGCAGTGACTATTGTTCTTTAGGTCGTATTTTATGGCCTTGATAATTTTTAGGCAATCGGGGTCCGGGGGTCCTGTGACCACTTGGAAGGCGTGGGTATAGCACACGAAAATATGGGAATCGGGCGGAATTCTAGTTTTTTTGCCGGGAAATGCAAAAAATGAGGAACGATCATGGCGGTGCGGTGACAATGGTTCCTTAGATCTTATATGATGGCCCGAAAAATTTTTAGTGGATCGGGGTCCAAGGGTCCTGGGACCACTTGGAAGGCGTGGGCTATAGCACACGAAAATATGGGAATCAGGCGGAATTCTAGTTTTTTGGCCGTAAAATGCAAAAAATGAGGAACGATCATGGCGAGGTGGTGACTATGGTTCCTTAAGTCTTATTTGATGGCCCGAAAAAATTTTATGCAATCCGCGTCCGGGGATCCTAGCCCACTCGGAATGTGTGGGCTATAGCACACGAAAATATGGGAATCATACGGAATTCAAGTGTTTTGGCCGTAAAATGAAAAATATGAGGAAAGGTCATGGCGGGGTGGTGACTATGGCTCCTTAGGTCGTATTTAATGGCCCGAAATATTTTTAGGGAATCCAGTTCCGGGGGTCCCTACCCACTAGGGAGGCGTGGGCTTTAGCAAACGAAAATATGGGAATCATGCAAACTTCTAGTTTTTTGGCGGGGCGGTGACTATGGTTCCTTAGGTCGTATTTGATGGCCCGGAAAATTTTTAGGCGATCGGAGTCCGGGAGACCCGAGACCACTTGGAAGGCGTGGGCTATAGCACACGAAAATATGGGAATCAGGCAAAATTATAATTTTTTGGCCGTAAAAGGCAAAATATGAGGAATGGTAATGGCGGAGCGGTAACTATGGTTCTTTAGGTCGTATTTCATGGCCCGAAAAATATTTAGACGTTCGGGGTCCGGGGGCCCACGCACAAGTGGAATGCGTGGGCTATAGCACACGAAAATATAGGAATTGGGCGGAATTCTAGTTCTTTTTCCAGGAAATGCAAAAAATGAGGAACGATCATGGCGGGGCGGTGACTAAGGTTCCTTAGGTCGTATTTGATGGCCTGGAAAAAATTTAGGCGATCCGAGTCTGGTGTGGCCGGCCCACTCGAAGGCATGGGTTATAGCACACAAAAATATGGGAATCGGGCGCAATTCTAGTATTTTTGCCGGAAAATGCAAAAAATGAGGAACGATCATGGCGGTGCGGTGACTATAGTTCCTTAGGTCGTATTTAATGGCCCGAAAATTTTTTAGGGGATCGGGGTCCGGGGGTCCTGGGACCACTTGGACAGCATGGGCTATAGCAAACGAAAATATGGGAATCGGTCGGAATTCTAGTTTTTTGGCCATAAAATGCAAAATATGAGGAACGATCATGGCGGGGTGGTGACTATGGTTCCTTAGGTTGTATTTGATTGCCCAGAAAATTTTTAGGAGATCGGGGTTCGGGGGTCCCGGGACCACTTGGAAGGCACGGGCTATAGCACACGAAAATATGGGAATCAGGTGGAATTTTAGTTTTTTGGCTGTAAAACACAAAACAACGCGGAACGGACATGGCAAGGCGATATCTATGGTTCTCAAGGTCGTATTTGATGGCACAAAAAAATTTGAAGTGATCCGCGTTCTGGGGTCCCGGCCCACTCGGAAGGTGTGGGCTATAGCACACGAAAATTTGGGAATCGGGCAGAATTCTAGGTTTTTGGCCGTAAAATGCAAAAAAACAAAGAAACGGTCATGGCAGGGCAGTGACTATGGTTCCTTAGGTCGTATTTGATGGCCCGAGAAAATTTTAGGCGATCGAGGTCTAGGGGTCCTAGGACCACTTGGAATGCGTGGGCTATAGCACACGAAAATATGGGAATCGGGCGGAATTATAGTTTTTTGGCATAAAATGCAAAAAATGAGGAACGATCATGGCGGGGCGATGACTATGGTTCCTTAGGTCGTATTTGATGGCCCATAAAAATATTAGGCGATCGGGGTCCGGGAGTCCCAGGACCATTTGGAAGGCGTGGGCTTTAGCACACGAAAATATGGTAATCGGGCGGAATACTAGGTTTTTGGCCGTAAATCCAAAAAATGAGAAACGATCATGGCGGGGCGGTGACTATGGTTCCTTAGGTCGTATTTGATGGTCCGCAAAAATTTTTGGCGATTGGGGTCTGGGGGTCCCGGGACCACTTGGAAGGCGTGGGCTAATGCACACGAAAATATGGGAATCGGGCGGAATTCTAGACTTTTTCGCCGTAAAATTCAAAAACTGAGGAAAGATCATGGAGGGGCGGTGCCTTTGGTTCCTTCGGGGTCCCAGGACCACTTGGAAGGCGCGGGCTATAGCACACGAGAATATGGGAATCAGTCGAAATTCTAGTTTCTTTGCCGTAAAATGAAAAACAATGAGGAACGGACATGGCAGGGCGGTATCTATGGTTCTCAAGGTCGTATTTGATGGCCTAAAAAAATTTGAAGCGATCCGCGTTCGGGGGTCCCGGCCCATTCGGAAGGTGTGGATAGCACACGCAAATTTGGGAATCGGGCAGAATTCTAGGTTTTTGGCCGTAAAACGCAAACAAACGAAGAAACGTTCATGGCAGGGCAGTGACTATGGTTCCTTAGGTCGTATTTGATGGCCCGAGAAAATTTTAGGTGATTGGGGTCTGGGGGTCCTGGGACCACTTGGAAGGTGTGGGCTATAGCAAACGAAAATATGGGAATCTAGCGGAATTCTAGTTTTTTGCCGAAAAATGCAAAAAATGAGGAACGATCATGGCGGTGCGGTGACTATGATTCCTTAGGTGGTATTTAATGGCCCGAAATATTTTTAGGGGATCGGGGTCCTGGGACCACTTGGAAAGCGTGGGCTATAGCGAACGAAAATATGGGAATCGGTCGAAATTCTAGTTTTTTGGCCATAAAATGCAAAATATGAGGAACGATCATGGCGGGGTGGTGACTATGGTTCCTTAGGTTGTATTTGATGGCCCAGAAAAATTTTAGGAGATCGGGGTTCGGGGGTCCCGGGACCACTTGGAAGGCACGAGCTATAGCACACGAAAATATGGGAATCAGGTGGAATTTTAGTTTTTTGGCTGTAAAACGCAAAACAACACGGAACGGACATGGCAAGGCGATATCTATGGTTCTCAAGGTCGTATTTGATGGCACAAAAAAATTTTAAGTGATCCGCATTCGGGGGTCCCGGCCCACTCGGAAGGTGTGGGCTATAGCACACGAAAATATGGGAATCGGGCAGAATTCTAGGTTTTTGGCCGTAAAACACAAAACAACAAAGAAACGGTCATGGTAGGGCAGTGACTATGGTTCCTTAGGTCGTATTTGATGGCCCGAGAAAATTTTAGGCGATCGAGGTCTAGGGGTCCTGGGACCACTTGGAAGGTGTGGGCTATAGCACACGAAAATATGGGAATCGGGCGGAATTCTAGTTTTTTGGCATAAAATGCAAAAAATGAGGAACGATCATGGCGGGGCGGTGACTATGGTTCCTTAGGTCGTATTTGATGGCCCGTAAAAATATTAGGCGATTGGGGTCCGGGAGTCCCAGGACCATTTGGAAGGCGTGGGCTTTAGCACATGAAAATAGGGTAATCGGGCGGAATACTAGGTTTTTGGCCGTAAATCCAAAAAATGAGAAACGATCATGGCGGGGCGGTGACTATGGTTCCGTAGGTCGTATTTGATGGTCCGCAAAAATTTTTGGCGATTGGGGTCTGGGGGTCCCGGGACCACTTGGAGAGCGTGGGCTAATACACACGAAAATATGGGAATCGGGCGGAATTCTAGACTTTTTCGCCGTAAAATTCAAAAACTGAGGAAAGATCACGGAGGGGCGGTGCCTTTGGTTCCTTCGGGGTCCCAGGACCACTTGGAAGGCGCGGGCTATAGCACACGAGAATAAGGGAATCAGGCGAAATTCTAGTTTTTTTGCCGTAAAATGCAAAACAACGAGGAACGAACATGGCAGGGCGGTATCTATGGTTATCAAGGTCGTATTTGATGGCCTAAAAAAATTTGAAGCGATCCGCGTTCAGGGGTCCCGGCCCACTCGGAAGGTGTGGATAGCACACGAAAATATAGGAATCGGGCAGAATTCTAGGTTTTTGGCCGTAAAACACAAACAAACGAAGAAATGTTCATGGCAGGGCAGTGACTATGGTTCTTTAGGTCGTATTTGATGGCCCGAGAAAATTTTAGGCGATTGGGGTCTGGGGGTCCTGGGACCACTTGGAAGGCGTGGGCTATAGCACACGAAAATATGGGAATCTAGCGGAATTCTAGTTTTTTGGCATAAAATGCAAAAAATGAGGAACGCTCATGGCGGGGCGGTGAATATGGTTCCTTAGGTCGTATTTGATGGCCCGGAAAAATATTGGGCGATCTGGGTCCGGGAGTCCCAGCACCATTTGGAAGGCGTGGCCTTTAGCACACGAAAATATGGTAATCGGGCGGAATACTAGGTTTTTGGCCGTAAATTCAAAAAATGAGAAACGATCATGGCGGGGCGGTGACTATGGTTCCTTAGGTCATATTTGATGGTCCAGGGGTTCTAGGACCACTTGGAAGGCGTGGGCTAGCACATGAAATTATGGGAACTGGGCGGAATTCTAGTTTTTTGGACTTAAATTGCAAAAACTGAGGAACGATCATGGCGGGGCGGTGACTATGGTTCCTTAGGTCTTATTTGATGGCCCGAAAATTTTTAGGTGATCGGGGTCCGGGGGTCCCAGGACCACTTGGAAGGTGTGGGCTAGTAAACGAAAATATGGGAATCGGGCGGAATTCTAGTTTTTGGGCCGTAAAATGCAAAGAATGAGGAAATGTCGTGGCGGGGCGGTGACTATGGCTCCTTAGTTCATATTTGATTGCCCGGAAAAATTTTAGGCGATCCGGTTCCGGAGGGCCATACCCACTGGGAAGGCGTGAGCTATAGCACACAAATATTTGGGAATCGGGCGAAATTCTAGTTTTATGGCCGAAAAATGCAAACATGGGGAACGATCATGGCGGGGCGGTGACTATGGTTCCTTAGGTTGTATTTAATGGCCTGGAAAAAAATTTAGGCGATCCGAGTCTGGTGTGGCTGGCCCACTCGAAGGCGTGGGCTATAGCATACGAAAATATGGGAATCGGGCCGAATTCTAGTTTTTTGGCCATAAAATGCAAAATATGAGGAACGATCATGGCGGGGCGGTGACTATGGTTCCTTAGGTTGTATTTGATGGCCCAGAATAATTTTAGGAGATCGGGATTCGGGGGTCCTGGGACCACTTGGAAGGCGCGGGCTATAACACACGAAAATATGGGAATCAGGTAGAATTCTAGTTTTTTGGCTGTAAAACTCAAAACAACGAGGAACAGACATGGCAGGGAGGTATCTATGGTTCTCAAGGTCGTATTTCAAGGCCCAAAATAATTTGAAGCGATCCGCGTTCGGGGGTTCCGGCCCACTCGGAAGGTGTGGGCTATAGCATACAAAAATATAGGAATCGAGCAGAATTCTAGGTGTTTGGCTGTAAAACGCAAAAAAAAACAAAGAAACGGTCATGGCAGGGCAGTGACTATGGTTCCTTAGGTCGTATTTGATGGCCCGAGAAAATTTTAGGCGATCGGGGTTTGGGGGTCCTGGGATCACTTGGAAGGCGTGGGCTATAGCACACGAAAATATGGGAATCGGGCGGAATTCTAGTTTTTTGGCATAAAATGCAAAAAATGAGGAACGATCATGGCGGGGTGATGACTATGGTTCCTTAGGTCATATTTGATGGCCCGGAAAAATATTAGGCGATCAGGGTCCGGGAGTCCCAGGACCATTTGGAAGGGGTGGGCTTTAGCACACGAAAATATGGTAATCGGGCGGAATATTAGGTTTTTGGCCGTAAATTCAAAAAATGAGAAACGCCCATGGCGGGGTGGTGACTATGGTTCCTTAGGTCGTATTTGATGGTCCGGAATATATTTTGGCAATCGGGGTTTGGGGGTCCCGGGACCACTTGGAAGGTGTGGGCTATAGCACACGAAATATGGGAATCGGGCAGAATTCTAGATTGTTTGCCGAAAAACAAAAAAATGTGGAAGGATCATGGTGGGGCGGTGACTATGGTTCCTTAGATCGTATTTGTTGGCCCGGAAAAATTTTATGCGATCGGGGTCCGGGGGTCCCGGGAGCACTTGGAAGGCGTGGGCTATATAACTAACGAAAATATGGGAATAGGGCGGAATTCTAGTTTTTTGGCTGTAAAATGCAAAACATGAGGATAGGTCATGGCGGGGCGGTGACTATGGTTCCTTAGGTCGTATTTGATGGCCAAAAAAGTTTTTAGGCGATCGGAGTCCGGGGGTTCTAGGACCACTTGCAAGGCGTGGGCTAGCACACGAAATTATGGGAACTGGGCGGAATTCTAGTTTTTTCGCCGAAAAATGCAAAAACTGAGGAACGATCATGGCGGGGCAGTGACTATGGTTCCTTAGGTCTTATTTGATGGACCGAAATTTTTTTAAGTGATCGGGGTCCGGGGGTCCCAGGACCACTTGGAAGGCGTGAGCTATAGTAAACGAAAATATGGGAATCGGGCGGAATTCTAGTTTTTGGGCCATAAAATGCAAAGAATGAGGAAATGTCATGGGGGGGGGGGACTATGGCTCCTTAGTTCGTATTTGATTGCCCAAAAATTTTTTAGATGATCTGGTTCCGGAGGGCCCTACCCACTGGGAAGACGTGAGCTATAGCACACGAATATATGGGAATCAGGCGGACTTCTAGTTTTGTGGCCGAAAAATACAAAAATGAGGAACGATCATGTCGGGACGGTGACTGTGGTTCCTTAGGTTTTATTTAATGGCCTGAAAAAAATTTAGGCGATCCGAGTCTGGTGTGGACGGCCCACTGGAAGGCGTGGGCTATAGCACACGAAAATATGGGAATCGGGCGCAATTCTAATTTTTTTGCAGGAAAATGCAAAAAATGAGGAACAATCATGGCGGTGCGGTGACTTTGGTTCCTTAGGTCGTATTTAATGGCCCTAAAATGTTTTTGGGGATCGGGGTCCGGGGTCCTGGGACCACTTGGAAGGCGTGGGCTATATAGCACACGAAAATATGGGAATCTGTCGGAATTCTAGTTTTTTGGCCGTAAAATGCAAAACATGAGGAACGATCATGGCGGGGTTGTGACTATGGTTCCTTAAGTCTTATTTGATGGCCTGGAAAATTTTTTGGCGATAGGAGTCCGGGGGTCCCGGGACCACTTGGAAGGCATGGGCTAGCACACGAAGATATGGGAATCAGGCGGAATTCTAGTTTTTTTGCCGTAAAACGTAAACCAATGAGGAACGGTCATAGCAGGGCGGTAACTATGGTTCTCAAGGTCGTATTTGATGGCCCGAAAAAATATTAAGCGATCCGCGTCCGTGGGTACCGGCCCACTCGGAAGGTGTGGGCTATAGCACACGAATATATGGGAATCGGGCGGAATTCTAGTGTTTTGGTCGTAAAATGCAAAACATGAGGAAAAGTCATGGCGGGGTGGTGACTATGATTCCTTAGGTCATATTTGATGGCCCGGAAAAATTTTATGCAATCTGGTTCCGTGGGGACCTACCCACTGGGGAGGCGTGGGCTATAGCAAACGAAAATATGGGAATCCGGCAAAATTCTAGTTTTTTGGCCGAAAAACACAAAAAATGAGGAACGATCATGGAACGATGGTGACTATAGTTCCTTAGGTAGTATTTTCTGGCCCGAAAAAGTTTTAGGCGATCGGGGTCCGAGGGTCCCTGGACCACTTGGAAGGCGTGGGCTATAGCACATGAAAATATGGGAATCGGGCGGAATTCTAGTTTTTTGGCTATAAAATGCAAAATATGAGGAAAGGTCATGGCGGGGCGGTGACTAAGGTTCCTTAGGTCGTATTTGATTGCCCGAAAATTTTTTAGGCCATCCGGCTCCGTGGGGCCCTACGCATTTGGAAGACTTGGGTTATTATTGCACACTAAAATATGGGAATCGGGCGTAATTCTAGTTTTTTGCCGAAAAACTCAAAATATGAGGAACGATCATGGCGAGGCGGGGACTATGGTTCCTTAGGTTGTATTTGATGGCCCGGAAATTTTTTAGGCGATCGGGGTACGGGGGCCCTAGGACCACATGGAAGGCGTGGGCACGAAAATATGGGAATCGTGCAAAATTCTAGTTTTTTTGCCGTAAAATGCAAAACATGAGGAAAGCTCATGGCGGGGTCGGTGACTATGGTTCCTTAGGTTGTATTGGATGGCCCGGAAAAATGTTAGGCGATCGGGGTCCGGGGGTCCCGGGACCACATGGAAGGCGTGGGCTATAGCACACGAAAATATGGGAATCGTGTGGAATTCTAGTTTTTTGGCCGTAAAATGCAAAACATGAGGAAAGCTCATGGCGGGGTTAGTGACTATGGTTCCTTAGGTCGTATTGGATGGCCCGAAAAAATGTTAGGCATTCGTGATCCGGGGGTCCCGGGGCCACTTAAAAGGCATCAGCTATAGCAAACGAAAATATGGGAATCAGGCGGAATTATAGTTTTTTGGCCGAAAAATTCAAAAAATGAGGAACGATCATGGCAGGGAGGTGAATGTGGTTACTTAGGTTTATTTGATGGCCCGGAAAATTTTTAGGCGATCGCTGTCCGGAGGTCCTACGACCACTTGGAAGGCGTGGGCTATAGCACACGAAAATATGGGAATCGGGCGAAAATCTATTGTTTTGGCCATAAAATGTAAATATTGAGGAACGATCATAGTGGGGCGGTGACTATGGTTCCTTAGGTCTTATTTGATGGCCCGAAATATTTTTAGGTGATCGGAGGCATGGGTTATAGCACACAAAAATATGGGAATCGGGCGCAATTCTAGTATTTTTGCCGGAAAATGCAAAAAATGAGGAACGATCATGGCGGTGCGGTGACTATAGTTCCTTAGGTCGTATTTAATGGCCCGAAAATTTTTTGCGGGATCGGGGTCCAGGGGTCCTGGGACCACTTGGACAGCATGGGCTATAGCAAACGAAAATATGGGAATCGGTCGGAATTCTAGTTTTTTGGCCATAAAATGCAAAATATGAGGAACGATCATGGCGGGGCGGTGACTATGGTTCCTTAGGTTGTATTTGATTGCCCAGAAATTTTTTAGGAGATCGGGGTTCGGGGGTCCCGGGACCACTTGGAAGGCACGGGCTATAGCACACGAAAATATGGGAATCAGGTGGAATTTTAGTTTTTTGGCTGTAAAACACAAAACAACGCGGAACGGACATGGCAAGGCGATATCTATGGTTCTCAAGGTCGTATTTGATGGCACAAAAAAATTTGAAGTGATCCGCGTTCTGGGGTCCCGGCCCACTCGGAAGGTGTGGGCTATAGCACACGAAAATTTGGGAATCGGGCAGAATTCTAGGTTTTTGGCCGTAAAATGCAAAAAAACAAAGAAACGGTCATGGCAGGGCAGTGACTATGGTTCCTTAGGTCGTATTTGATGGCCCGAGAAAATTTTAGGCGATCGAGGTCTAGGGGTCCTAGGACCACTTGGAAGGCGTGGGCTATAGCACACGAAAATATGGGAATCGGGCGGAATTATAGTTTTTTGGCATAAAATGCAAAAAATGAGGAACGATCATGGCGGGGCGATGACTATGGTTCCTTAGGTCGTATTTGATGGCCCATAAAAATATTAGGCGATCGGGGTCCGGGAGTCCCAGGACCATTTGGAAGGCGTGGGCTTTAGCACACGAAAATATGGTAATCGGGCGGAATACTAGGTTTTTGGCCGTAAATCCAAAAAATGAGAAACGATCATGGCGGGGCGGTGACTATGGTTCCTTAGGTCGTATTTGATGGTCCGCAAAAATTTTTGGCGATTGGGGTCTGGGGGTCCCGGGACCACTTGGAAGGCGTGGGCTAATGCACACGAAAATATGGGAATCGGGCGGAATTCTAGACTTTTTCGCCGTAAAATTCAAAAACTGAGGAAAGATCATGGAGGGGCGGTGCCTTTGGTTCCTTCGGGGTCCCAGGACCACTTGGAAGGCGCGGGCTATAGCACACGAGAATATGGGAATCAGTCGGAATTCTAGTTTCTTTGCCGTAAAATGCAAAACAATGAGGAACGGACATGGCAGGGCGGTATCTATGGTTCTCAAGGTCGTATTTGATGGCCTAAAAAAATTTGAAGCGATCCGCGTTCGGGGGTCCCGGCCCATTCGGAAGGTGTGGATAGCACACACAAATTTGGGAATCGGGCAGAATTCTAGGTTTTTGGCCATAAAACGCAAACAAACGAAGAAACGTTCATGGCAGGGCAGTGACTATGGTTCCTTAGGTCGTATTTGATGGCCCGAGAAAATTTTAGGTGATTGGGGTCTGGGGGTCCTGGGACCACTTGGAAGGTGTGGGCTATAGCAAACGAAAATATGGGAATCTAGCGGAATTCTAGTTTTTTGCCGAAAAATGCAAAAAATGAGGAACGATCATGGCGGTGCGGTGACTATGATTCCTTAGGTGGTATTTAATGGCCCGAAATGTTTTTAGGGGATCGGGGTCCTGGGACCACTTGGAAAGCGTGGGCTATAGCGAACGAAAATATGGGAATCGGTCGAAATTCTAGTTTTTTGGCCATAAAATGCAAAATATGAGGAACGATCATGGCGGGGTGGTGACTATGGTTCCTTAGGTTGTATTTGATGGCCCAGAAAAATTTTAGGAGATCGGGGTTCGGGGGTCCCGGGACCACTTGGAAGGCACGAGCTATAGCACACGAAAATATGGGAATCAGGTGGAATTTTAGTTTTTTGGCTGTAAAACGCAAAACAACATGGAACGGACATGGCAAGGCGATATCTATGGTTCTCAAGGTCGTATTTGATGGCACAAAAAAATTTGAAGTGATCCGCATTCGGGGGTCCCGGCCCACTCGGAAGGTGTGGGCTATAGCACACGAAAATATGGGAATCGGGCAGAATTCTAGGTTTTTGGCCGTAAAACACAAAAAAACAAAGAAACGGTCATGGTAGGGCAGTGACTATGGTTCCTTAGGTCGTATTTGATGGCCCGAGAAAATTTTAGGCGATCGAGGTCTAGGGGTCCTGGGACCACTTGGAAGGTGTGGGCTATAGCACACGAAAATATGGGAATCGGGCGGAATTCTAGTTTTTTGGCATAAAATGCAAAAAATGAGGAACGATCATGGCGGGGCGGTGACTATGGTTCCTTAGGTCGTATTTGATGGCCCGTAAAAATATTAGGCGATTGGGGTCCGGGAGTCCCAGGACCATTTGGAAGGCGTGGGCTTTAGCACATGAAAATAGGGTAATCGGGCGGAATACTAGGTTTTTGGCCGTAAATCCAAAAAATGAGAAACGATCATGGCGGGGCGGTGACTATGGTTCCGTAGGTCGTATTTGATGGTCCGCAAAAATTTTTGGCGATTGGGGTCTGGGGGTCCCGGGACCACTTGGAGAGCGTGGGCTAATACACACGAAAATATGGGAATCGGGCGGAATTCTAGACTTTTTCGCCGTAAAATTCAAAAACTGAGGAAAGATCACGGAGGGGCGGTGCCTTTGGTTCCTTCGGGGTCCCAGGACCACTTGGAAGGCGCGGGCTATAGCACACGAGAATAAGGGAATCAGGCGGAATTCTAGTTTTTTTGCCGTAAAATGCAAAACAACGAGGAACGGACATGGCAGGGCGGTATCTATGGTTATCAAGGTCGTATTTGATGGCCTAAAAAAATTTGAAGCGATCCGCGTTCAGGGGTCCCGGCCCACTCGGAAGGTGTGGATAGCACACGAAAAAACGTTCATGGCAGGGCAGTGACTATGGTTCTTTAGGTCGTATTTGATGGCCCGAGAAAATTTTAGGCGATTGGGGTCTGGGGGTCCTGGGACCACTTGGAAGGCGTGGGCTATAGCACACGAAAATATGGGAATCTAGCGGAATTCTAGTTTTTTGGCATAAAATGCAAAAAATGAGGAACGCTCATGGCGGGGCGGTGAATATGGTTCCTTAGGTCGTATTTGATGGCCCGGAAAAATATTGGGCGATCTGGGTCCGGGAGTCCCAGCACCATTTGGAAGGCGTGGCCTTTAGCACACGAAAATATGGTAATCGGGTGGAATACTAGGTTTTTGGCCGTAAATTCAAAAAATGAGAAACGATCATGGCGGGGCGGTGACTATGGTTCCTTAGGTCATATTTGATGGTCCAGGGGTTCTAGGACCACTTGCAAGGCGTGGGCTAGCACATGAAATTATGGGAACTGGGCGGAATTCTAGTTTTTTGGACTTAAATTGCAAAAACTGAGGAACGATCATGGCGGGGCGGTGACTATGGTTCCTTAGGTCTTATTTGATGGCCCGAAAATTTTTAGGTGATCGGGGTCCGGGGGTCCCAGGACCACTTGGAAGGTGTGGGCTATAGTAAACGAAAATATGGGAATCGGGCGGAATTCTAGTTTTTGGGCCGTAAAATGCAAAGAATGAGGAAATGTCGTGGCGGGGCGGTGACTATGGCTCCTTAGTTCATATTTGATTGCCCGGAAAAATTTTAGGCGATCCGGTTCCGGAGGGCCATACCCACTGGGAAGGCGTGAGCTATAGCACACAAATATTTGGGAATCGGGCGAAATTCTAGTTTTATGGCCGAAAAATGCAAACATGGGGAACGATCATGGCGGGGCGGTGACTATGGTTCCTTAGGTTGTATTTAATGGCCTGGAAAAAATTTAGGCGATCCGAGTCTGGTGTGGCTGGCCCACTCGAAGGCGTGGGCTATAGCATACGAAAATATGGGAATCGGGCGGAATTCTAGTTTTTTGGCCATAAAATGCAAAATATGAGGAACGATCATGGCGGGGCGGTGACTATGGTTCCTTAGGTTGTATTTGATGGCCCAGAATAATTTTAGGAGATCGGGATTCGGGGGTCCTGGGACCACTTGGAAGGCGCGGGCTATAACACACGAAAATATGGGAATCAGGTAGAATTCTAGTTTTTTGGCTGTAAAACTCAAAACAACGAGGAACGGACATGGCAGGGAGGTATCTATGGTTCTCAAGGTCGTATTTCAAGGCCCAAAATAATTTGAAGCGATCCGCGTTCGGGGGTTCCGGCCCACTCGGAAGGTGTGGGCTATAGCATACAAAAATATAGGAATCGAGCAGAATTCTAGGTGTTTGGCTGTAAAACGCAAAAAAAACAAAGAAACGGTCATGGCAGGGCAGTGACTATGGTTCCTTAGGTCGTATTTGATGGCCCGAGAAAATTTTAGGCGATCGGGGTTTGGGGGTCCTGGGATCACTTGGAAGGCGTGGGCTATAGCACACGAAAATATGGGAATCGGGCGGAATTCTAGTTTTTTGGCATAAAATGCAAAAAATGAGGAACGATCATGGCGGGGTGATGACTATGGTTCCTTAGGTCATATTTGATGGCCCGGAAAAATATTAGGCGATCAGGGTCCGGGAGTCCCAGGACCATTTGGAAGGGGTGGGCTTTAGCACACGAAAATATGGTAATCGGGCGGAATATTAGGTTTTTGGCCGTAAATTCAAAAAATGAGAAACGCCCATGGCGGGGTGGTGACTATGGTTCCTTAGGTCGTATTTGATGGTCCGGAATATTTTTTGGCAATCGGGGTTTGGGGGTCCCGGGACCACTTGGAAGGTGTGGGCTATAGCACACGAAATATGGGAATCGGGCAGAATTCTAGATTGTTTGCCGAAAAACAAAAAAATGAGGAACGATCATGGTGGGGCGGTGACTATGGTTCCTTAGATCGTATTTGTTGGCCCGGAAAAATTTTATGCGATCGGGGTCCGGGGGTCCCGGGAGCACTTGGAAGGCGTGGGCTATATAACTAACGAAAATATGGGAATAGGGCGGAATTCTAGTTTTTTGGCTGTAAAATGCAAAACATGAGGATAGGTCATGGCGGGGCGGTGACTATGGTTCCTTAGGTCGTATTTGATGGCCAAAAAAGTTTTTAGGCGATCGGAGTCCGGGGGTTCTAGGACCACTTGCAAGGCGTGGGCTAGCACACGAAATTATGGGAACTGGGCGGAATTCTAGTTTTTTCGCCGAAAAATGCAAAAACTAAGGAACGATCATGGCGGGGCAGTGACTATGGTTCCTTAGGTCTTATTTGATGGACCTAAATTTTTTTAAGTGATCGGGGTCCGGGGGTCCCAGGACCACTTGGAAGGCGTGAGCTATAGTAAACGAAAATATGGGAATCGGGCGGAATTCTAGTTTTTGGGCCATAAAATGCAAAGAATGAGGAAATGTCATGGGGGGGGGGGACTATGGCTCCTTAGTTCGTATTTGATTGCCCAAAAATTTTTTAGATGATCTGGTTCCGGAGGGCCCTACCCACTGGGAAGACGTGAGCTATAGCACACGAATATATGGGAATCAGGCGGACATCTAGTTTTGTGGCCGAAAAATACAAAAATGAGGAACGATCATGTCGGGACGGTGACTGTGGTTCCTTAGGTTTTATTTAATGGCCTGAAAAAAATTTAGGCGATCCGAGTCTGGTGTGGACGGCCCACTGGAAGGCGTGGGCTATAGCACACAAAAATATGGGAATCGGGCGCAATTCTAATTTTTTTGCAGGAAAATGCAAAAAATGAGGAACAATCATGGCGGTGCGGTGACTTTGGTTCCTTAGGTCGTATTTAATGGCCCTAAAATGTTTTTGGGGATCGGGGTCCGGGGTCCTGGGACCACTTGGAAGGCGTGGGCTATATAGCACACGAAAATATGGGAATCTGTCGGAATTCTAGTTTTTTGGCCGTAAAATGCAAAACATGAGGAACGATCATGGCGGGGTTGTGACTATGGTTCCTTAAGTCTTATTTGATGGCCTGGAAAATTTTTTGGCGATAGGAGTCCGGGGGTCCCGGGACCACTTGGAAGGCATGGGCTAGCACACGAAGATATGGGAATCAGGCGGAATTCTAGTTTTTTTGCCGTAAAACGTAAACCAATGAGGAACGGTCATAGCAGGGCGGTAACTATGGTTCTCAAGGTCGTATTTGATGGCCCGAAAAAATATTAAGCGATCCGCGTCCGTGGGTACCGGCCCACTCGGAAGGTGTGGGCTATAGCACACGAATATATGGGAATCGGGCGGAATTCTAGTGTTTTGGTCGTAAAATGCAAAACATGAGGAAAAGTCATGGCGGGGTGGTGACTATGATTCCTTAGGTCATATTTGATGGCCCGGAAAAATTTTATGCAATCTGGTTCCGTGGGGACCTACCCACTGGGGAGGCGTGGGCTATAGCAAACGAAAAT
This sequence comes from Nicotiana tabacum, assembly GCF_000715075.1. NCBI lineage: Eukaryota > Viridiplantae > Streptophyta > Magnoliopsida > Solanales > Solanaceae > Nicotiana > Nicotiana tabacum. The sequence continues at coordinate 95,697,284 of NC_134098.1, read as the reverse complement.
ATAGGAATCCGGCAAAATTCTAGTTTTTTGGCCGAAAAACACAAAAAATGAGGAACGATCATGGAACGATGGTGACTATGGTTCCTTAGGTCGTATTTTCTGGCCCGAAAAAGTTTTAGGCGATCGGGGTCCGAGGGTCCCTGGACCACTTGGAAGGCGTGGGCTATAGCACATGAAAATATGGGAATCGGGCGGAATTCTAGTTTTTTGGCTATAAAATGCAAAATATGAGGAAAGGTCATGGCGGGGCGGTGACTAAGGTTCCTTAGGTCGTATTTGATTGCCCGAAAATTTTTTAGGCCATCCGGCTCCGTGGGGCCCTACGCATTTGGAAGACTTGGGTTATTATTGCACACTAAAATATGGGAATCGGGCGTAATTCTAGTTTTTTGCCGAAAAACTCAAAATATGAGGAACGATCATGGCGAGGCGGGGACTATGGTTCCTTAGGTTGTATTTGATGGCCCGGAAATTTTTTAGGCGATCGGGGTACGGGGGCCCTAGGACCACATGGAAGGCGTGGGCTATAGTACACGAAAATATGGGAATCGTGCAAAATTCTAGTTTTTTTGCCGTAAAATGCAAAACATGAGGAAAGCTCATGGCGGGGTCGGTGACTATGGTTCCTTAGGTCGTATTGGATGGCCCGGAAAAATGTTAGGCGATCGGGGTCCGGGGGTCCCGGGACCACATGGAAGGCGTGGGCTATAGCACACGAAAATATGGGAATCGTGTGGAATTCTAGTTTTTTGGCCGTAAAATGCAAAACATGAGGAAAGCTCATGGCGGGGTTAGTGACTATGGTTCCTTAGGTCGTATTGGATGGCCCGAAAAAATGTTAGGCATTCGTGATCCGGGGGTCCCGGGGCCACTTAAAAGGCATCAGCTATAGCAAACGAAAATATGGGAATCAGGCGGAATTATAGTTTTTTGGCCGAAAAATTCAAAAAATGAGGAACGATCATGGCAGGGAGGTGAATGTGGTTACTTAGGTTTATTTGATGGCCCGGAAAATTTTTAGGCGATCGCTGTCCGGAGGTCCTACGACCACTTGGAAGGCGTGGGCTATAGCACACGAAAATATGGGAATCGGGCGAAAATCTATTGTTTTGGCCATAAAATGTAAATATTGAGGAACGATCATAGTGGGGCGGTGACTATGGTTCCTTAGGTCTTATTTGATGGCCCGAAATATTTTTAGGTGATCGGAGTCCGGGGGTCCCGGGACCATTTGGAATGCGCGGGCAATAGCACTCGAAAATATGGGAATCAAGCGGAATTCTAGTTTTTGGCCATAAATCACAAAAAAATGAGGAACGGTCATGGCAGGCTGTGACTATGGTTTCTTAGGTCGTATTTGTTGGCCCAGAAAATTTTAGGCTATCTGGGTCCGGGGTGTCCCAGGACCACTTGGAAGGCTTGGGCTATTGCAAACGAAAATATGGGAATCGGGTGGAATTCTAGTTTTTTTGCCGTAAAATGCAAAGAATGAGGAACGATCATGATGGAACGGTGACTATGGTTCCTTAGGACGTATTTGATTGCCCGAAAAAATTTTAGGCGATCCGAGTCGGGGGGGGGGGGCAGCACTCGGAAGGTGTGGGCACACACAAAAATATGGGAATCTGGCGGAATTCTAGTTTTATGGCCAAAAATGCCAAATATGAGGAACGATCAAGGCGGGGCGGTGACTATGGTTCCTTAAGTCCTTTTTTATGGTACGGAAAAATTTTAGGCGATCGGGGTCCGTGGGGCCCGGGACCACTCGAATGCGTGGGCTATAGCACACAAAAATATCGGAATCGCGCGAAATTCTAGTTTTTTGACCGAAAAACGCAAAACATGAGGAATGATCATGGCAGGGTGGTGACTATGGTTCATTAGGTCGTATTTGATGGACCAGAAAATTTTTAGGCGATCCGGGTGTGCCAGGACCACTTGGAAGGCGTGGGCTATATAGCACACGAAAATATGGGAATCGGGCGGAATTCGAGTTTTTTTGCCGAAAAATGCAAAAAATGAGGAACGATCATGGCGGGGCGGTGACTATGGTTCCTTAGGTCGTATTTGATGGCCCGGAAAAGTTTTATGCAATCGGGGTCCGGGAGGCCGAGACCACTCGGAAGGCGAGGGCTACAGCACACGAAAATATGGGAATGGGGCGGAATTCTAGTTTTTTGGCCGAAAAATACAAAAAATGAGGAATAATCATGGCGGAGCAGTGACTATTGTTCTTTAGGTCGTATTTTATGGCCTTGATAATTTTTAGGCAATCGGGGTCCGGGGGTCCCGTGACCACTTGGAAGGCGTGGGTATAGCACACGAAAATATGGGAATCGGGCGGAATTCTAGTTTTTTTGTCGGGAAATGCAAAAAATGAGGAACGATCATGGCGGTGCGGTGACTATGGTTCCTTAGATCGTATATGATGGCCCGAAAATTTTTTAGCGGATCGGGGTCCAAGGGTCCTGGGACCAGTTGGAAGGCGTGGGCTATAGCACACGAAAATATGGGAATCTGTCGGAATTCTAGTTTTTTGGCCGTAAAATGCAAAACATGAGGAACGATCATGGCGGGGTTGTGACTATGGTTCCTTAAGTCTTATTTGATGGCCTGGAAAATTTTTTGGCGATAGGAGTCCGGGGGTCCCGGGACCACTTGGAAGGCATGGGCTAGCACACGAAGATATGGGAATCAGGCGGAATTCTAGTTTTTTTGCCGTAAAACGTAAACCAATGAGGAACGGTCATAGCAGGGCGGTAACTATGGTTCTCAAGGTCGTATTTGATGGCCCGAAAAAATATTAAGCGATCCGCGTCCGTGGGTACCGGCCCACTCGGAAGGTGTGGGCTATAGCACACGAATATATGGGAATCGGGCGGAATTCTAGTGTTTTGGTCGTAAAATGCAAAACATGAGGAAAAGTCATGGCGGGGTGGTGACTATGATTCCTTAGGTCGTATTTGATGGCCCGGAAAAATTTTATGCAATCTGGTTCCGTGGGGACCTACCCACTGGGGAGGCGTGGGCTATAGCAAACGAAAATATGGGAATTCGGCAAAATTCTAGTTTTTTGGCCGAAAAACACAAAAAATGAGGAACGATCATGGAACGATGGTGACTATGGTTCCTTAGGTCGTATTTTCTGGCCCGAAAAAGTTTTAGGCGATCGGGGTCCGAGGGTCCCTGGACCACTTGGAAGGCGTGGGCTATAGCACATGAAAATATGGGAATCGGGCGGAATTCTTGTTTTTTGGCTATAAAATGCAAAATATGAGGAAAGGTCATGGCGGGGCGGTGACTAAGGTTCCTTAGGTCGTATTTGATTGCCCGAAAATTTTTTAGGCCATCCGGTTCCGTGGGGCCCTACGCATTTGGAAGACTTGGGTTATTATTGCACACTAAAATATGGGAATCGGGCGTAATTCTAGTTTTTTGCCGAAAAACTCAAAATATGAGGAACGATCATGGCGAGGCGGGGACTATGGTTCCTTAGGTTGTATTTGATGGCCCGGAAATTTTTTAGGCGATCGGGGTACGGGGGCCCTAGGACCACATGGAAGGCGTGGGCTATAGTACACGAAAATATGGGAATCGTGCAAAATTCTAGTTTTTTTGCCGTAAAATGCAAAACATGAGGAAAGCTCATGGCGGGGTCGGTGACTATGGTTCCTTAGGTCGTATTGGATGGCCCGGAAAAATGTTAGGCGATCGGGGTCCGGGGGTCCCGGGACCACATGGAAGGCGTGGGCTATAGCACACGAAAATATGGGAATCGTTTGGAATTCTAGTTTTTTGGCCGTAAAATGCAAAACATGAGGAAAGCTCATGGCGGGGTTAGTGACTATGGTTCCTTAGGTCGTATTGGATGGCCTGAAAAAATGTTAGGCATTCGTGATCCGGGGGTCCCGGGGCCACTTAAAAGGCATGAGCTATAGCAAACGAAAATATGGGAATCAGGCGGAATTATAGTTTTTTGGCCGAAAAATTCAAAAAATGAGGAACGATCATGGCAGGGAGGTGAATGTGGTTACTTAGGTTTATTTGATGGCCCGGAAAATTTTTAGGCGATCGCTGTCCGGAGGTCCTACGACCACTTGGAAGGCGTGGGCTATAGCACACGAAAATATGGGAATCGGGCGAAAATCTATTGTTTTGGCCTTAAAATGTAAATATTGAGGAACGATCATAGTGGGGCGGTGACTATGGTTCCTTAGGTCTTATTTGATGGCCCGAAATATTTTTAGGTGATCGGAGTCCGGGGGTCCCGGGACCATTTGGAATGCGCGGGCAATAGCACTCGAAAATATGGGAATCAAGCGGAATTCTAGTTTTTGGCCGTAAATCACAAAAAAATGAGGAACGGTCATGGCAGGCTGTGACTATGGTTTCTTAGGTCGTATTTGTTGGCCCAGAAAATTTTAGGCTATCTGGGTCCGGGGTGTCCCAGGACCACTTGGAAGGCTTGGGCTATTGCAAATGAAAATATGGGAATCGGGTGGAATTCTAGTTTTTTTGCCGTAAAATGCAAAGAATGAGGAACGATCATGACGGAACGGTGACTATGGTTCCTTAGGACGTATTTGATTGCCCGAAAAAATTTTAGGCGATCCGAGTCGGGGGGGGGGGGGGGGCAGCACTCGGAAGGTGTGGGCACACACAAAAATATGGGAATCTGGCGGAATTCTAGTTTTATGGCCAAAAATGCCAAATATGAGGAACGATCAAGGCGGGGCGGTGACTATGGTTCCTTAAGTCCTTTTTTATGGTACGGAAAAATTTTAGGCGATCGGGGTCCGTGGGGCCCGGGACCACTCGAATGCGTGGGCTATAGCACACAAAAATATCGGAATCGCGCGAAATTCTAGTTTTTTGACCGAAAAACGCAAAACATGAGGAATGATCATGGCAGGGTGGTGACTATGGTTCATTAGGTCGTATTTGATGGACCAGAAAATTTTTAGGCGATCCGGGTGTGCCAGGACCACTTGGAAGGCGTGGGCTATATAGCACACGAAAATATGGGAATCGGGCGGAATTCGAGTTTTTTTGCCGAAAAATGCAAAAAATGAGGAACGATCATGGCGGGGCGGTGACTATGGTTCCTTAGGTCGTATTTGATGGCCCGGAAAAGTTTTATGCAATCGGGGTCCGGGAGGCCGAGACCACTCGGAAGGCGAGGGCTACAGCACACGAAAATATGGGAATGGGGCGGAATTCTAGTTTTTTGGCCGAAAAATACAAAAAATGAGGAATAATCATGGCGGAGCAGTGACTATTGTTCTTTAGGTCGTATTTTATGGCCTTGATAATTTTTAGGCAATCGGGGTCCGGGGGTCCCGTGACCACTTGGAAGGCGTGGGTATAGCACACGAAAATATGGGAATCGGGCGGAATTCTAGTTTTTTTGTCGGGAAATGCAAAAAATGAGGAACGATCATGGCGGTGCGGTGACTATGGTTCCTTAGATCGTATATGATGGCCCGAAAATTTTTTAGCGGATCGGGGTCCAAGGGTCCTGGGACCACTTGGAAGGCGTGGGCTATAGCACACGAAAATATGGGAATCAGGCGGAATTCTAGTTTTTTGGCCGTAAAATGCAAAAAATGAGGAACGATCATGGCGAGGTGGTGACTATGGTTCCTTAAGTCTTATTTGATGGCCCGAAAAAATTTTATGCAATCCGCGTCCGGGGATCCTAGCCCACTCGGAATGTGTGGGCTATAGCACACGAAAATATGGGAATCATACGGAATTCTAGTGTTTTGGCCGTAAAATGAAAAATATGAGGAAAGGTCATGGCGGGGTGGTGACTATGGTTCCTTAGGTCGTATTTAATGGCCCGAAATATTTTTAGGGAATCCAGTTCCGGGGGTCCCTACCCACTGGGGAGGCGTGGGCTTTAGCAAACGAAAATATGGGAATCATGCAAACTTCTAGTTTTTTGGCGGGGCGGTGACTATGGTTCCTTCGGTCGTATTTGATGGCCCGGAAAATTTTTAGGCGATCGGGGTCCGGGAGACCCGGGACCACTTGGAAGGCGTGGGCTATAGCACACGAAAATATGGGAATCAGGCAAAATTATAATTTTTTGGCCGTAAAAGGCAAAATATGAGGAATGGTAATGGCGGGGCGGTAACTATGGTTCTTTAGGTTGTATTTCATGGCCCGGAAAATATTTAGACGTTCGGGGTCCGGGGGCCCACGCACAAGTGGAATGCGTGGGCTATAGCACACGAAAATATGGGAATTGGGCAGAATTCTAGTTCTTTTTCCAGAAATGCAAAAAATGAGGAACGATCATGGCGGGGCGGTGACTAAGGTTCCTTAGGTCGTATTTGATGGCCCGGAAAATTTTTATGCGATCGGGGTTCGGGAGGCCGAGACCACTCGGAAGGCGAGGGCTATAGCACACGAAAATATGGGAATGGGGCGGAATTCTAGTTTTTTGGCCGAAAAATACAAAAAATGAGGAATAATCATGGCGGAGCAGTGACTTTTGTTCTTTAGGTCGTTTTTTTTGGCCTTGATAATTTTTAGGCAATCGGGGTCCGGGGGTCCTGTGACCACTTGGAAGGCGTGGGTATAGCACACGAAAATATGGGAATCGGGCGGAATTCTAGTTTTTTTGCCGGGAAATGCAAAAAATGAGGAACGATCATGGCGGTGCGGTGACAATGGTTCCTTAGATCGTATATGATGGCCCGAAAAATTTTTAGTGGATCGGGGTCCAAGGGTCCTGGGACCACTTGGAAGGCGTGGGCTATAGCACACGAAAATATGGGAATCAGGCGGAATTCTAGTTTTTTGGCCGTAAAATGCAAAAAATGAGGAACGATCATGGCGAGGTGGTGACTATGGTTCCTTAAGTCTTATTTGAAGGCCCGAAAAAATTTTATGCAATCCGCATCCGGGGATCCTAGCCCACTCGGAATGTGTGGGCTATAGCACACGAAAATATGGGAATCATACAGAATTCTAGTGTTTTGGCCGTAAAATGAAAAATATGAGGAAAGGTCATGGCGGGGTGGTGACTATGGTTCCTTAGGTCGTATTTAATGGCCCGAAATATTTTTAGGGAATCCAGTATCGGGGGTCCCTACCCACTGGGGAGGCGTGGGCTTTAGCAAACGAAAATATGGGAATCATGCAAACTTCTAGTTTTTTGGCGGGGCGGTGACTATGGTTCCTTAGGTCGTATTTGATGGCCCGGAAAATTTTTAGGCGATCGGAGTCCGGGAGACCCGGGACCACTTGGAAGGCGTGGGCTATAGCACACGAAAATATGGGAATCAAGCAAAATTATAATTTTTTGGCCGTAAAAGGCAAAATATGAGGAATGGTAATGGCGAAGCGGTAACTATGGTTCTTTAGGTCGTATTTCATGGCCCGAAAAATATTTAGACGTTCGGGGTCCGGGGGCCCACGCACAAGTGGAATGCGTGGGCTATAGCACACGAAAATATGGGAATTGGGCGGAATTCTAGTTCTTTTTCCAGGAAATGCAAAAAATGAGGAACGATCATGGCGGGGCGGTGACTAAGGTTCCTTAGGTCGTATTTGATGGCCCGGAAAATTTTTATGCGATCGGGGTTCGGGAGGCCGAGACCACTCGGAAGGCGAGGGCTATAGCACACGAAAATATTGGAATGGGGCGGAATTCTAGTTTTTTGGCCGAAAAATACAAAAAATGAGGAATAATCATGGCGGAGCAGTGACTTTTGTTCTTTAGGTCGTTTTTTATGGCCTTGATAATTTTTAGGCAATCGGGGTCCGGGGGTCCCGTGACCACTTGGAAGGCGTGGGTATAGCACACGAAAATATGGGAATCGGGCGGAATTCTAGTTTTTTTGTCGGGAAATGCAAAAAATGAGGAACGATCATGGCGGTGCGGTGACTATGGTTCCTTAGATCGTATATGATGGCCCGAAAAATTTTTAGCGGATCGAGGTCCAAGGGTCCTGGGACCACTTGGAAGGCGTGGGCTATAGCACACGAAAATATGGGAATCAGGCGGAATTCTAGTTTTTTGGCCGTAAAATGCAAAAAATGAGGAACGATCATGGCGAGGTGGTGACTATGGTTCCTTAAGTCTTATTTGATGGCCCGAAAAAATTTTATGCAATCCGCGTCCGGGGATCCTAGCCCACTCGGAATGTGTGGGCTATAGCACACGAGAATCATACGGAATTCTAGTGTTTTGGCCGTAAAATAAAAAATATGAGGAAAGGTCATGGCGGGGTGGTGACTATGGTTCCTTAGGTCGTATTTAATGGCCCGAAAAACTTTTAGGGAATCCAGTTCCGGGGGTCCCTACCCACTGGGGAGGCATGGGCTTTAGCAAACGAAAATATGGGAATCATGCAAACTTCTAGTTTTTTGGCGGGGCGGTGACTATGGTTCCTTAGGTCATATTTGATGGCCCGGAAAATTTTTAGGCGATCGGGGTCCGGGAGACCCGGGATCACTTGGAAGGCGTGGGCTATAGCACACGAAAATATGGGAATAAGGCAAAATTATAATTTTTTGGCCGTAAAAGGCAAAATATGAGGAATGGTAATGGCGGGGCGGTAACTATGGTTCTTTAGGTCGTATTTTATGGCCCGGAAAATTTTTAGACGTTCGGGGTCCGGGGGCCCACGCACAAGTGGAATGCGTGGGCTATAGCACACGAAAATATGGGAATCATGCAAACTTCTAGTTTTTTGGACCAAAAAAGCAAAATATGAGGAACGATCATGGCGGGGCGGTGACTATGGTTCCTTAGGTCGTATTTGATGGCCCGGAAAAATTTTAGGCGATCAGGGTCCCGGAGTCCCGGGACCACTTGGAAGGCGTGGGCTATAGCACACGAAAATATGGGAATCAGGCGAAATTCTAATTTTTTGGCCGTAAAACACGAAATATGAGGAATGGTAATGGCGGGGCGGTAACTATGGTTCTTTAGGTCGTATTTCATGGCCCGGAAAATTTTTAGACGTTCGGGGTCCGGGGGCCCACGCACACTTGGAAGGCGTGGGCTATAGCACACGAAAATATGGGAATCGGGCGGAATTCTAGTTTTTTGGCCGTAAAATGCAAAACATGAGGAAAGGTCATGGCGGGGCGGTGACTATGGTTCCTTAGGTCGTATTTTATGGTCCGGAAAAATCTTAGGCGATCGGGGTCCGGGGGTTCCGGGACCACTTGAAGGCGTGGGCTAGCACACGAAAATATGGGAATCGGGCATAATTCTAGTTTTTTTGGCCGTAAAATGCAAAACATGAGGAAAGCTCATGGCGGGGTCGGTGACTATGGTTCCTTAGGTCGTATTGGATGGCCTGGAAAAATGTTAGGTGTTCGGGGTACGAGGGTCCCGGGACCACTTGAAAGGCGTGGGCTATAGCAAACGAAAATATGGGAATCAGACAGAATTATAGTTTTTTGGCCGAAAAGTTCAAAAAATGAGAAACGATCATGGCGGGGAGGTGACTATGGTTCCTTAGGTCTTATTTGATGGCCCAGAAAATTTTTAGGCGATCGGTGTCCTGAGATCCAGGGACCACTTGGAAGGCGTGGGCTATATAGCACACGAAAATATGGGAATCGGGCGGAAATCTATTGTTTTGGCCGTAAAATGTAAAAATTGAGGAATGATCATAGTGGGGCGGTGACTATGGTTCCTTAGGTCTTATTTTATGTCCCGAAAAATTTTTAGGTGATCGGAGTCCGGGGGGTCCCGGGACCACTTGGAATGCTCGGGCTAGCACACGAAAATATGGGAATCACGCGGAATTTTTGTTTTTTGGCCGTAAATCACAAAAAAAGGAGGAACGGTCATGGCGGGGCTGTGACTATGGTTTCTTAGGTCGTATTTGATGGCCCAGAAAATTTTAGGCTATCGGGGTCCGGGGTGTCCCAGGACCACTTGGAAGGCGTGGGCTATTGCAAACGAAAATATGGGAATCGGGTGGAATTCTAGTTTTTTGGCCGTAAAATGCAAAGAATGAGGAACGATCATGACGGGACGGTGACTATGGTTCCTTGGGACGTATTTGATTGCCCGAAAAACTTTTAGGCGATCCAAGTCTGGGGGGGCCGGCCCACTCGGAAAGTGTGGGCACACACGAAAATATGGGAATCGGGCGGAATTCTAGTTTTTTTGCCAAAAAATGCCAAATATGAGGAACGATCAAGGCGAGGTGGTGACTATGGTTCCTTAAGTCTTTTTTATGGTACGGAAAAATTTTAGACGACCGGGGTCCGTGGGGCCCGGGACCAGTCGAAATGCGTGGGCTATAGCACACGAAAATATGGGAATGGGGCGGAATTCTAGTTTTTTGGCAGAAAAATACAAAAAATGAGGAATAATCATGGAGGAGCAGTGACTATTGTTCTTTAGGTCATATTTTATGGCCTTGAAAAACTTTAGGCGATCGGGGTCCGGGGGTCCCGGGACAACTTGGAAGGCGTGGGCTATAGCACACGAAAATATGGGAATCGGGTGGAATTCTAGTTTTTTTGTCGGGAAATGCAAAAAATGAGGAACGATCATGGCGGTGCGGTGACTATGGTTCCTTAGGTCGTATATGATGGCCCGAAAATATTTTAGGGGATCAGGGTCCTGGGACCACTTGGAAGGCGTGGGCTGCACACGAAAAGTTGGGAATCGGGCGGAATTCTAGTTTTTTGGCCGTAAAATGCAAAAAATGAGGAACGATCATGCCGGGGTGGTGACTATGGTTCCTTATGTCTTATTTGATGGCCCAAAAAAATTAAAACGCAAAACAACGTGGAACGGTCATGGTAGGGCGGTATCTATGGTTCTCAAGGTCGTACTTAATGGCCCGAAAAACTTTTAAGCAATCCACGTCCGGGGATCCTGGCCCACTCGGAATGTGTGGGCTATAGCACACGCAAATATGGGAATCGGACGGAATTCTAGTATTTTGGCCGTAAAATGCAAAACATGAGGAAAGGTCATGGCGGGGTGGTGACTATGGTTCCTTAGGTCGTATTTAATGGCCCGAAAGGTTTTTAGGGAATCCAGTTCCGAGGGTCCCTACCCACTGGGGAGGCGTGGGCTATAGTAAACGAAAATATGGGAATCATGCAAATTTCTAGTTTTTTGGCCCAAAAAGCAAAATATGAGGAACGATCATGGCGGGGCAGTGACTATGGTTCCTTAGGTCGTATTTGATGGCCCGGAACATTTTTAGGCGATCGGGGCCCCGGAGTCCCGGGACCACTTGGAAGGCGTGGGCTATAGCACACGAAAATATGGGAATCAGGTGGAATTCTAGTTTTTTGGCCGTAAAATGGAAAACATGAGGAAAGCTCATGGCGGGGTCAGTGACTATGGTTCCTTAGGTCGTATTGGATGGCCCAAATAAATGTTAGGCGTTCGGGATCCGGGGGTCCCGGACCACTTAAAAGGCATGGGCTATAGCGAACGAAAATATGGGAATCGGGCGGAATTATATATTTTTTGGCCGAAAAATTCAAAAAATGAGGAACGATCATGGCAGGGAGGTCAATATGGTTCCTTAGGTTTATTTGATGGCCCGGAAAATTTTTAGGCGATCGCTGTCCGGAGGTCCTGCGACCACTTGGAAGGCGTGGCTATAGCACATGAAAATATGGGAATCGGGCGGAAATCTATTGTTTTGGCCATAAAATGTAAAAATTGAGGAACGATCATAGTGGGGCGGTGAGTATGGTTCCTTAGGTCTTATTTGATGGCCCGAAATTTTTTTAGGTGATCGAAGTCCGGGGGTCCCGGGACCACTTGGAATGCGCGGGCTATAGCACACGAAAATATGGGAATCAAGCGGAATTCTAGTTTTTAGGCCGTAAATTGCAAAAGAACGAGGAACAGTCATGGCGGGGCTAGTACTATGGTTTCTTAGGTAGTATTGGATTTCCCGGAAAAATTTTAGGTTATCCGGTGTGTCCCAGGACCACTTGGAAGGCGTGGGCTATTGCAAACGAAAATATGGGAATCGGGTGGAATTCTAGTTTTTTGGCCGTAAAATGCAAAGAATGAGGAACGATCATGACGGGATGGTGACTATGGTTCCTTAGGATGTATTTGATTGCCCGAAAAAATTTTAGGCGATCCGAGTCCGGGGGGCCAGGCCCACTCGGAAGGCGTGGGCACACACGAAAATATGGGAATCTGGCGGAATTCTAGTTTTTTGGCAAAAAATGCCAAATATGAGGAACGATCAAGGCGGGGCGGCGACTATGGTTCCTTAAGTCTTTCTTTATGGTACGGAAAAATTTTAGGCGATCGGGGTCCATGGGGCCCGGGACCACTTGGAAGGCGTGGGCTATAGCACAAGTAAATATGGGAATCATGCGGAATTCTAGTTTTTTGGCCGTAAAATGCAAAATATGAGGGAACGATCATGGAGGGGCGTTGACTATGGTTCCTTAGGTCGTATTTGATGCCCCGGAAATAGTTTAGTCGATCGGGGTCCGGGAGTCCCGGGATCAATTGAAATGCGTGGGCGATAGCACACGAAAATATGGGAATCGGGCGAAATTCTAGTTTTTTTGCCGAAAAATGCAAAAAATGAGGAACGATCATGGCGGGGCGGTGACTATAGTTCCTTAGGTCATATTTTATGGCCCGGGAAAATTTTTATGTGATCGGGGTCCGGGAGGCCGGGACCACTCGGAAGGCGAGGGCTATAGCACACGAAAATATGGGAATGGGGCGGAATTCTAGTTTTTTGGCCGAGAAATACAAAAAATGAGGAATAATCATGGCGGAGCAGTGACTATTGTTCTTTAGGTCATATTTTATGGCCTTGAAAAATTTTAGGCGATCGGGGTCCGGGGGTCCCTGGACCACTTGGAAGGCGTGGGCTATAGCACACGAAAATATGGGAATCGGGCGAAATTCTAGTTTTTTTGCCGGGAAATGCAAAAAATGAGGAACGATCATGGCGGTGCAGTGACTATGGTTCCTTAGGTCGTATATGATGGCCCGAATTTTTTTTAGAGAATCGGGGTCCAGGGGTCCTGGGACCAGTTGGAAGGCGTGGGCTATAGCACACGAAAATTTGGGAATCGGGCGGAATTCTAGTTTTTTGGCCGTAAAATGCAAAAAATGAGGAACGAACATGGCGGGGTGGTGACTATGGTTCCTTAAGTCTTATTTGATGGCCCGAAAAAATTAAAACGCAAAACAACATGGAACGGTCATGGTAGGGCGGTATCTATGGTTCTCAAGGTCGTATTTGACGGCCTGAAATTTTTTAAACAATCCGAGTCCGGGGATCCTGGCCCACTCGGAATGTGTGGGCTATAGCACACGCAAATATGGGAATCGGACGAAATTCTAGTGTTTTGGCCGTAAAATGCAAAACATGAGGAAAGGTCATGGCGGGGTAGTTACTATGGTTCCTTAGGTCGTATTTAATGGCCCGGAAGTTTTTTAGGGAATCCAGTTTCGAGGGCCCCTACCCACTGGGGAGGCGTGGGCTATAGTAAATGAAAATATGGGAATCATGCAGACTTCTAGTTTTTTGGCCCAAAAAAGCAAAGTATGAGGAACGATCATGGCGGGGCGGTGACTATGGTTCCTTAGGTCGTATTTGATGGCCCGGAAAAATTTTTTGCGATCGGGGTCCTGGAGTCCCGGGACCACTTGGACGGGCTATAGCACACGAAAATATGGGAATCAGGCGAAATTCTAATTTTTTGGCCGTAAAACGCAAAATATGAGGAATGGTAATGGCGGGGCAGTAACTATGGTTCTTTAGGTCGTATTTCATGGCCCGGAAAATGTTTAGACATTCGGGGTCCGGGGGTTCCGGGACCACTTGAAGGCGTGGGCTAGCACACGAAAATATGGGAATCGGGCATAATTCTAGTTTTTTGGCCGTAAAATGCAAAACATAAGGAAAGCTCATAGAGGGGTCGGTGACTATGGTTCCTTAGGTCGTATTGGATGGCCCGGAAAAATGTTAGGCGTTCGGGGTCCGAGGGTCCCGGGACCACTTGAAAGGCGTGGGCAAACGAAAATATGGGAATCGGACGGAATTATAGTTTTTTGGCCGAAAATTTCAAAAAATGAGGTACGATCATGGCGCGGAGGTGACTATGGTTCCTTAGGTCTTATTTGATGGCCCAGAAAATTTTTAGGCGATCGGTGTCTGGAGGTCCCCGGGACCACTTGGAAGGTGTGGGCTATATAGCACACGAAAATATGGGAATCAGGCGGAAATCTATTATTTTGGCCGTAAAATGTAAAAATTGAAGAACGATCATAGTGGGGCGGTGACTATGGTTCCTTAGGTCTTATTTGATGGCCAGAAAAAAATTTAGGTGATCGGAGTCCGGGGGTCCCGGGACCACTTGGAATGCGCGGGCTATAGCACACGAAAATATGGGAATCAAGCGGAATTCTAGTTTTTTTGTCGTAAATCACAAAAAAATTAGGAACGGTCATGTCGGGGCTGTGACTATGGTTTCTTAGGTCGTATTTGATGGCCCAGAAAATTTTAGGCCATCGGGGTCCGGGGTGTCCCAGGACCACTTGGAAGGCGTGGGCTATTGCAAACGAAAATATGGGAATCGGGTGGAATTCTAGTTTTTTGGCCGTAAAATGCAAAGAATGAGGAACGAGCATGACGGGACGGTGACTATGGTTCCTTAGAACGTATTTGATTGCCCGAAAAAATTTTAGGCGATCCGATTCAGGGGGGGCCGGCCCACTCGGAAGGCGTGGGCACATACGAAAATATGGGAATCTGGCGGAATTCTAGTTTTTTGGCCACAAAATGCCAAATACGAGGAACAATCTAGGCGGGGCGGTGACTATGGTTCCTTAAGTCTTTTTTATGGTACGGAAAACTTTTAGGCAATCGGGGTCCGTGTGGCCCGGGACCAGTCGGAATGCGTGGGTTATGGCACACGAAAATATGGGAATGGGGCGGAATTCTAGTTTTTTGGCCGAAAAATATAAAAAAATGAGGAATAATAATAGCGGAGCAGTGACTATTGTTCTTTAGGTCATATTTTATGGCCCTGAAAAATTTTGGGCGATCGGGGTCCGGGGGTCCCGGGACCACTTGGAAGGCGTGGGTTATAGCACACGAAAATATGGGAATCGGGCGGAATTCTAGTTTTTTTGCCGGGAAAGGCAAAAAATGAGGAACGATAATGGCGGTGCGGTGACTATGGTTCCTTAGGTCATATATGATGGCCCGAAAAATTTTTAGGGGATCGGGGTCCAGGGGTCGTGGGACCACTTCGAAGGCGTGGGCTATAGCACACGAAATTTTGGGAATCGGGCGGAATTCTAGTTTTTTGGCCGTAAATTGCAAAAAATGAGGAACAATCATGGCGGGGTGGTGACTATGGTTCCTTAAGTCTTATTTGATGGCCCGAAAAAATTAAAACGCAAAACAACGTGGAACGGTTATGGTAGGGCGGTATCTATGGTTCTCAAGGTCGTATTTGATGGCCCGAAAATTTTTTAAGCAATCCGCGTCTGGGGATCCTGGCCCACTCGGAATGTGTGGGCTATAGCACACGCAAATATGGGAATCAGACGGAATTCTAGTATTTTGGCCATAAAATACAAAACATGAGGAAAGGTCATGGCGGGGTGGTGACTATGGTTCCTTAGGTCGTATTTAATAGCCTGAATTATTTTTAGGGAATCCAGTTCCGGGGGCCCCTACACACTGGGGAGGAGTGGGCTATAGTAAACGAAAATATGGGAATCATGCAAACTTCTAGTTTTTTGGCCCAAATAAGCAAAATATGAGGAACGATCATGGCGGGGCGGTGACTATGGTTCCTTAGGTCGTATTTGATGGCCCGGAAAACTTTTAGGCGATCGGGGTCCCGGAGTCCCAGGACCACTTGGAAGGCGTGGGCTATAGCACACGAAAATATGGGAATCAGGCAAAATTCTAATATTTTGGCCGTAAGACGCAAAATATGAGGAATGGTAATGGCGGGGCGGTAACTATGGTACTTTAGGTCGTATTTCATGGCCCGGAAAATTTTTAGACGTTCGGGGTCCGGGGGCCCACGCACACTTGGAAGGCGTGGGCTACAGCACACGAAAATATGGGAATCGGGCGGAATTCTAGTTTTTTGGCCGTAAAATGCAAAACATGAGGAAAGGTCATGGAGGGGCGGTGACTATGGTTCCTTAGGTCGTATTTTATGGTCCGGAAAAATCTTAGGCGATCGGGGTCTGGGGGTTCCGGGACCACTTGAAGGCGTGGGCTAGCACACGAAAATATGGGAATCGGGCATAATTCTAGTTTTTTGGCCGTAAAATGCAAAACATGAGGAAAGCTCATGGCGGGGTTGGTGACTATGGTTCCTTAGGTCGTATTGGATGGCCCAGAAAAATGTTAGGCGTTCGGGGTTCGAGGGTCCCGGGACCACTTGGACGGGCTATAGCACACGAAAATATGGGAATCAGGCGAAATTCTAATTTTTTGGCCGTAAAACGCAAAATATGAGGAATGGTAATGGCGGGGCAGTAACTATGGTTCTTTAGGTCGTATTTCATGGCCCGGAAAATGTTTAGACGTTCGGGGTCCGGGGGTTCCGGGACCACTTGAAGGCGTGGGCTAGCACACGAAAATATGGGAATCGGGCATAATTCTAGTTTTTTGGCCTTAAAATGCAAAACATGAGGAAAGCTCATAGAGGGGTCGGTGACTATGGTTCCTTAAGTCGTATTGGATGGCCCGGAAAAATGTTAGGCGTTCGGGGTCCGAGGGTCCCGGGACCACTTGAAAGGCGTGGGCAAACGAAAATATGGGAATCGGACGGAATTATAGTTTTTTGGCCGAATATTTCAAAAAATGAGGAACGATCATGGCGGGGAGGTGACTATGGTTCCTTAGGTCTTATTTGATGGCCCAGAAAATTTTTAGGCGATCGGTGTCCGGAGGTCCCCGGGACCACTTGGAAGGTGTGGGCTATATAGCACACGAAAATATGGGAATCGGGCGGAAATCTATTATTTTGGCCGTAAAATGTAAAAATTGAAGAACGATCATAGTGGGGCGGTGACTATGGTTCCTTAGGTCTTATTTGATGGCCAGAAAAAAATTTAGGTGATCGGAGTCCGGGGGTCCCGGGACCACTTGGAATGCGCGAGCTATAGCACACGAAAATATGGGAATCAAGCGGAATTCTAGTTTTTTTGTCGTAAATCACAAAAAAATTAGGAACGGTCATGTCGGGGCTGTGACTATGGTTTCTTAGGTCGTATTTGATGGCCCAGAAAATTTTAGGCCATCGGGGTCCGGGGTGTCCCAGGACCACTTGGAAGGCGTGGGCTATTGCAAACGAAAATATGGGAATCGGGTCGAATTCTAGTTTTTTGGCCGTAAAATGCAAATAATGAGGAACGAGCATGACGGGACGGTGACTATGGTTCCTTAGAACGTATTTGATTGCCCGAAAAAATTTTAGGCGATCCGATTCAGGGGGGGCCGGCCCACTCGGAAGGCGTGGGCACATACGAAAATATGGGAATCTGGCGGAATTCTAGTTTTTTGGCCACAAAATGCCAAATACGAGGAACAATCAAGGCGGGGCGGTGACTATGGTTCCTTAAGTCTTTTTTATGGTACGGAAAACTTTTAGGCAATCGGGGTCCGTGTGGCCCGGGACCAGTCGGAATGCGTGGGTTATGGCACACGAAAATATGGGAATGGGGCGGAATTCTAGTGTTTTGGCCGAAAAATATAAAAAAATGAGGAATAATCATAGCGGAGCAGTGACTATTGTTCTTTAGGTCATATTTTATGGCCCTGAAAAATTCTAGGCGATCGAGGTCCGGGGGTCCCGGGACCACTTGGAAGGCGTGGGTTATAGCACACGAAAATATGGGAATCGGGCGGAATTCTAGTTTTTTTGCCGGGAAAGGCAAAAAATGAGGAACGATCATGGCGGTGCGGTGATTATGGTTCCTTAGGTCGTATATGATGGCCCGAAAATTTTTTAGGGGATCGGGGTCCAGGGGTCGTGGGACCACTTGGAAGGCGTGGGCTATAGCACGCGAAATTTTGGGAATCGGGCGGAATTCTAGTTTTTTGGCCGTAAATTGCAAAAAATGAGGAACAATCATGGCGGGGTGGTGACTATGGTTCCTTAAGTCTTATTTGATGGCCCGAAAAAATTAAAACGCAAAACAACGTGGAACAGTTATGGTAGGGCGGTATCTATGGTTCTCAAGGTCGTATTTGATGGCCCGAATTATTTTTAGGGAATCCAGTTCCGGGGGCCCCTACACACTGGGGAGGAGTGGGCTATAGTAAACGAAAATATGGGAATCATGCAAACTTCTAGTTTTTTGGCCCAAAAAAGCAAAATATGAGGAACTATCATGGTGGGGCGGTGACTATGGTTCCTTAGGTCGTATTGATGGCCCGGAAAACTTTTAGGCGATCGGGGTCCCGGAGTCCCGGGACCACTTGGAAGGCGTGGGCTATAGCACACGAAAATATGGGAATCAGGCGAAATTCTAATGTTTTGGCCGTAAAACGCAAAATATGAGGAATGGTAATGGCGGGGCGGTAACTATGGTACTTTAGGTCGTATTTCATGGCCCGGAAAATTTTTAGACGTTCGGGGTTCGGGGGCCTACGCACACTTGGAAGGCGTGGGCTACAGCACACGAAAATATGGGAATCGGGCGGAATTCTAGGTTTTTGGCCGTAAAATGCAAAACATGAGGAAAGGTCATGGAGGGGCGGTGACTATGGTTCCTTAGGTCGTATTTTATGGTCCGGAAAAATCTTAGGCGATCGGGGTCTGGGGGTTCCGGGACCACTTGAAGGCGTGGGCTAGCACACGAAAATATGGGAATCGGGCATAATTCTAGTTTTTTGGCCGTAAAATGCAAAACATGAGGAAAGCTCATGGCGGGGTCGGTGACTATGGTTCCTTAGGTCGTATTGGATGGCCCGGAAAAATGTTAGGCGTTCGGGGTCCGAGTGTCCCGGGACCACTTGAAAGGCGTGGGCAAACGAAAATATGGGAATCGGGTGGAATTCTAGTTTTTTGGCCGTAAAATGCAAAGAATGAGGAACGATCATGACGGGACGGTGACTATGGTTCCTTAGGACGTATTTGATTGCCCGAAAAAATTTTAGGCGATCCGAGTCCGGGGGGGCGGCCCACTCGGAAGGCGTGGGCACACACGAAAATATGGGAATCGGGCGGAATTCTAGTTTTTTGGCCACAAAATGCCAAATATGAGGAACGTTCAAGGCGGGGCGGTGACTATGGTTCCTTAAGTCTTTTTTTATGGTACGGAAAAATTTTAGGCGATCGGGGTCCGTGGGGCCCGGGACCAGTCGGAATGCGTGGGCTATAGCACACGAAAATATGGAAATGGGGCGGAATTCTAGTTTTTTGGCCGAAAAATACCAAAAATAAGGAATAATCATGGTGGAGCAGTGACTATTGTTCTTTAGGTCATATTTTATGGCCCTAAAAAATTTTAGGCGATCGGGGTCCGGGGGTCCCGGGACCACTTGGAAGGCGTGGGCTATAGAACACGAAAATATGGGAATCTGGCAGAATTCTAGTTTTTTTGCCGGGAAATGCAAAAAATGAGGAACGAACATGGCGGTACGGTGACTATGGTTCCTTAGGTCGTATATGATGGCCCGAAAAAATTTTAGGGGATCGGGGTCCAGGGGTCCTGGGACCACTTGGAAGGCGTGCACACGAAAATTTGGGAATCGGGCGGATTTCTAGTTTTTTGGCCGTAAAATGAAAAAAATGAGGAACGATCATGGCGGGGTGGTGACTATGGTTCTTTAAGTCTTATTTGATGGCCCGAAAAAATTAAAACGCAAAACAACGTGGAACGGTCATGGTAGGGCGGTATCTATGGTTCTTAAGGTCATATTTGATGGCCCGAAATTATTTTAAGCAATCCGTGTCCGGGGATCCTGGCCCACTCGGAATGTGTGGGCTATATCACACGCAAATATAGGAATCGGACGGAATTCTAGTGTTTTGGCCGTAAAATACAAAACATGAGGAAAGGTCATGGCGGGGTGGTGACTATGGTTCCTTAGGTCGTATTTAATGGCCCGAAATTTTTTTAGGGAATCCAGTTCCGGGGGCCCCTACCCACTGGGGAGGCGTGGGCTATAGTAAATGAAAATATGGGAATCATGCAAACTTCTAGTTTTTTGGCCCAAAAAAGCAAAATATGAGGAACGATCATGGCGGGGCGGTGAATATGAATCCTTAGGTCGTATTTGATGGCCCGGAAAAATTTTAGGCGATCGGGGTCCCGGAGTCCCGGGACCACTTGGAAGGCGTGGGCTATAGCACACGAAAATATGGGAATCAGGCGAAATTCTAATTTTTTGGCCGTAAAATGCAAAATATGAGGAATGGTAATGGCGGGGCGGTAACTATGGTTCTTTAGGTCGTATTTCATGGCCCGAAAAATTTTAGACGTTAGGGGTCCAAGGGCCCATGCACACTTGGAAGGCGTGGGCTATTATAGCACACGAAAATATGGGAATCGGGCGAAATTCTAGTTTTTTGACCGTGAAATGCAAAACATGAGGAAAGGTCATGGCGGGGCGGTGACTATGGTTCCTTAGGTTGTATTTTATGGTCCGTAAAAATCTTAGGCGATCGGGGTCCGGGGGTTCCGGGACCACTTGAAGGTGTGGGCTAGCACACGAAAATATGGGAATCGGGCATAATTCTAGTTTTTTGGCCGTAAAATGCAAAACATGAGGAAAGCTCATGGCGGGGTCGGTGACTATGGTTCCTTAGGTCGTACTGGATGGCCCGGAAAAATGTTAGGCGTTCGGGGTCCGAGGGTCCCGGGACCACTTGAAAGGCGTGGGCAAACGAAAATATGGGAATCGGGTGGAATTCTAGTTTTTTGGCCGTAAAATGCAAAGAATGAGGAACGATCATGACGGGACGGTGACTATGGTTCCTTAGGACGTATTTGATTGCCCGAAAAAATTTTAGGCGATCCGAGTCCGGGGGGGCGGCCCACTCGGAAGGCGTGGGCACACACGAAAATATGGGAATCGGGCGGAATTCTAGTTTTTTGGCCACAAAATGCCAAATATGAGGAACGTTCAAGGCGGGGCGGTGACTATGGTTCCTTAAGTCTTTTTTTATGGTACGGAAAAATTTTAGGCGATCGGGGTCCGTGGGGCCCGGGACCAGTCGGAATGCGTGGGCTATAGCACACGAAAATATGGAAATGGGGCGGAATTCTAGTTTTTTGGCCGAAAAATACAAAAAATAAGGAATAATCATGGCGGAGCAGTGACTATTGTTCTTTAGGTCATATTTTATGGCCCTAAAAAATTTTAGGCGATCGGGGTCCGGGGGTCCCGGGACCACTTGGAAGGCGTGGGCTATAGAACACGAAAATATGGGAATCTGGCAGAATTCTAGTTTTTTTGCCGGGAAATGCAAAAAATGAGGAACGAACATGGCGGTACGGTGACTATGGTTCCTTAGGTCGTATATGATGGCCCGAAAAATTTTTAGGGGATCGGGGTCCAGGGGTCCTGGGACCACTTGGAAGGCGTGGGCTATAGAACACGAAAATTTGGGAATCGGGCGGAATTCTAGTTTTTTGGCCGTAAAATGCAAAAAATGAGTGACGATCATGGAGGGGTGGTGACTATGGTTCCTTAAGTCTTATTTGATGGCCCGAAAAAATTAAAACACAAAACAACGTGGAACGGTCATGGTAGGGCGGTATCTATAGTTCTCTAGGTCGTGTTTGATGGCCCGAAAATTTTTTAAGCAATCCGCGTCCGGGGATCCTGGCGCACTCGGAATGTGTGGGCTATAGCACACGCAAATATGGGAATCGGACGGAATTCTAGTGTTTTGCCCGTTAAATGAAAAACATGAGGAAAGGTCATGGTGGGGTGGTAACTATGGTACCTTAGGTCGTATTTAATGGCCCGAAATATTTTTAGGGAATCCAGTTCCGGGGGCCCCAACCCACTGGGGAGGCGTGGGCTATAGTAAACAAAAATATGGGAATCATGCAAACTTCTAGTTTTTTGGCCCAAAAAAGCAAAATATGAGGAACGATTATGGAGGGGCGGTGACTATGGTTCCTTAGGTCATATTTGATGGACCGGAAAAATTTTAGGCGATCGGGGTCCCGGAGTCTAGGGACCACTTGGAAGGCGTGGGCTATAGCACACGAAAATATGGGAATCAGGCAAAATTCTAAATTTTGGGCCGTAAAATGCAAAATATGAGGAATGGTAATGGCGGGGCGGTAACTATGGTTCTTTAGGTCGTATTTCATGGCCCGGAAAATTTTTAGACATTCAGAGTCCGGAGGCCCACGCACACTTGGAAGGCGTGGGTTATAGCACACGAAAATATGGGAATCGGACGGAATTCTAGTTTTTCGGCCGTAAAATGCAAAACATGAGGAACGGTCATGGCGGGGCGGTGACTATGGTTCCTTAAGTCGTATTTTATGGTCCGGAAAAATCTTAGGCGATCAGGGTCCTGGGGGTTCCGGGACCACTTGAAGGCGTGGGCTAGCACACGTAAATATGGGAATCGGGCATAATTCTAGTTTTTTGGCCGTAAAATGCAAAACATAAAGAAAGCTCATGGCGAGGTCGGTTACTATGGTTCCTTAGGTCGTATTGGATGGCCCAGAAAAATGTTAGGCGTTCGGGGTCCGAGGGTCCCGGGACCACTTGAAAGGCGTGGGCAAACGAAAATATGGGAATCAGACGGAATTATAGTTTTTTGGCCGAAAACTTCAAAAAATGAGGAACGATCATGGAGGGGAGGTGACTATGGTTCCTTGTGTCTTATTTGATGGCCCAGAAAATTTTTAGGCGATCAGTGTCCGGAGGTCCCCGGGACCACTTGGAAGGTGTGGGCTATATAGCACACGAAAATATGGGAATCGGGCGGAAATCTATTGTTTTGGCCGTAAAATGTAAAAATTGAGGTACGATCATAGTGGGGCAGTGACTATGGTTCCTTAGGTCTTATTTGATGGCCCGAAAAAATTTTAGGTGATTGAAGTCCGGGGGTCCCAGGACCACTTGGAATGCGCGGGCTATAGCATACGAAAATATGGGAATCAAGCGGAATTCTAGTTTTTTGGCCGTAAATCACAAAAAAATGAGGAACTGTCATGGCGGGCTGTGACTATGGTTTCTTAGGTCGTATTTGTTGGCGCAGAAAATTTTAGGCTATCGGGGTCCGGGGTGTCCCAGGACCAGTTGGAAGGCGTGGGCTATTGCAAACGATAATATGGGAATCGGGTGGAATTCTAGTTTTTTGGCCGTAAAATGCAAAGAATGAGGAACGATCATGACGGGACGGTGACTATGGTTCCTTAGGACGTATTTGATTGCCCGAAAAAATTTTAGGCGATCCGAGTCCGGGGGGGCGGCCCACTCGGAAGGCGTGGGCACACACGAAAATATGGGAATCGGGCGGAATTCTAGTTTTTTGGCCACAAAATGCCAAATATGAGGAACGTTCAAGGCGGGGCGGTGACTATGGTTCCTTAAGTCTTTTTTTATGGTACGGAAAACTTTTAGGCGATCGGGGTCCATGGGGCCCGGGACCACTCGGAAGGCGAGGGCTATAGCACACGAAAATATGGGAATGGGGCGGAATTCTAGTTTTTTGGCCGAAAAATACAAAAAATGAGGAATAATCATGGCGGAGCAGTGACTATTGTTCTTTAGGTCGTATTTTATGGTCTTGAAAAATTTTAGGAGATCGGGGTCTGGGTTCCCGGGACCACTTGGAAGGCGTGGGCTATAGCACACGAAAATATGGGAATCAGGAGGAATTCTAGTTTTTTTGCCGGGAAATGCAAAAAAATGAGTGACGATCATGGCGGGGTGGTGACTATGGTTCCTTAAGTCTTATTTGATGGCCCGAAAAAATTAAAACACAAAACAACGTTGAACGGTCATGGTAGGGCGGTATCTATAGTTCTCAAGGTCGTGTTTGATGGCCCGAAATATTTTTAAGCAATCCGCGTCCGGGGATCCTGGCCCACTCGGAATGTGTGGGCTATAGCACACGCAAATATGGGAATCGGACGGAATTCTAGTGTTTTGGCCGAAAAATGCAAAACATGAGGAAAGGTCATGGCGGGGTGGTGACTATGGTTCCTTAGGTCGTATTTAATGGCCCGAAATATTTTTAGGGAATCCAGTTCCGGGGGCCCCAACCCACTGGGGAGGCGTGGGCTATAGTAAACGAAAATATGAGAATCATGCAAACTTCTAGTTTTTTGGCCCAAAAAAGCAAAATATGAGGAACGATCATGGCGGGGCAGTGACTATGGTTCCTTAGGTCGTATTTGATGGACCGGAAAAATTTTAGGTGATCGGGGTCCCGGACTCCCGGGACCACTTGGAAGGCGTGGGCTATAGCACACGAAAATATGGGAATCAGGCGAAATTCTAAATTTTTGGCCGTAAAATGCAAAATATGAGGAATGGTAATGGCGGGGCGGTAACTATGGTTCTTTAGGTCGTCTTTCATGGCCCGGAAAATTTTTAGACGTTCAGAGTCCGGGGGCCCACGCACACTTGGAAGGCGTGGGCTATAGCACACGAAAATATGGGAATCGGGCGGAATTCTAGTTTTTCGGCCGTAAAATGCAAAACATGAGGAAAGGTCATGGCGGGGCGGTGACTATGGTTCCTTAGGTCGTATTTTATGGTCCGAAAAATCTTAGGCGATCAGGGTCCTGGGGGTTCCGGGACCACTTGAAGGCGTGGGCTAGCACACGTAAATATGGGAATCGGGCATAATTCTAGTTTTTTGGCCGTAAAATGCAAAACATAAGGAAAGCTCATGGCGGGGTCGGTGACTATGGTTCCTTAGGTCGTATTGGATGGCCCAGAAAAATGTTAGGCGTTCGGGGTCCGAGGGTCCCGGGACCACTTGAAAGGCGTGGGCAAACGAAAATATGGAAATCGGACGGAATTATAGTTTTTTGGCCGAAAACTTCAAAAAATGAGGAACGATCATGGAGGGGAGGTGACTATGGTTCCTTATGTCTTATTTGATGGCCCAGAAAATTTTTAGGCGATCGGTGTCCGGAGGTCCCCGGGACCACTTGGAAGGTGTGGGCTATATAGCACACGAAAATATGGGAATCGGGCGGAAATCTATTGTTTTGGCCGTAAAATGTAAAAATTGAGGAACGATCATAGTGGGGCGGTGTCTATGGTTCCTTAGGTCTTATTTGATGGCCCGAAAAAATTTTAGGTGATAGGAGTCCAGGGGTCCCAGGACCACTTGGAATGCGCGGGCTATAGCACACGAAAATATGGGAATCAAGCTGAATTCTAGTTTTTTGGCCGTAAATCACAAAAAAATGAGGAACGGTCATGTCGGGGCTGTGACTATGGTTTCTTAGGTCGTATTTGATGGCCCAGAAAATTTTAGGCTATCGGGGTCCGGGGTGTCCTAGGACCACTTGGAAGGCGTGGGCTATTGCAAACGATAATATGGGAATCGGGTGGAATTCTAGTTTTTTGGCCGTAAAATGCAAAGAATGAGGAACCATCATGACGGGACGGTGACTATGGTTCCTTAGGACATATTTGATTGCCCGAAAAAATTTTAGGCGATCCGAGTCCGGGGGGCCGTCCCACTCGGAAGGCGTGGGAACACACGAAAATATGGGAATCGGTCGGAATTCTAGTTTTTTGGCCGAAAAATACAAAAAATGAGGAATAATCATGGCGGAGCAGTGACTATTGTTCTTTAGGTCGTATTTTAGGGTACGGAAAAAATTTTGTCGATCGGGGTGCGTGGAGCCCGGGACCAGTCGGAATGCGTGGGCAATAGCACACGATGGGAATGGGGCGGAAATCTAGTTTTTTGGCCGAAAAATACAAAAAATGAGGAATAATCATGGCGGAGCAGTGACTGTTGTTCTTTAGGTCATATTTTATGAACTTGAAATATTTTAGGAGATCGGGGTCCGGGGTCCCCGGGACCACTTGGAAGGCGTGGGCTATAGCACACGAAAATATGGGAATCAGGCGGAATTCTAGTATTTTTGCCGGGAAATGCAAAAGATGAGGAACGATCATGGCGGTACGGTGACTATGGTTCCTTAGGTCATATATGATGGCCCGAAAACTTTTTTGGGGATCGGGGTCCAGGGGTCCTGGGACCACTTGGAAGGCGTGGGCAATAGCACACGAAAATTTGGGAATTGGGCGGAATTCTAGTTTTTTGGCCGTAAAATGCAAAAAATGAGGAACGATCATGGTGGAGTGGTGACTATGGTTCCTTAAGTCTTATTTGATGGCCCGAAAAAATTAAAACGCAAAACAACGTGGAACGGTCTTGGTAGGGCAGTATCTATGGTTCTCAAGGTCGTATTTGATGGACCGAAATTTTTTTAAGCAATCCGCGTCCGGGGATCCTGGCCCACTCGGAATGTGTGGGCTATAGCACACGCAAATATGGGAATTGGACAAAATTCTAGTGTTTTGCCCGTTAAATGCAAAACATGAGGAAAGTTCATGGCGGGGTGGTGACTATGGTTCCTTAGGTCGTATTTAATGGCCCGAAAGCTTTTTAGGGAATCCAGTTCCGGGGGCCCCTACCCACTGGGGAGGCGTGGGCTATAGTAAACGAAAATATGGGAATCATGCACACTTCTAGTTTTTTGGCCCAAAAAAGCAAAATATGAGGAACGATCATGGCGGGGCGGTGACTATAGTTCCTTAGGTCGTATTTGATGGCCCGGAAAAATTTTAGGCGATCGGGGTCCCGGAGTCCCGGGGCCAAAAAATAAGTAACGATCATGGCGGGGTGGTGACTATGGTTCCTTAAGTCTTATTTGATGGCCCGAAAAAATTAAAACACAAAACAACGTTGAACGGTCATGGTAGGGCGGTATTTATAGTTCTCAAGGTCGTGTTTGATGGCCCGAAATATTTTTAAGCAATCCGCGTCCGGGGATCCTGGCCCACTCGGAATGTGTGGGCTATAGCACACACAAATATGGGAATCGGACGGAATTCTAGTGTTTTGGCCGTTAAATGCAAAACATGAGGAAATGTCATGGCGGGGTGGTGACTATGGTTCCTTAGGTCGTATTTAATGGCCCAAAAGTTTTTAGGGAATCCAGTTCTGGGGGCCCCTACCCACTGGGGAGGCGTGGGCTATAGTAAACGAAAATATGGGAATCATGCACACTTCTAGTTTTTTGGCCCAAAAAAGCAAAATATGAGGAACGATTATGGCGGGGCGGAGACTATGGTTCCTTAGGTCGTATTTGATTGCCCGGAAACATTTTAGGCGATCGGGGTCCCGGAGTCCCAGGACCTCTTGGAAGGCGTGGGCTATAGCACACGAAAATATGGGAATCAGGCAAAATTCTAATTTTTTGGCCGTAAAACGCAAAATATGAGGAATGGTAATGGAGGGGCGGTAACTATGGTTCTTTAGGTCGTATTTCATGGCCCGGAAAAATTTTAGACGTTCGGGGTCCGGGGGCCCACGCACACTTGGAAGGCGTGGGCTATAGCACACGAAAATATGGGAATCGGGCGGAATTCAAGTTTTTTGGCCGTAAAATGCAAAACATGAGGAAAGGTCATGGCAGGGCGGTGACTATGATTCCTTAGGTCGTATTTTATGGTCCGGAAAAATCTTAGGCGATCGGGGTCTGGGGGTTCCGGGACCACTTGAAGGCGTGGGCTAGCACACGAAAATATGGAAATCGGGCGGAAATCTATTGTTTTGGCCGTAAAATGTAAAAATTGAGGAACGATCATAGTGGGGCGGTGACTATGGTTCCTTAGGTCTTATTTGATGGCCCGAAAAAATTAAAACGCAAAACAACGTGGAGCGGTCATGGTACGACGGTATTTATGGTTCTCAAGGTCGTATTTGATGGCCCGAAAATTTTTTAAGCAATCCGCATCCGGGGATCCTGGCCCACTCGGAATGTGTGTGCTATAGCACACGCAAATATGGGTATCAGACGGAATTCTAGTGTTTTGGCCGTAAAATGCAAAACATGAGGAAAGGTCATGGCGGGGTGGTGACTATGATTCCTTAGGTCGTATTTAATGGCCCGAAAGTTTTTTAGGGAATCCAGTTCTAGGGGCCCCTACCCACTGGGGAGGCGTTGGTTATAGTAAACGAAAATATGGGAATCATGCAAACTTCTAGTTTTTTGGCCCAAAAAGGCAAAATATGAGGAACGATTATGGCGGGCGGTGACTGTGGTTCCTTAGGTCGTATTTGATGGACCGGAAATATTTTAGGCGATCGGGGACCGGGGGTCCCCGGACCACTTAGAAGGCGTGGGCTTTAGCTCACGAAAATATGGGAATCGGGCGGAATTCTAGTTTTTTTGCCGGGAAATGCAAAAAATGAGGAACGATCATGGCGGGGAGGTGACTATGGTTCCTTAGGTCTTATTTGATGGCCCAGAAAATTTTTAGGCGATCGGTGTCCAGAGGTCCCGGGACCACTTGGAAGGTGTGGGCTATATAGCACACGAAAATATGGGAATCGGGCGGAAATCTATTGTTTTGGCCGTAAAATGTAAAAAATGAGGAACGATCATGGTGGGATGGTGACTATGGTTCCTTAAGTCTTATTTGATGGCCCGAAAAAATTAAAACGCAAAACAACGTGGAACGGTCATGGTAGGGCGGTATCTATGGTTCTCAAGGTCGTATTTGATGGCCCGAAATTTTTTTAAGCAATCCGCGTCCGGGGATCCTGGCCCACTCGGAATGTGTGGGCTATAGCACACGCAAATATGGGAATCGGACGGAATTCTAGTGTTTTGGCTGTTAAATGCAAAACATGAGGAAAGGTCATGGCGGGGTGGTGACTATGGTTCCTTAGGTCGTATTTAATGGCCCGAAAGTTTTTTAGGGAATCCAGTTCCGGGGGCCCCTACCCACTGGGGAGGCGTGGTCTATAGTAAACGAAAATATGGTAATCATGCAAACTTCTAGTTTTTTGGCCCTAAAAAGCAAAATATGAGGAACTATCATGGCGGGGAGGTGACTATGGTTCCTTAGGTCGTATTTGATGGACCGGAAAAATTTTAGGCGATCGGGGTCCCGGAGTCCCGGGACCACTTGGAAGGCGTGGGCTATAGCACACGAAAATATGGGAATCAGGCGAAATTATAATTTTTTGGCTGTAAAACGCAAAATATGAGGAATGGAAATGGCGGGGCGGTAACTATGGTTCTTTAGGTAGTATTTCATGGCCTGGAAAATTTTTAGACGTTCGGGGTCGGGGGGCCCACGCACACTTGGAACGCGTGGGCTATAGCACACGAAAATATGGGAATCGGGCGGAATTCTAGGTTTTGGCCTTAAAATGCAAAACATGAGGAAAGGTCATGGCGGGGCGGTGACTATGGTTCGTTAGGCCGTATTTTATGGTCCGGAAAAATCTTAGGCGATCGGGGTCCGGGGGTTCCTGGACCATTTGAAGGCGTGGGCTAGCACACGAAAATATGGGAATCGGACATAATTCTAGTTTTTTGGCCGTAAAATGCAAAACATGAGGAAAGCTCATGGAGGGGTCGGTGACTATGGTTCCTTAGGTCGTATTGGATGGCCCAGAAAATTTTTAGGCGATCGGTGTCCGGAGGTCCCCGGGACCACTTGGAAGGTGTGGGTTATATAGAACACGAAAATATGGGAATCTGGCGGAAATCTTTTATTTTGGCCGTAAAATGTAATAATTGAGGAACGATCATAGTGGGGTGGTGACTATGGTTCCTTAGGTGTTATTTGATAGGCCGAAAATTTTTTAGGTGATCGGAGTCCGGGGGTCCCGGGACCACTTGGAATGCGCGGGCTATAGCACACGAAAATATGGGAATCAAGCGGAATTCTAGTTTTTTGGCCGTAAATCACAAAAAAATGAGGAACGGTCATGGCGGGGCTGTGACTATGGTTTCTTAGGTCGTATTTGATGGCCCAGAAAATTTTAGGCTATCGGGGTCCGGGGTGTCCCAGGACCACTTGGAAGGAGTGGGCTATTGCAAACGAAAATATGGGAATCGAGTGGAATTCTAGTTTTTTGGCCGTAAAATGCAAAGAATGAGGAACGATAATGACGGGAGGGTGACTATGGTTCCTTAGGACGTATTTGATTGCCCGAAAAAATTTTAGGCGATCCGAGTCTGGGGGGGCCGGCCCACTCGGAAGGCGTGAGCACAAACGAAAATATGGGAATCGGGCGGAATTCTAGTTTTTTGGCCACAAAATGCCAAATATGAGGAACGATCAAGGCGGGGCGGTGACTATGGTTCCTTAAGTCTTTTTTTATGGTACGGAAAAATTTTAGGCGATCGGGGTCCGTTGGCCCGGGACCAGTCGGAATGCGTGGGCTATAGCACACGAAAATATGGGAATCGGGCGGAATTCTATTTTTTTTGCCGAAAAATACAAAAATGAGGAATAATCATGGTGGTGCAGTGACTATTGTTCTTTAGGTCGTATTTTATGTCCCTGAAACATTTTAGGCGATCGGGGTCCGGGGGTCCCGGGACCACTTGGAAGGCGTGGGCTATAGCACACGAAAATATGGGAATCGGGCGGAATTCTAGTTTTTTTGCTGGGAAATGCAAAAAATGAGGAACGATCATGGCGGTGCGGTGACTATGGTTCCTTAGGTCGTATATGATGGTCCAAAAAATTTTTAGGGGATCGGGGTCCTGGGACCACTTGGAAGGCGTGGGCTATAGCTCACTAAAATTTGGGAATCGGGCAGAATTCTAGTTTTTTGGCCGTAAAATGCAAAAAATGAGGAACGATCATGGCGGGGTGGTGACTATGGTTCCTTAAGTCTTATTTGATGGCCCGAAAAAATTATAACGCAAAACAACGTGGAACGGTCATGGTAGGGCGGTATCTATGGTTCTCAAGGTCGTATTTGATGGCCCGAAAATTTTTTAAGCAATCCGCGTCCGGGGATCCTGGCCCACTCGGAATGTGTGGGCTATAGCACACGCAAATATGGGAATCAGACGGAATTCTAGTGTTTTGGCCGTAAAATGCAAAACATGAGGAAAGGTCCTGGCGGGTGGTGACTATGGTTACTTAGGTCGTATTTAATGGCCCGAACGTTTTTTAGGGAATCCAGTTCTGGGGGCCCCTACCCACTGGGGAGGCGTGGGCTATAGTAAACGAAAATATGGGAATCTTGCAAACTTCTAGTTTTTTGGCCCAAAAAAGCAAAATATGAGGAACGATCATGGTGGGGCGGTGACTATGGTTCCTTAGGTCGTATTTGATGGCCCGGAAAAGTTTTAGGCGATAGGGGTCCCGGAGTCCCGGGACCACTTGGAAGGTGTGGGCTATAGCACACAAAAATATGGGAATCAGGCGAAATTCTAATTTTTTGGCCGTAAAACGCAAAATATGAGGAATGGTAATGGCAGGGCGGTAACTATGGTTCTTTAGGTCGTATTTCATGGCCCGAAAAATCTTTAGACGTTCGGCGTTCGGGGGCCCACGCAAACTTGGAAGGCGCGGGCTATAGCACACGAAAATATGGGAATCGGGCAAAATTCTAGTTTTTTGGCCGTAAAATGCAAAACATGAGGAAAGGTCATAGCGGGGCGGTTACTATGGTTCCTTAGGTCGTATTTTATGGTCCGGAAAAATCTTAGGCGATCGGGATCCGGGGGTTCCGGGACCACTTGAAGGCGTGGGATAGCACACGAAAATATGAGAATCGGGCATAATTCTAGTTTTTTGGCCGTAAAATGCAAAACATGAGGAAAGCTCATGGCGGGGTCGGTGACTATGATTCCTTAGGTCGTATTGGATGGCTCGGAAAAATGATAGGCGTTCAGGGTCCATGGGTCCTGCGACCACTTGAAAGGCGTGGGCAAACGAAAATATGGAAATCGGACGGAATTATAGTTTTTTGGCCGAAAAATTCAAAAAATGAGGAACGATCATGGCGGGGAGGTGACTATGGTTCCTTAGGTCTTATTTGATGGCCCAGAAAATTTTTAGGCGATCGGTGTCCGGAGGTCCCGGGGCCACTTGGAAGGTGTGGGCTATATAGCACACGAAAATATGGGAATCACGCGGAAATCCATTGTTTTGGCCGTAAAATATAAAAAATGAGGAACGATCATGGCGGGATGGTGACTATGGTTCCTTAAGTCTTATTTGATGGCCCGAAAAAATTAAAACGCAAAACAACGTGGAATGGTCATGTTAGGGCGGTATCTATGGTTCTCAAGGTCGAATTTGATGGCCCGAAAATTTTTTAAGCAATCCGCGTCCGGGGATCCTGGCCCACTTGGAATGTGTGGGCTATAGCACACGCAAATATGGGAATCGGACGGAATTCTAGTGTTTTGGCCCTAAAATGCAAAACATGAGGAAAGGTCATGGCGGGGTGGTGATTATGGTTCCTTAGGTCGTCTTTAATGGCCCGAAAGCTTTTTAGGGAATCCAGTTCCGGGGGCCCCTACCCACTGGGGAGGCGTGGGCTATAGTAAACGAAAATATGGGAATCATGCAAACTTCTAGTTTTTGGCCCAAAAAAGCAAAATATGAGGAACGATCATGGCGGGCGGTGACTATGGTTCCTTAGGTCGTATTTGATGGACCGGAAAAATTTTAGGCGATCGGTGTCCTGGAGTCCCGGGACCACTTGGAAGGCGTGGGCTATAGCACACGAAAATATGGGAATCAGGCGAAATTCTAATATTTTGGCCGTAAAACGCAAAATATGAGGAATGGTAATGGCGGGGCGGTAACTATGGTTCTTTAGGTCGTATTTCATGGCCCGGAAAATTTTTAGACATTCGGGGTCCGGGGGCCCACGCACACTTGGAAGGCGTGGGCTATAGCACACGAAAATATGGGAATCAGGTGGAATTCGAGTTTTTTGGCCGTAAAATGCAAAACATGAGGAAAGGTCATGGCGGGGCGGTGACTATGGTTCCTTAGGTCGTATTTTAGGGTCCGGAAAAATCTTAGGCGATCGGGGTCCGGGGGTTCCGGGACCTCTTGAAGGCATGGGCTAGCACACGAAAATATGGGAATCGGGCATAATTCTAGTTTTTTGGCCGTAAAATGCAAAACATGAGGAAAGCTCATGGAGGGGTCGGTGACTATGGTTCCTTAGGTCGTATTGGATGGCCCGTAAAAATGTTAGGCGTTTGGGGTCCAAGGGTCCCCGGACCACTTGAAAGGCGTGGGCAAACGAAAATATGGGAATCGGACGGAATTATAGTTTTTTGGCCGAAAAATTCAAAAAATGAGGAACGATCATGGCAGGGAGGTTACTATGGTTCCTTAGGTCTTATTTGATGGCCCAGAAAATTTTTAGGCGATCGGTGTCCGGAGGTCCCGGGACCACTTGGAAGGTGTGGGCTATATAGCACACGAAAATATGGGAATCACGCGGAAATCTATTGTTTTGGCCGTAAAATGTAAAAATTGAGGAACGATCATAGTGGGGCGGTGACTATGGTTCCTTAGGTCTTATTTGATGGCCCGTAAAAATTTTAGGTGATCGGAGTCCGGGGGTCCCGGGACCACTTGGAATGTGCGGGCTATAGCACACGAAAAACTAGAATCTGGCGGAATTCTAGTTTTTTGGCCGTAAAATGCAAAACATGAGGAAAGCTCATGGCGGGGTCGGTGACTATAGTTCCTTATGTCGTATTGGATGTCCCAGAAAAATGTTTGGCATTCGGGGTCCGAGGGTCCCGGGACCATTTGAAAGGCGTGGGCAAACGAAAATATGAGAATCGGACGGAATTATAGTTTTTTGGCCGAAAAATTCAAAAAATGAGGAACGATCATGGTGGGGAGGTGACTATGGTTCCTTAGGTCTTATTTTATGGCCCAAAAACTTTTTAGGCGATCGGTGTCCGGAGGTCCTGGGACCACTTGGAAGGTGTGGGCTACATAGTACACGAAAATATGGGAATCAGGCGGAAATCTATTGTTTTGGCCGTAAAATGTAAAAATTGAGGAACGATCATAGTGGGGCGGTGACTATGGTTCCTTAGGTCTTATTTGATGGCCTGAAAAAGTTTTAGGTGATCGGAGTCCGGGGGTCCCGAGACCACTTGGAATGCGCGGGCTATAGCACACGAAAATATGGGAATCAAGCGGAATTCTAGTTTTTTGGTCGTAAATCACAAAAAAATGAGGAACGGTCATGGCGGGGCTGTGACTATGGTTTCTTAGCTCGTATTTGATGGCCCAGAAAATTTTAGGCTATCGGGGTCCGGGGTGTCCCAGGACCACTTGGAAGGCGTGGGCTATTGCAAACGAAAATATGGGAATGGGGTGGAATTCTAGTTTTTTCGCCGTAAAATGCAAAGAATGAGGGACGATAATGATGGGATGGTGACTATGGTTCCTTAGGACGTATTTGATTGCCCGAAAAAATTTTAGGCGATCCGAGTCCGGGGGGCCGGCCCACTAGGAAGGCATGGGCACACACGAAAAAATGGGAATCGGGCGGAATTCTAGTTTTTTGGCCACAAAATGCCAAATATGAGGAACGATCAAGGCGGGGCGGTGACTATGGTTCCTTAAGTCTTTTTTTATGGTACGGAAAAATTTTAGACGATCGGGGACCGTGGGGCCCGGGACCAGTCGGAATGCGTGGGCTATAGCACACGAAAATATGGGAATGGGGCGGAATTCAAGTTTTTTGGCCGAAAAATACAAAAAATGAGGAATAATCATGGAGGCGCAGTGACTATTGTTCTTTATGTCATATTTTATGGCCCTGAAAAATTTTAGGCGATCGGGGTGCGGGGGTCCCGGGACCACTTGGAAGGCGTGGGCTATAGCACACGAAAATATGGGAATCGGACGGAATTCTAGTGTTTTGGCTGTTAAATGCAAAACATGAGGAAAGGTCATGGCGGGGTGGTGACTATGGTTCCTTAGGTCGTATTTAATGGCCCGAAAGTTTTTTAGGGAATCCAGTTCCGGGGGCCCCTACCCACTGGGGAGGCGTGGGCTATAGTAAACGAAAATATGGGAATCATGCAAACTTATAGTTTTTTGGCCCAAAAAAGCAAAATATGAGGAACGATCTTGGCGGGGCGGTGACTATGGTTCCTTAGGTCGTATTTGATGGCCCGGAAAAATTTTAGGCGATCGGGGTCCCGGAGTCCCGGGACCACTTGGAAGGCGTGGGATATAGCACACGAAAATATGGGAATCAGGCGAAATTCTAATTTTTTGGCCGTAAAACGCAAAATATGAGGAATGGTAATGGGGGGCGGTAACTATGGTTCTTTAGTTTGTATTTCATGGCCCGGAAATTTTTTAGACGTTCGGGGTCCGGGGGCCCACGCACACTTGGAAGGCGT
Source organism: Nicotiana tabacum (assembly GCF_000715075.1). Classification (NCBI taxonomy): domain Eukaryota; kingdom Viridiplantae; phylum Streptophyta; class Magnoliopsida; order Solanales; family Solanaceae; genus Nicotiana; species Nicotiana tabacum. The sequence goes on along the minus strand of NC_134098.1, from coordinate 95,661,925 downwards.
GGGCTATAGCACACGAAAATATGGGAATAGGGCGGAATTCTAGTTTTTTGGCCGTAAAATGCAAAACATGAGGAAAGGTCATGGCGAGGCGGTGACTATGGTTCCTTAGGTCGTATTTTATGGTCCGGAAAAATCTTAGGCGATCGGGGTCCGGGGGTTCCGGGACCACTTGAAGGCGTGGGCTAGCACACGAAAATATGGGAATCGGGCATAATTCTAGTTTTTTGGCCGTAAAATGCAAAACATGAGGAAAGCTCATGGCGGGGTCGGTGACTATGGTTCCTTAGGTCGTATTGGATGGCCCGGAAAAATGTTAGGCGTTCGGGGTCCGAGGGTCCCGGGACCACTTGAAAGGCGTGGGAAAACGAAAATATGGGAATCGGACGGAATTATAGTTTTTTGGCCGAAAAATTCAAAAAATGAGGAACGATCATGGAGGGGAGGTGACTATGGTTCCTTAGGTCTTATTTGATGGCCCAAAAAATTTTTAGGCGATCGGTGTCCGGAGGTCCCGGGACCACTTGGAAGGTGTGGGCTATATAGCACACGAAAATATGGGAATCGGGCAGAAATCTATTGTTTTGGCCGTAAAATGCAAAAAATGAGGAACGATCATGGTGGGATGGTGACTATGGTTCCTTAAGTCTTATTTGATGGCCCGAAAAAATTAAAACGCAAAACAACATGGAACGGTCATGGTAGGGCGGTATCTATGGTTCTCAAGGTCGTATTTGATGGCCCGAAAATTTTTTAAGCAATCCGCGTCCGGGGATCTTGGCCCACTCGGAATATGTGGTCTATAGCACACGCAAATATGGGAATCGGACGGAATTCTAGTGTTTTGGCCGTTAAATGCAAAACAAGAGGAAAGGTCATGGCGGGGTGGTGACTATGGTTCCTTAGGTCGTATTTAATGGCCCGAAAGAATTTTAGGGAATCCAGTTCCGGGGGCTCCTACCCACTGGGGAGGCGTGGGCTATAGTAAACGAAAATATGGGAATCAAGCAAACTTCTAGTTTTTTGGCCCAAAAAAGCAAAATATGAGGAACGATCATGGCGGGGAGGTGACTATGGTTCCTTAGGTCGTATTTGATGGACCGGAAAAATTTTAGGCGATCGGGGTCCTGGACTCCGGGACCACTTGGAAGGCGTGAGCTATAGCACACGAAAATATGGGAATCAGGCGAAATTCGAATTTTTTGGCCGTAAAACGCAAAATATGAGGAATGGTAATGGCGAGGCGGTAACTATTGTTCTTTAGGTCGTATTTCATGGCCCGAAATTTTTTTAGACATTCGGGGTCCGGGGGCCCACGCACACTTGGAAGGCGTGTGCTATAGCACACGAAAATATGGGAATCGGGCGGAATTCTAGTTTTTTGGCCGTAAAATGCAAAACATGAGGAAAGGTCATAGCGGGGCGGTGACTATGGTTCCTTAGGTCGTATTTTATGGTCCGGAAAAATATTAGGCGATCGGGGTCCGGGGGTTCCGGGACCACTTGAAGGCGTGGGCTAACACATGAAAATATAGGAATCGGGCATAATTCTAGTTGTTTGGCCGTAAAATGCAAAACATGAGGAAAGCTCATGGCGGGGTCGGTGACTATGGTTCCTTAGGTCGTATTGAATGGCCCGGAAAAATGTTAGGCATTTGGGGTCCGAGGGTCCCGGGACCACTTGAAAGGCGTGGGCAAACGAAAATATGGAAATCGGATGGAATTATAGTTTTTTGGCCGAAAAATTCAAAAAATGAGGAACGATCATGGTAGGGAGGTGACTATGGTTCCTTAGGTCTTATTTGATGGCCCAGAAAATTTTTAGGCGATCGGTGTCCGGAGGTCCCGGGGCCACTTGGAAGGTGTGGGCTATATAGCACACGAAAATATGGGAATCACGCGGAAATCCATTGTTTTGGCCGTAAAATATAAAAAATGAGGAACGATCATGGCGGGATGGTGACTATGGTTCCTTAAGTCTTATTTGATGGCCCGAAAAAATTAAAACGCAAAACAACGTGGAATGGTCATGGTAGGGCGGTATCTATGGTTCTCAAGGTCGTATTTGATGGCCCGAAAATTTTTTAAGCAATCCGCGTCCGGGGATCCTGGCCCACTTGGAATGTGTGGGCTATAGCACACGCAAATATGGGAATCGGACGGAATTCTAGTGTTTTGGCCCTAAAATGCAAAACATGAGGAAAGGTCATGGCGGGGTGGTGATTATGGTTCCTTAGGTCGTCTTTAATGGCCCGAAAGCTTTTTAGGGAATCCAGTTCCGGGGGCCCCTACCCACTGGGGAGGCGTGGGCTATAGTAAACGAAAATATGGGAATCATGCAAACTTCTAGTTTTTGGCCCAAAAAAGCAAAATATGAGGAACGATCATGGCGGGCGGTGACTATGGTTCCTTAGGTCGTATTTGATGGACCGGAAAAATTTTAGGCGATCGGTGTCCTGGAGTCCCGGGACCACTTGGAAGGCGTGGGCTATAGCACACGAAAATATGGGAATCAGGCGAAATTCTAATATTTTGGCCGTAAAATGCAAAATATGAGGAATGGTAATGGCGGGGCGGTAACTATGGTTCTTTAGGTCGTATTTCATGGCCCGGAAAATTTTTAGACATTCGGGTTCCGGGGGCCCACGCACACTTGGAAGGCGTGGGCTATAGCACACGAAAATATGGGAATCAGGTGGAATTCGAGTTTTTTGGCCGTAAAATGCAAAACATGAGGAAAGGTCATGGCGGGGCGGTGACTATGGTTCCTTAGGTCGTATTTTAGGGTCCGGAAAAATCTTAGGCGATCGGGGTCCGGGGGTTCCGGGACCTCTTGAAGGCATGGGCTAGCACACGAAAATATGGGAATCGGGCATAATTCTAGTTTTTTGGCCGTAAAATGCAAAACATGAGGAAAGCTCATGGAGGGGTCGGTGACTATGGTTCCTTAGGTCGTATTGGATGGCCCGTAAAAATGTTAGGCGTTTGGGGTCCAAGGGTCCCCGGACCACTTGAAAGGCGTGGGCAAACGAAAATATGGGAATCGGACGGAATTATAGTTTTTTGGCCGAAAAATTCAAAAAATGAGGAACGATCATGGCAGGGAGGTTACTATGGTTCCTTAGGTCTTATTTGATGGCCCAGAAAATTTTTAGGCGATCGGTGTCCGGAGGTCCCGGGACCACTTGGAAGGTGTGGGCTATATAGCACACGAAAATATGGGAATCACGCGGAAATCTATTGTTTTGGCCGTAAAATGTAAAAATTGAGGAACGATCATAGTGGGGCGGTGACTATGGTTCCTTAGGTCTTATTTGATGGCCCGTAAAAATTTTAGGTGATCGGAGTCCGGGGGTCCCGGGACCACTTGGAATGTGCGGGCTATAGCACACGAAAAACTAGAATCTGGCGGAATTCTAGTTTTTTGGCCGTAAAATGCAAAACATGAGGAAAGCTCATGGCGGGGTCGGTGACTATAGTTCCTTATGTCGTATTGGATGTCCCAGAAAAATGTTTGGCATTCGGGGTCCGAGGGTCCCGGGACCATTTGAAAGGCGTGGGCAAACGAAAATATGAGAATCGGACGGAATTATAGTTTTTTGGCCGAAAAATTCAAAAAATGAGGAACAATCATGGTGGGGAGGTGACTATGGTTCCTTAGGTCTTATTTTATGGCCCAAAAACTTTTTAGGCGATCGGTGTCCGGAGGTCCTGGGACCACTTGGAAGGTGTGGGCTACATAGTACACGAAAATATGGGAATCAGGCGGAAATCTATTGTTTTGGCCGTAAAATGTAAAAATTGAGGAACGATCATAGTGGGGCGGTGACTATGGTTCCTTAGGTCTTATTTGATGGCCTGAAAAAGTTTTAGGTGATCGGAGTCCGGGGGTCCCGAGACCACTTGGAATGCGCGGGCTATAGCACACGAAAATATGGGAATCAAGCGGAATTCTAGTTTTTTGGTCGTAAATCACAAAAAAATGAGGAACGGTCATGGCGGGGCTGTGACTATGGTTTCTTAGCTCGTATTTGATGGCCCAGAAAATTTTAGGCTATCGGGGTCCGGGGTGTCCCAGGACCACTTGGAAGGCGTGGGCTATTGCAAACGAAAATATGGGAATCGGGTGGAATTCTAGTTTTTTGGCCGTAAAATGCAAAGAATGAGGAATGATCATGACGGGACGGTGACTATGGTTCCTTAGGACGTATTTGATTGCCCGAAAAAATTTTAGGCGATCCGAGTCAGGGGGGGCCGGCCCACTCGGAAGGCGAAGGCACACACGAAAATATGGGAATTGGGCAGAATTCTAGTTTTTTGGCCAAAAAATGCCAAATATGAGGAACGGTCATGGCAGGGCGGTATCTATGGTTCTCAAGGTCGTATTTGATAGCCCGAAATTTTTTTATGCAATTCGCATCTGGGGGTCCTGGCCCACTCGGAATGTGTGGGCTATAGCACACGAAAATATGGGAATGGGGCAGAATTCTAGTTTTTTGGCCGAAAAATACAAAAAATGAGGAATAATCATGGCGGAGCGGTGACTATGGTTCATTAGGTCGTAATTGATGGACCAGAAAAATTTTAGGCGATCCGGGGGTCTGGGGTCCCGGGACCACTTGGAAGGCATGGGCTATATAGCACACGAAAATATGGGAATCTGGCGGAATTCTAATTTTTTTGTCGAAAAACGCAAAAAATGAGGAACGATCATGGCGGTGCGGTGACTAAGGTTCCTTAGGTCGTATATGATGGCCCGAAAAAATTTTAGGGGATCGGGGTCCAGGGGGCCCGGGACCACTCGGAAAGGGAGGGCTATGGCACACGAAAATATGGGAATCAGGCGTAATTCTAGTTTTTTGGCCGAAAAATGCAAAAAATGAGGAATAATCATGGCGGAGCACTGACTATTGTTATTTAGATCATATTATATGGCCCTGAAAAATTTTAGGCGATCGGGGTCCGGGAGTCCCGGGACCACTTCGAAGGCGTGGGCTATAGCACACGAAAATATGGGAATCGGGCGGAATTCTAGTTTTTTTGCCGAAAAATGCATAAAATGAGGAACGATCTTTGCGGTGCGATGACTATGGTTCCTTAGGTCGTATATGATGGCCCGAAAAAATTTTAGGGATCGGGGTTCAGGGATCCTGGGACCACTTGGAAGGCGTGGGCTATAGCATACGAAAATATGAGAATCGGGCGGAATTCTAGTTTTTTCGCCGTAAAATACAAAAAATGAGGAACGAGAATGGCGGGGTGGTGACTATGGTTCCTTAAGTCTTATTTGATGGCCCGAAAAAATTAAAACGCAAAACAGCGTGGAACGGTCATGGCAGGGCGGTATCTATGGTTCTCAAGGTCATATTTGATGGCCCGAATTTTTTTTAAGCAATCCGCATCCGGGGGTCCTGACCCACTCGGAATGTGTGGGCTATAGCACACGCAAATATGGGAATTAGACGAAATTCTAGTGTTTTGGCCGTAAAATGCAAAACATGAGGAAAGGTCATGGCGCGGTGGTGACTATGGTTCCTTAGGTGTTATTTGATGGCACGAAAATGTTTTAGGCAATCCATTTCCGGAGGGCCTTACCCACTGGGGAGGCGTGGGCTATAGCAAACGAAAATATGGGAATCATGCAAACTTCTAGTTTTTTGGCCCAAAAAAGCAAAATATGAGGAATGATCATGGCGAGGTGGTGACTATGGTTCCTTAGGTCGTATTTAATGGCCCGTAAAAATTTTAGGCGATCGGGGTCCGGGAGTCCCGGGACCACTTGGAAGGCGTGGGCTATAGCACACGAAAATATGGGAATCAAGCGAAATTCTAATTTTTTTGGCCGTAAAATGGAAAATATGAGGAATGGTAATGGCGGGGCGGTAATTATGGTTCTTTAGGTCGTATTTCATGGCGCGGAAACATTTTAGACGTTCGGGGTCCGGGAGCCCACGCCCACTCGGAAGGCGTGGGCTATAGCACACGAAAATATGGGAATCAAGCGGAATTCTAGTTTTTTGGCCGTAAATCACAAAAAAATGAGGAACGGTCATGGCGGGGCTGTGACTATGGTTTCTTAGGTCGTATTTGATGGCCCAGAAAATTTTAGGCTATCGGGGTCCGGGGTGTCCCAGGACCACTTGGAAGGCGCGGGCTATTGCAAACGAAAATATGGGAATCGGGTGGAATTCTAGTTTTTTGGCCGTAAAATGCAAAGAATGAGGAACAATCATAACGGGACGGTGACTATGGTTCCTTAGGACGTATTTGATTGCCCGAAAAAATTTTAGGCGATCCGAGTCCGGGGGGCTGCCCACTTGGAAAGCGTGGGCACAAACGAAAATATGGGAATCGGGCGGAATTCTAGTTTTTTGGCCAAAAAAAGCCAAATATGAGGAACGATCAAGGCGGGGCGGTGACTATGGTTCCTTAAGCCTTTTTTTATGGTACGGAAAAATTTTAGGCGATCGGGGTCCGTGGGGCCCGGGACCAGTCGGAATGCGTGGGCTAATAGCACACGAAAATATGGGAATGGGGCGGAATTCTATTTTTTTGCCGAAAAATACAAAAAATGAGGAATAATCATGGCGGAGTAGTGACTATTTTTCTTTAGGTCATATTTTATGGCCCTGAAAAATTTTAGGCGATCGGGGTCCGGGGGTCCCGTGACCACTTAGAAGGCGTGGGCTATAGCACACGAAAATATGGGAATCGGGCGGAATTCTAATATTTTTGCCGGGAAATGCAAAAAATGAGGAACGATCATGGCGGTGCGGTGACTATGGTTCCTTAGGTCATATATGATGGCCCGAAATTTTTTTAGGGGATCGGGGTCCAGGGGTCCTGGGACCACTTGGAAGGCGTGGGCTATAGCACACGAAAATTTGGGAATTGGGCGGAATTCTAGTTTTTTGGCCGTAAAATGTAAAAAATGAGGAAAGATCATGGCGGGGTGGTGACTATGGTTCCTTAAGTCTTATTTGATGGACCGAAAAAATTATAACGCAAAAGAACGTGGAACGGTCATGGTAGGGCGGTATCTATGGTTCTCAAGGTCGTATTTGATGGCCCGAAAAGTTTTTAAGCAATCCGCGTCCGGGGATCCTGGCCCACTCGGAATGTGTGGGCTATAGCACACGCAAATATGGGAATCAGATGGAATTCTAGTATTTTGGTCGTAAAATGCAAAACATGAGGAAAGGTCATGGCGGGGGTGGTGACTATTGTTCCTTAGGTCGTATTTAATGGCCCGAAAGGTTTTAAGGGAATCTAGTTCCGGGGGCCCCTACCCACTGGGGAGGCGTGGGCTATAGTAAACAAAAATATGGGAATCATGCAAACTTCTATTGTTTTGGCCAAAAAAAGCAAAATATGAGGAACGATCATGGCGGGGCGGTGACTATGGTTCCTTAGGTCGTATTTGATGGCCCGAAAAAATTTTAGGCGATTGGGGTCCCGGAGTCCCGAGACCACTTGGATGGCGTGGGCACACGAAAATATGGGAATCAGGTGAAATTCTAATTTTTTGGCCGTAAAACGCAAAATATGAGGAATGGTAATGGCGGGGCGGTAACTATGGTTCTTTAGGTCATATTTCATGGCCCGGAAAATTTTTAGACGTTCGGGGTCCGGGGGCCCACGCGCACTTGGAAGGCGTGGGCTATAGCACAAGAAAATATGGGAATCTGGCGGAATTCTAGTTTTTTGGCCGTAAAATGCAAAACATGAGGAAAGCTCATGGCGGGGTCGGTGACTATAGTTCCTTATGTCGTATTGGATGTCCCGAAAAAATGTTAGGCGTCCGGGGTCCGAGGGTCCCGGGACCATTTGAAAGGCGTGGGCAAACGAAAATATGAGAATCGGACGGAATTATAGTTTTTTGGCCGAAAAATTCAAAAAAGAGGAACGATCATGGTGGGGAGGTGACTATGGTTCCTTAGGTCTTATTTTATGGCCCAAAAACTTTTTAGGCGATCGGTGTCCGGAGGTCCTGGGACCACTTGGAAGGTGTGGGCTACATAGTACACAAAAATATGGGAATCAGGCGGAAATCTATTTTTTGGCCGTAAAATGTAAAAATTGAGGAACGATCATAGTGGGGCGGTGACTATGGTTCCTTAGGTCTTATTTGATGGCCTGAAAAAGTTTTAGGTGATCAGAGTCCGGGGGTCCCGAGACCACTTGGAATGCGCGGGCTATAGCACACGAAAATATGGGTATCAAGCGGAATTCTAGTTTTTTGGTCGTAAATCACAAAAAAATGAGGAACGGTCATGGCGGGGCTGTGACTATGGTTTCTTAGCTCGTATTTGATGGCCCAGAAAATTTTAGGCTATCGGGGTCCGGGGTGTCCCAGGACCACTTGGAAGGCGTGGGCTATTGCAAACGAAAATATGGGAATCGGGTGGAATTCTAGTTTTTTGGCCGTAAAATGCAAAGAATGAGGAACGATCATGACGGGACGGTGACTATGGTTCCTTAGGACGTATTTGATTGCCCGAAAAAATTTTAGGCGATCCGAGTCCGGGGGCCGGCCCACTCGGAAGGCGAAGGCACACACGAAAATATGGGAATTGGGCAGAATTCTAGTTTTTTGGCCAAAAAATGCCAAATATGAGGAACGGTCATGGCAGGGCGGTATCTATGGTTCTCAAGGTCGTATTTGATAGCCCGAAATTTTTTTATGCAATTCGCATCTGGGGGTCCTGGCCCACTCGGAATGTGTGGGCTATAGCACACGAAAATATGGGAATGGGGCAGAATTCTAGTTTTTTGGCCGAAAAATACAAAAAATGAGGAATAATCATGGCGGAGCGGTGACTATGGTTCATTAGGTCGTAATTGATGGACCAGAAAAATTTTAGGCGATCCGGGGGTCTGGGGTCCCGGGACCACTTGGAAGGCATGGGCTATATAGCACACGAAAATATGGGAATCTGGCGAAATTCTAGTTTTTTTGTCGAAAAACGCAAAAAATGAGGAACGATCATGGCGGTGCGGTGACTAAGGTTCCTTAGGTCGTATATGATGGCCCGAAAAAATTTTAGGGGATCGGGGTCCAGGGGGCCCGGGACCACTCGGAAAGCGAGGGCTATGGCACACGAAAATATGGGAATCAGGCGTAATTCTAGTTTTTTGGCCGAAAAATGCAAAAAATGAGGAATAATCATGGCGGAGCACTGACTATTGTTATTTAGATCATATTATATGGCCCTGAAAAATTTTAGGCGATCGAGGTCCGGGAGTCCCGGGACCACTTCGAAGGCGTGGGCTATAGCACACGAAAATATGGGAATCGGGCGGAATTCTAGTTTTTTTGCCGAAAAATGCATAAAATGCAGAACGATCTTTGCGGTGCGATGACTATGGTTCCTTAGGACGTATATGATGGCCCGAAAAAATTTTAGGGATCGGGGTTCAGGGATCCTGGGACCACTTGGAAGGCGTGGGCTATAGCATACAAAAATATGAGAATCGGGCGGAATTCTAGTTTTTTCGCCGTAAAATACAAAAAATGAGGAACGAGAATGGCGGGGTGGTGACTATGGTTCCTTAAGTCTTATTTGATGGCCCGGAAAAATTAAAACGCAAAACAGCGTGGAACGGTCATGGCAGGGCGGTATCTATGGTTCTCAAGGTCGTATTTGATGGCCCGAATTTTTTTAAGCAATCCGCATCTGGGGGTCCTGACCCATTCGGAATGTGTGGGCTATAGCACACGCAAATATGGGAATTAGACGAAATTCTAGTGTTTTGGCCGTAAAATGCAAAACATGAGGAAAGGTCATGGCGGGGTGGTGACTATGGTTCCTTAGGTGTTATTTGATGGCACGAAAATGTTTTAGGCAATCCAGTTCCGGAGGGCCTTACCCACTGGGGAGGCGTGGGCTATAGCAAACGAAAATATGGGAATCATGCAAACTTCTAGTTTTTTGGCCCAAAAAAGCAAAATATGAGGAATGATCATGGCGGGGTGGTGACTATGGTTCCTTAGGTCGTATTTAATGGCCCGTAAAAATTTTAGGCGATCGGGGTCCGGGAGTCCCGGGACCACTTGGAAGGCGTGGGCTATAGCACACGAAAATATGAGAATCAAGCGAAATTCTAATTTTTTTGGCCGTAAAATGGAAAATATGAGGAATGGTAATGGCGGGGCGGTAATTATGGTTCTTTAGGTCGTATTTCATGGCGCGGAAACACTTTAGACGTTCGGGGTCCGGGAGCCCACGCCCACTCGGAAGGCGTGGGCTATAGCACACGAAAATATGGGAATCGGGCGGAATTCTAGTTTTTTGGCCGTAAAATGCAAAACATGAGGAAAGGTCATGGAGGGGCGGAGACTATGGTTCCTTAGGTCGTATTTTATGGTCCGGAAAAATCTTAGGCGATCGGGGTCTGGGGGTTTCGGGACCACTTGAAGGTGTGGGATAGCACATGAAAATATGGGAATCGGGCATAATTCTAGTTTTTTTGCCGTAAAATGCAAAACATGAGGAAAGCTCATAGCGGGGTCGGTGACTATGGTTCCTTAGGTCGTATTGGATGGCTCGGAAAAATGTTAGTCGTTCGGGGTCCGGGGGTCCCGCGACCACTTGAAAGGCGTGGGTTATAACAAACGAAAATATGGGAATCGGGCAGAATTATAGTTTTTTGGCAGAAAAATTCAATAAATGAGGAACGATCATGGCGGGGAGGTGACTATGGTTCCTTAGGTCTTATTTGATGGCCCAAAAAATTTTTAGGCGATCGGTGTCCGGAGGTCCTGGGACCACTTGGAAGGTGTGGGCTATATAGTACACGAAAATATGGGAATCATGCGGAAATCAATTGTTTCGGCCAAAAACTAGAACTCCGCGCGATTTGCATATTTTAGTGTGCTATAGCTTACGCCTTCCGAGTGGTCCCGGGAGCCGTGGACCCCGATCGCCTAAAATTTTTCGGGCCATCAAATATGACCTAAGGAACCATAGTCACCGCCCAGCCATGATCGTTCCTCATTTATTGCGTTTTTCGGCCAAAAAACTAGAATTCCGCTCGATTACCATATTTTTGTGTGCTATTGCCCACGCCTTCCGAGTGGGCCGGGCCGCCGGACTCGGATCGCCTAAAATATTTTCGGGCCATCAATTAGGACCTAAGGAACCATAGTCACCGCCTCGCCCTATCGCCTAAAATTTTTCCGGACTATCAAATACGACCTAAGGAACCATAGTAACCACCCCGCCATGATCGTTCCTCATGTTTTACGTTTTTCGGCCAAACAACTAGAATTGCGCTCGATTCCCATATTTTTGTGTGTTATAGCCCACGCCTTCCGAGTGGTCCCGGGACCTCCGGACCCCTATTGCCTAATATTTTTCCGGACTATCAAATAAGACCAAAGGAACCATAGTCACCGCCTTGCCAAGATCTTTCCACATTTTTTGCGTTTTTCGGCCAAACACCTAGAATTCCGCGCGATTCCCATATTTTTGTGTGTTATAGCCCACGCCTTCTGAGTGGTTCCGGGACCTCCTGACCCCTATGGCCTAAAATTTTTCGGGACTATCAAATACGACCTAAGGAACCATAGTATCCGCCCCGCCATGATTGTTCCTCAGTTTTTGCGTTTTTCGTCAAACAACTAGAATTCCGCGCGATTCCCATATTTTTGTGTGTTATAGCCCACACCTTCCGAGTGGTCCCGGGACCTCCGGACCCCTATCGCCTAAAATTTTTCCGGACTATCAAATACGACCTAATGAACCATAGTATCCGCCCCGCCATGATCGTTCCTCATTTTTTGCGTTTTTCGGCCAAACAACTAGAATTCCGCGCTATCCCATATTTTTGTGTGTTATAGCCCACGCCTTCCAAGTGGTCCCGGTTCTCCGGACCCCTATCGATTAAAATTTTTCCGGACTATCAAATACGACCTAAGGAACCATAGTATCCGCCCCGCCATGATCCTTCCTCATTTTTTGCGTTTTTCGGCCAAACAACTAGAATTCCGCGCTATCCCATATTTTTGTGTGTTATAGCCCACGCCTTCCGAGTGGTCCTGGGTCTCCAGACCCCTATCGCCTAAAATTTTTCCGGACTATCAAATAAGACCTAAGGAACCATAGTCACCGCCCAGCCATGATCGTTCCTAGTTTTTTCCGTTTTTCGGCCAAAAACCTAGAATTCCGCGCGATTCCCATATTTTCGTGTCTTATAACCCACGCCTTCCAAGTGAACCCGGGAACTCCGGACCCCTATCGCCTAAAATTTTTACGGACTATCAAATACGACCTATGGAACCATAGTCACTGCCCAGCCATGATCATTCCTCATTTGTTGCGTTTTTCGGCCAAAAAACTAGAATTCTGCCCGATTACAATACTTTTGTGTGCTATTGCCCACCCTTCCAAGTGGTTCCGGGACCCCCGGACCCCGATCGCCTAAAATTTTTCTGGGCCGTCAAATACAACCTAAGGAACCATAGTAACCGCCCCGACATCATCGTTTCTCATTTTTTGTATTTTTCGGCCAAAAAAACTAGAATTACGCCCGATTCCCATATTTTCGTGTGCTATACCCACGCCTTCCAAGTGGTCCGGGGAGCCGCGGACCCCGCTCGCCTAAAATTTTTCCGGACTATCAAATACGACCTGAGGTACCATAGTCAACGCCCCACCATGATCGTTCCAAATGCTTTGCATTTTAGTGTTTTATAGCTTACGCCTTCCGAGTGGTCCCGGGAGCCGTGGACCCCGATCGCCTAAAATTTTCCGGGTCATCAAATACGACCTAAGGAACCATAGTCACCGCCCCTCCATGATCGTTCCTCATTTATTGCGTTTTTCGGCCAAAAAACTAGAATTTCGCTCGATTACCATATTTTTTTGTGCTATTGCCTACGCCTTCCGAGTGGGCCGGGCCGCCGGACTCGGTTCGCCTAAAAAATTTTCGGGCCATCAATTAGGACCTAAGGAACCATAGTCACCGCCTCGCCATGATCGTTCCTCATTTTTTGCATTTTTTGGCCAAAAAAATAGAATTCCGCCCGATTCCCATATTTTTGTGTGCTATCGCCCACGCCTTCCGAGTGGGTCGGGCCCCCCGGAGCCGGATCACCTAAAAATTTTTCGGACTATCAAATACTACCTAAGGAACCATAGTCACCGCCCCGCCATGATCGTTCCTAGTCTTTTGCGTTTTTCAGCCAAAAAACTAGAATTTCACGCGATTTCCATATTTTCGTGTGCTTTAGCCCACGCCTTCCAAGGGGTCCCGGGAACCCCGAACTCCGATCACCTAAAAAATTTCCGGGCAATCAAATACGACCTAAGGAACCATAGTAACCACACCGCCAAGATCTTTCCACATTTTTTGCATGTTACTGAAAAAGACCTAGAATTTCGCCCGATTCCCATATTTTCATGTGGTATACCCACGCATTCCGAGTGGTCCCAAGAGATGCGAACCCCGATCGCGTAAAAGTTTTCCGAGCAATCAAATACGACCTAAGGAACCATAGTATCCGCCCCGCCATGATCGTTCCTCAGTTTTTGCATTTTTCGGCCAAACAACTAGAATTCCGCGCGATTCCCATATTTTTGTGTGTTATAGCCCACGCCTTCCGAGTGGTCCCGGGACCTCCTGACCCCTATCGCCTAATATTTTTCCGGACTATCAAATACGACGTAAGGAACCATAGTATCCGCCCCGCCATGATCGTTCCTCATTTTTTGCATTTTTCGGCCAAACAACTAGAATTCCGCGCGATTCCCATATTTTTGTGTGTTAGAGCCCACACCTTCCGAGTGGTCCCGGGACCTCCGGACCCCTATCGCCTAAAATTTTTCCGGACTATCAAATAAGACCTAAGGAACCATAGTCACCGCCCAGCCATGATCGTTCCTAGTTTTTTTCGTTTTTCGGCCAAAAAACTAGAATTTCGCGCGATTTCCATATTTTCGTGTCCTATGCCCGATTACAATATTTTTGTGTGCTATTGCCCACCCTTCCAAGTGGTTCTGGGACCCCCGGATCCCGATCGCCTAAACTTTTTCTGGGCCATCAAATACGACCTAAGGAACCATATTAACCGCCCCGCCATCATCGTTTCTCATTTTTTGCATTTTTCGGCCAAACAACTAAAATTACGCCCGATTCCCATATTTTCGTGTGCTATACCCACGCCTTCCAAGTGGTCCGGGGAGCCGCGGACCCCCGATCGCCTAAAATTTTTCAGGACTATCAAATACGACCTAAGGTACCATAGTCACCGCCCCACCATGATCGTTCCAAATGCTTTGCATTTTTCGGCCAGAAAACTAGAACTCCGCGCGATTTGCATATTTTAGTGTGCTATAGCTTACGCCTTCCGAGTGGTCCCGGGAGCCGTGGACCCCGATCGCCTAACATTTTCTGGGCCATCAAATATGACCTAAGGAACCATAGTCACCGCCCCGCCATGATCGTTCCTCATTTATTGCGTTTTTCGGCCAAAAAACTAGAATTCCGCTCGATTACCATATTTTTGTGTGCTATTGCCCGTGCCTTCCGAGTGGGCCGGGCTGCCGGACTCGGATCGCCTAAAAAATTTTCGGGCCATCAATTAGGACCTAAGGAACCATAGTCACCGCCTCGCGATGATTGTTCCTCATTTTTTACATTTTTTGGCCAAAAAACTAGAATTCCACCCGATTTCCATATTTTTGTGTGCTATCGCCCACGCTTTTCGAGTGGGTCGGGGCCCCCGGAGTCGGATCGCCTAAAAATTTTCCGGACTATCAAATATAACCTAAGGAACCATAGTCACCGCCCTGCCATGATCGTTCCTAGTCTTTTGCGTTTTTCAGCCAAAAAACTAGAATTCCGCGCGATATCCATATTTTCGTGTGCTTAAGCCCACGCCTGCAAAGGGGTCCCGGGAACCCCGAACCCCGATCGCCTAAAAGTTTTCCGGGCCATTAAATACGACCAAAGGAACCATAGTAATCACCCCGCCAAGATCGTTCCTCATTTTTTGCATTTTTTGGCCAAACAACTAGAATTCCGCGCGATTCCCATATTTTTGTGTGTTATAGCCCACGCCTTCTGAGTGGTCCCGGGACCTCCTAACCCCTATGGCCTAAAATTTTTCCGGACTATCAAATACGACCTAAGGAACCATAGGATCCGCCCCGCCATGATTGTTCCTCAGTTTATGCGTTTTTCGTCAAACAACTAGAATTCCGTGCGATTCCCATATTTTTGTGTGTTATAGCCCACGCCTTACGAGTGGTCCCGGGACCTCCGGACCCCTATCACCTAAAATTTTTCCAGACTATCAAATACAACCTAAGGAACCATAGTATCCGCCCCGCCATGATCATTCCTCATTTTTTGCGTTTTTCGGCCAAACAACTAGAATTCCGCGCTATCCCATATTTTTGTGTGTTATAGCCCACGCCTTCTGAGTGGTCCCGGGTCTCCGGATCCCTATCGATTAAAATTTTTCCGGACTATCAAATACGACCTAAGGAACCATAGAATCCGCCCCGCCATGATCGTTCCTCATTTTTTGCATTTTTCGGCCAAACAACTAGAATTCTGCGTTATCCCATATTTTTGTGTGTTATAGCCCACGCCTTCCGAGTGGTCCCGGGTCTCCAGACCCCTATCGCCTAAAATTTTTACGGACTATCAAATAAGACCTAAGGAACCATAGTCACCGCCCAGTAATGATCGTTCCTAGTTTTTTCCGTTTTTCGGCCAAAAAACTAGAATTCCACGCGATTCCCATATTTTCGTGTCCTATAGCCCACGCCTTCCAAGTGAACCCGGGAACTCCGGACCCCTATCGCCTAAAATTTTTCCGGACTATCAAATACGACCTAAGGAACCATAGTCACCACCCAGCCATGATCATTCCTCATTTGTTGCGTTTTTCGGCCAAAAAACTAGAATTCCGCCCGATTACAATATTTTTGTGTGCTATTGCCCACCCTTCCAAGTGGTTCCGGGACCCCCGGACCCCGATCGCCTAAAATTTTTCCGGGCCATCAAATACGACCTAAGGAACCATAGTAACCGCCCCGCCATCATCGTTTCTCATTTTTTACATTTTTCGGCCAAAAAACTAGAATTACGCCCGATTCCCATATTTTCGTGTGCTATACCCACGCCTTCCAAGTGGTCCGGGGAGCCGCGGACCCCGATCGCCTAAAATTTTTCCGGACTATCAAATACAACCTAAGGTACCATAGTCACCGCCCCACCATGATCGTTCCAAATGCTTTGCATTTTTCGGCCAAAAAACTAGAACTCCGCGCCATTTGCATATTTTAGTGTGCTATAGCTTACGCCTTCCGAGTGGTCCCGGGAGCCGTGGACCCCGATCGCCTAAAATTTTCCGGGCCATCAAATATGACCTAAGGAACCATAGTCACCGCCTAGCCATGATCGTTCCTCATTTATTGCGTTTTTCGGCCAAAAAACTAGAATTCCGCTCGATTACCATATTTTTGTGTGCTATTGCCCACGCCTTCCGAGTGGGCCGGGCCGTCGGACTCGGATCGCCTAAAAAATTTCGGGGCATCAATTAGGACCTAAGGAACCATAGTCACTGCCTCGCCATGATCGTTCCTTATTTTTTCCATTTTTTGGCCAATAAACTAGAATTCCGCCCGATTCCCATATTTTCGTGTGCTTTAGCCCACGCCTTCCAAGGGGTCCCGGGAACCCCGAACCCCGATCGTCTAAAAATTTTCCGGGCCATCAAATACGACCTAAGGAACCATAGTAACCACCCCGCCATGATCGTTCCTCATTTTATGCATTTTTCGGCCAAACAACTAGAATTCCGCGTGATTCCCATATTTTTGTGTGTTATAGCGCACGCCTTCCGAGTGTTCCCGGGACCTCCTGACCCCTATCGCCTAAAATTTTTCCGGACTATCAAATACGACCTAAGGAACCGTAGTAACCACCCCGCCATGATCGTTCCTCATGTTTTGCGTTTTTCGGCCAAACAACTAGAATTCCGCGCGATTCCCATTTTTTTTGTGTTATAGCCCACGCCTTCCGAGTGGTCCCGGGACCTGCGGACCCCTATTGCCTAATATTTTTCCGGACTATCAAATAAGACCAAAGGAACCATAGTCACCGCCCTGCCAAGATCTTTCCACATTTTTTGCGTTTTTCGGCCAAACAACTAGAATTCCGCGCGATCCCATATTTTTTTGTGTTATAGCCCACGCCTTCCGAGTGGTCCCGGGTCTCCGGACCACTATCGCCTAAAATTTTTTCAGACTATCAAATAAGACCTAAGGAACCATAGTCACCGCCCAACCATGATCGTTCCTCATTTATTGCGTTTTTCGGCCAAAAAACTAGAATTCCGCGCGATTCCCATATTTTCATGTCCTATAGCCCACGCCTTCCAAGTGAACCCGGGAACTCCGGACCCCTATCGCGTAAAATTTTTACGGACTATCAAATACGACCTATGGAACCATAGTCACCGCCCAGCCATGATCATTCCTCATTTGTTGCGTTTTTCGGCCAAAAAACTAGAATTCCGCCCGATTACAATATTTTTGTGTGCTATTGCCCACCCTTCCAAGTGGTTCCGGGACCCCCGGACCCCGATCGCCTAAAATTTTTCCGGGCCGTCAAATCCAACCTAAGGAACCATAGTAACCGCCCCGCCATCATCCTTTCTCATTTTTTGTATTTTTCGGCCAAAAAACTAGAATTACGCCCGATTCCCATATTTTCGTGTGCTATACCCACGCCTTCCAAGTGGTCCGGGGAGCCGCGGACCCCGCTCGACTAAAATTTTTCCGGACTATCTAATACGACCTGAGGTACCATAGTCACCGCCCCACCATGATCGTTCCAAATGCTTTGCATTTTTCGGCCAAAAAACTAGAACTCCGCGTGATTTGCATATTTTAGTGTGCTATAGCTTACGCCTTCCGAGTGGTCCCGGGAGCCGTGGACCCCGATCGCCTAAAATTTTTCGGGCCATCAAATACGACCTAAGGAACCATAGTCACCGCCTCGCCATGATCGTTCCTCATTTATTGCGTTTTTCGGCCAAAAAACTAGAATTCCGCTCGATTAGCATATTTTTTTGTGCTATTGCCCACGCCTTCCGAGTGGGCCGGGCCGCCGGACTCGGATCGCCTAAAATTTTTTCGGGCCATCAATTAGGACCTAAGGAATCATAGTCACCGCCTCACCATGATCGTTCCTCATTTTTTGCATTTTTTGGCCAAACAACTAGAATTCCGCCCGATTCCCATATTTTTGTGTGCTATCGCCCACGCCTTCCGAGTGGGTCGGGCCCCCGGGAGCCGGATCGCCTAAAAATTTTCCGGACTATCAAATACTACCTAAGGAACCATAGTCACCACCCCGCCATGATCATTCCTAGTCTTTTGCGTTTTTCAGCCAAAAAACTAGAATTCCGCGCGATTTCCATATTTTCGTGTGCTTTAGCCCACGCCTTCCAAGGGGTCCCGGGAACCCCGAACCCCGATCACCTAAAAATTTTCCGGGCCATCAAATACGACCTAAGGAACCATAGTAACCACCCCGCCATGATCGTTCCTCATTTTTTGCGTTTTTCGGCCAAACAACTAGAATTCCGCGCGATTCCCATATTTTTGTGTGTTATAGCCCACGCCTTCCGAGTGGTCCCGGGACCTCCTGACCCCTATCGCCTAATATTTTTCGGGACTATCAAATACGACCTAAGGAACCATAGTATCCGCCCCGCCATGATCGTTCCTCATTTTTTGCATTTTTCGGCCAAACAACTAGAATTCTGCGCGATTCCCATATTTTTGTGTGTTATAGCCCACACCTTCCGAGTGGTCCCGGGACCTCCGGACCCCTATCGCCTAAAATTTTTCCGGACTATCAAATACGACCTAAGGAAACATAGTATCCGCCCCGCCATGATCGTTCCTCATTTTTTGCGTTTTTCGGCCAAACAACTAGAATTCCGTGCTATCCCATATTTTTGTGTGTTATAGCCCACGCCTTCCGAGTGGTCCCGGGTCTCCTGACCCCTATCGCCTAAAATTTTTCCGGACTATCAAATAAGACCTAAGGAACCATAGTCACCGCCCAGCCATGATCGTTCCTAGTTTTTTCCGTTTTTCGGCCAAAAAACTAGAATTCCGCGCGATTCCCATATTTTCGTGTCCTATAGCCCACGCCTTCCAAGTGAACCCGGGAACTCCGGACCCCTATCGCCTAAAATTTTTCAGGACTATCAAATACGACCTAAGGAACCATAGTCACTGCCCAGCCATGATCATTCTTCATTTGTTGCTTTTTTCGGCCAAAAAACTAGAATTCCGCCCGATTACAATATTTTTGTGTGCTATTGCCCACCCTTCCAAGTGGTTCCGGGACCCCCGGATCCCGATCGCCTATAATTTTTCCGGGCCATCAAATACGACCTAAGGAACCATAGTAACCGCCTCGCCATCATCGTTTCTCATTTTTTGCATTTTTTGGCCAAACAACTAAAATTACGCCCGATTCCCATATTTTCGTGTGCTATACCCACGCCTTCCAAGTGGTCCGGGGAGCCGCGGACCCCGATTGCCTAAAATTTTTCAGGACTATCATATACGACCTAAGGTACCATAGTCACCGCCCCACCATGATCGTTCCAAATGCTTTGCATTTTTCGGCCAAAAAACTAGAACTCCGCGCGATTTGCATATTTTAGTGTGCTATAGCTTACGCCTTCCGAGTGGTCCCGGGAGCCATGGACCCCGATCGCCTAACATTTTCTGGGCCATCAAATACGACCTAAGGAACCATAGTCACCGCCCCTCCATGATCGTTCCTCATTTATTGCGTTTTTCGGCCAAAAAACTAGAATTCCGCTCGATTACCATATTTTTTTGTGCTATTGCGCACGCCTTCCGAGTGGGCCGGGCCGCTGGACTCGGATCGCCTAAAAAATTTTTGGGCAATCAATTAGGACCTAAGGAACCATAGTCACCGCCTCGCCATGATCGTTCCTCATTTTTTGCATTTTTTGGCCAAAATACTAGAATTCCGCCCGATTCCCATATTTTTGTGTGCTATCGCCCACGCCTTTCGAGTGGGTCGGGCCCCCCGGAGCCGGATCGCCTAAAAATTTTCCAGACTATCAAATACTATCTAAGGAACCATAGTCACTACCCCGCCATGATCGTTCCTAGTCTTCTGTGTTTTTCAGCCAAAAAACTAGAATTTCGCACGATTTCCATATTTTCGTGTGCTTTAGCCCACGCCTTCCAAGGGGTCCCGGGAACCCCGAACCCCGATCACCTAAAAAATTTTCGGACTATCAAATACGACCTAAGGAACCATAGTATCCGCCCCGCCATGATCGTTCCTCATTTTTTGCGTTTTTCGGCCAAACAACTAGAATTCCGCGCGTTTCCCATATTTTTGTGTGTTATGGCCCACGCCTTCCGAGTGGTCCCGGGACCTCCTGACCCCTATCACCTAAAATTTTTCTGGACTATCAAATACGACCTAAGGAACCATAGTATCCGCCCCGCCATGATCGTTCCTCATTTTTTGCATTTTTCGGCCAAACAACTAGAATTCCGCGCGATTCTCATATTTTTGTGTGTTATAGCCCACGCCTTCCGAGTGGTCCCGGGACCTCCTGACCCCTATCGCCTAATATTTTTCCGGACTATCAAATAAGACCTAAGGAACCATAGTCACCACCCCACCATGATCGTTCCTCATTTATTGCGTTTTTCGGCCAAAAAACTAGAATTCCGCTCGATTACCATATTTTTGTGTGCTATTGCCCACGCCTTCCGAGTGGGCCGGGCCGCCTGTCTCGGACTGCCTAAAAAATTTCCGGGCCATCAATTAAGACCTAAGGAACCATAGTCACCGCCTCGCCATGATCGTTCCTCATTTTTTGCATTTTTTGGCCAAAAAACTAGAATTCCGCCCGATTCCCATATTTTTGTATGCTATCGCCCACGCCTTCCGAGTGGGTCGGGCCCCCCGGAGCCGGATCACCTAAAAATTTTCCGGACTATCAAATACGACCTAAGGAACCATAGTCACCGCCCCGCCATTATCGTTCCTAGTCTTTTGTGTTTTTCAGCCAAAAAACTAGAATTTCGCACGATTTCCATATTTTCGTGTGCTAATGCCCACGCCTTCCAAGGGGTCCGGGGAACCCCGAACCCCGATCGCCTAAAAATTTTACGGACCATCAAATATGACCTAAGGAACCATAGTAACCACCCCGCCATGATCGTTCCTCATTTTTTGCGTTTTTCGGCCAAACAACTAGAATTCCGCGCGATTCCCATATTTTTGTGTGTTATAGCCCACGCCTTCCGAGTGGTCCCGGGACCTCCTAACCCCTATCGCCTAAAATTTTTCCGGACTATCAAATACGACCTAAGGAACCATAGTATCCGCCCCGCCATGATCGTTCCTCATTTGTTGCATTTTTTGGCCAAACAACTAGAATTACGCGCGATTCCCATATTTTTGTGTGTTATAGCCCACACCTTCCGAGTGGTCCTGGGACCTCCGGACCCCTATCGCCTAAATTTTTTTCGGACAATGAAATATGACCTAAGGAACCATAGTATCCGCCCCGCCATGATCGTTCCTCATTTTTTGCATTTTTCGCCAAACAACTAGAATTCCGCGCGATCCCATATTTTTGTGTGTTATAGCCCACGCCTTCCGAGTGGTCCCGGGACCTCCTGACCCCTAACGCCTAAAATTTTTCCGGACTGTCAAGTACGACCTAAGGAACCATAGTATCCGCCCCGCCATGATCGTTCCTCTTTTTTTGCATTTTTCGGCCAAACAACTAGAATTCCGCGCGATTCCTATATTTTTGTGTGTTATAGCCCACGCCTTCCGAGTGGTCCTGGGACCTCCGGACCCCTATCGCCTAATATTTTTCCGGACTATCAAATAAGACCAAAGGAACCATATTCACCACCCTGTCAAGATCTTTCCACATTTTTTGCATGTTATTGAAAAAGACCTAGAATTTCGCCCGATTCCCATATTTTCGTGTGCTATACCCACCCATTCTGAGTGGTCCCAAGAGCCGTGGACCCCGATCGCCTAAAAATTTTCCGAGCAATCAAATACGACCTAAGGAACCATAGTATCCACCCCGCCATGATCGTTTCTTATTTTTTGCGTTTTTCGGCCAAACAACTAGAATTCCGCGCCATTCCCATATTTGTTTGTGTTATAGCCCACACCTTCCGAGTGGTCCCGAGACCTCAGGACCCCTATCTCCTAAAATTTTTCCGGACTATCAAATACGACCTAAGGAACCATAGTCACCGCCCAGCCATGATCATTCCTCATTTGTTGCGTTTTTCGGCTAAAAAACTAGAATTCCGCCCGATTACAATATTTTTGTCTACTATTGCCCACCCTTCCCAGTGGTTCCGGGACCCCCAGACCCCGATCGCCTAAAATTTTTCCGGTCCGTCAAATACGACCTAAGGAACCATAGTAACCGCCCCGCCATCATCGTTTCTCATCTTTTTCATTTTTCGGCCAAAAAACTAGAATTACGCCCGATTCCCATATTTTCGTATCACGCCTTCCAAGTGGTCCGGGGAGCCGCGGACCCCGATCGCCTAAAATTTTTCCGGACTATCAAATACGACCTAAGGTACCATAGTCACCGCCCCACCATGATCGTTCCAAATGCTTTGCATTTTTTTGCCAAAAAACTAGAACTTCGCGCGATTTGCATATTTTCGTGTGCTATAGCTTACGCCTTCCGAGTGGTCCCGGGATCCGTGGACCCCGATCGCCTAAAATTTTTCGGGCCATTAAATTCGACCTAAGGAACCATAGTCACCGCCCTGCCATGATCGTTCCTCATTTATTGCGTTTTTCGGCCAAAAAACTAGAATTCCGCTCGATTACCATATTTTTGTGTGCTATTGCCCACGCCTTCCGAGTGAGCCAGGCCGCCGGACTTGGATCGCCTAAAAATTTTTCGGCCCATCAATTAGGACCTAAGGAACCATAGTCACCGCCTCGCCATGATCGTTCCTCATTTTTTGCATTTTTTGGCCAAAAAAATAGAATTCTGCCCGATTCCCATATTTTTGTGTGCTATCACCCACGCCTTCCGAGTGGGTCGGGCCCCCCAGAGCCGGATCGCCTAAAAATTTTTCGGACTATCAAATATGACCTAAGGAACCATAGTCACAGCCCCACCATGATCGTTCCTAGTCTTTTGCGTTTTTCAGCCAAAAAACTAGAATTCCGCGCGATTTCCATATTTTCGTGTGCTTTAGCCCACGCCTTCCAAGGGGTCCCTTGAACCCCGAACCCCGTTCGCCTAAAAATTTTCCGGGCCATCAAATACGACCTAAGGAACCATAGTATCTGCCCCACAATGATCGTTCCTTTTTTTTTGCGTTTTTCGGCCAAACAACTAGAATTCCGCGCGATTCCCATATTTTTGTGTGTTATAGCCCATGCCTTCCGAGTGGTCCTGGGACCTCCGGACCCCTATCGCCTAATATTTTTCTGGACTATCAAATAAGACCAAAGGAACCATAGTCACCACCCTGCCAAGATCTTTCCACATTTTTGCATGTTACTGAAAAAGACCTAGAATTTCGCCCGATTCCCATATTTTCATGTGGTATACCCACGCATTCCGAGTGGTCCCAAGAGATGCGAACCCCGATCGCGTAAAAGTTTTCCGAGCAATAAAATACGAACTAAGGAACCATAGTATCCGCCCCGCCATGATCGTTTCTTATTTTTTGCATTTTTCGGCCAAACAACTAGAATTCCGCGCGATTCCCATATTTTTGTGTGTTATAGCCCACACCTTCCGAGTGGTCCCGGGACCTCAGGACCCCTATCGCCTAAAATTTTTCCGGACTATCAAATACGACCTAAGGAACCATAGTATCCGCCCCGCCATGATCGTTCCTAGTCTTTTGCGTTTTTCAGCCAAAAAACTAGAATTCCTAGCGATTTCTATATTTTCGTGTGCTTTAGCCCACGCCTTCCAAAGGGTCCCGGGAACCCCGAACCCCGATCGCCTAAAAATTTACCGGGCCATAAAATACGACCTAAGGAACCATAGTATCCGCCCCGCCATGATCGTTCCTCATTTTTTGCGTTTTTCGGCCAAATAACTAGAATTTCGGGCGATCCCATATTTTTGTGTGTTATAGCCCACGCCTTCCGAGTGGTCCCGGGTCTCCGGATCCCTATCGCCTAATATTTTTCCGGACTATCAAATAAGACCAAAGGAACCATAGTCACCGCCCTGCCAAGATCTTTCCACATTTTTTGCATGTTACTGAAAAAGACCTAGAATTTCGCCCGATTCCCATATTTTTGTGTGCTATACCGACGCATTCCGAGTGGTCCCAAGAGCCGCGGACCCCGATCGCCTAAAATTTTTCCGAGCAATCAAATACGACCAAAGGAACCATAGTATCCGCCCCGCCATGATCGTTCCTTATTTTTTGTGTTTTTCGGCCAAACAACTAGAATTCCGCGCGATTCCCATATTTTCGTGTGCTATAGCCCACGCCTTCCGAGTGGGCCGTGCCCCCCGCACTCGGATCACCTAAAAAGTTTTTGGGCCATCAAATAAGACCTAAGGAACCATATTCACCTTCCCGCCATGATCGTTTCTCATTTTTTGCATTTTTCGGCAAAACAACTAGAATTCCGCCCGATTCCCATATTTTCGTATGCTATACCCACGCCTTTCAAGTGGTCTCGCGTCTCCGGACCCCTATCGCCTAAAATTTTTCCGGACTATCAAATAAGACCTAAGGAACCATAGTCACCGCCCAGCCATGATCGTTCCTTATATTTTGCGTTTTTCAGCATAACAACTAGAATTCCGCGCGATTCCCATATTTTCGTATCCTATAACCCACGCCTTCCAAGTGAACCCGGGAACTCCGGACACCTATCGCCTAAAATTTTTCCGGACTATCAAATACGACCTATGGAACCATAGTATCCGCCCCGCCATGATCATCCTCATTTGTTGCGTTTTTCGGCCAAAAAACTAGAATTTCGCCCGATTACAATATTTTTGTGTGCTATTGCCCACCCTTCCAAGTGGTTCCGGGACCCCCGGACCCCGATCGCCTAAAATTTTTCCGGGCCGTCAAATACGACCTAAGGAACCATAGTAACTGCCCCTCCATCTTCGTTTCTCATTTTTTGCATTTTTCGGCTAAAAAACTAGAACTACGCCCGATTCCCATATTTTCGTGTGCTATACCCACGCCTTCCAAGTGGTCCGGGGAGACGCGGACCCCGATCGCCTAAAATTTTTCCAGACTATCAATTACGACCTAAGGTACCATAGTCACCGCCCCAAAATGATCGTTCCTAATGCTTTGCATTTTTTGGCCAAAAAACTAGAACTCCGCCCGATTTGCATATTTTCGTGTGCTCTAGCTTACGCTTTCTGAGTGGTCCCGGGAGCCGTGGACCCCGATCGCCTAAAATTTTCCGGGCCATTAAATACGACCTAAGGAACCATAGTCACCGCCCTGCCATGAACGTTCCTCATTTATTGCGTTTTTCGGCCAAAAAACTAGAATTTTGCTCGATTACCATATTTTTGTGTGCTATTGCCCACGCCTTCCGAGTGGGCCGGGCCGCCGGACTCGGATCGCCTAAAAATTTTTTGGGCCATCAATTAGGACATAAGGAACCATAGTCACCGCCTCGCCATGATCTTTCCTCATTTTTTGCATTTTTTGGCAAAAAAAATAGAATTCCGCTCGATTCCCATATTTTTGAGTGCTATCGCCCACGCCTTCCGAGTGGGCCGGGCCCCCCGGAGCCGGATCGCCTAAAAATTTTCCGGACTATCAAATACGACCTAAGGAACCATAGTCACCGCCTTGCCATGATCGTTCCTACTCTTTTGCATTTTTCAGCCAAAAAACTAGAATTCCGCGCGATTTCCATATTTTCGTGTGCTTTAGCACTCGCCTTCCAAGGGGTCCCGGGAACCCCGAACCCCGATCGCCTAAAAATTTTCCGAGCCATCAAATACGACCTAAGGAACCATAGTATCCGCCCCGCCATGACCGTTCCTTTTTTTGCATTTTTCGGCCAAACAACTAGAATTCCGCGCGATTCCTATATTTTTGTGTGTTATAGCCCACGCCTTCCGAGTGGTCCTGGGACCTCCGGACCCCTATCGCCTAATATTTTTCCGAACTATCAAATAAGACCAAAGGAACCATAGTCACCACCCTGCCAAGATCTTTCCACATTTTTTGCATGTTATTGAAAAAGACCTAGAATTTCGCCCGATTCCCATATTTTCGTGTGCTATACGCACGCATTCTGAGTGGTCCCAAGAGCCGTGGACCCCGATCGCCTAAAATTTTTCCGAGCAATCAAATACGACCTAAGGAACCATAGTATCCACCCCGCCATGATCGTTTCTTATTTTTTGCATTTTTCGGCCAAACAACTAGAATTCCGCGCCATTCCCATATTTTTTTGTGTTATAGCCCACACCTTCCGAGTGGTCACTGGACCTCAGGACCCCTATCGCCTAAAATTTTTCTGGACTATCAAATACGACCTAAGGAACCATAGTCACCGCCCAGCCATGATCATTCCTCATTTGTTCCATTTTTCGGCTAAAAACTAGAATTCCGCCCGATTATAATATTTTTGTCTACTATTGCCCACCCTTCCCAGTGGTTCCGGGACCCCCAGACCCCGATCGCCTAAAATTTTTCCGGTCCGTCAAATACGACCTAAGGAACCATAGTAACCGCCTCGCCATCATCGTTTCTCATCTTTTTCATTTTTCGGCCAAAAAACTAGAATTACGCCCGATTCCCATATTTTCGTATCACGCCCTCCAAGTGGTCCGGGGAGCCGCGGACCCCGATCGCCTAAAATTTTTCCGGACTATCAAATACGACCTAAGGTACCATAGTCACCGCCCCACCATGATCGTTCCAAATGCTTTGCATTTTTTTGCCAAAAAACTAGAACTTCGCGCGATTTGCATATTTTCGTGTGCTATAGGTTACGCCTTCTGAGTGGTCCCGGGATCCGTGGACCCCGATCGCCTAAAATTTTCCGGGCCATTAAATTCGACCTAAGGAACCATAGTCACCGCCCTGCCATGATCGTTCCTCATTTATTGCGTTTTTCGGCCAAAAAACTAGAATTCCGCTCGATTACCATATTTTTGTGTGCTATTGCCCACGCCTTCCGAGTGAGCCAGGCCGCCGGACTTGGATCGCCTAAAAAGTTTTCGGCCCATCAATTAGGACCTAAGGAACCATAGTCACCGCCTCGCCATGATCGTTCCTCATTTTTTGCATTTTTTGGCCAAAATAATAGAATTCCGCCCGATTCCCATATTTTTGTGTGCTATCGCCCACGCCTTCCGAGTGGGTCGGGCCCCCCGGAGCCGGATCGCCTAAAAATTTTCCGGACTATCAAATACGACCTAAGGAACCATAGTCACCGCCCCGCCATGATCGTTCCTACTCTTTTGCATTTTTCAGCCAAAAAACTAGAATTCCGCACGATTTCCATATTTTCGTGTGCTTTAGCACTCGCCTTCCAAGGGGTCCCGGGAACCCCGAACCCTGATCGCCTAAAAATTTTCCGGGCCATCAAATACGACCTAAGGAACCATAGTATCCGCCCCACCATGATCGTTCCTTTTTTTTTTTGCGTTTTTCGGCCAAACAACTAGAATTCCGCGCGATTCCCATATTTTTGTGTGTTATAGCCCATGCCTTCCGAGTGGTCCTGGGACCTCCGGACCCCTATCGCCTAATATTTTTCTGGACTATCAAATAAGACCAAAGGAACCATAGTCACCACCCTGCCATGATCTTTCCACATTTTTTGCATGTTACTGAAAAAGACCTAGAATTTCGCCCGATTCCCATATTTTCATGTGGTATACCCACGCATTCCGAGTGGTCCCAAGAGATGCGAACCCCGATCGCGTAAAAGTTTTCCGAGCAATCAAATACGACCTAAGGAACCATAGTATCCGCCCCGCCATGATCGTTTCTTATTTTTTGCATTTTTCGGCCAAACAACTAGAATTTCGCGCGATTCCCATATTTTTGTGTGTTATAGCCCACACCTTCCGAGTGGTCCCGGGACCTCAGGACCCCTATCGCCTAAAATTTTTCCGGACTATCAAATACGACCTAAGGAACCATAGTATCCGCCCCGCCATGATCGTTCCTAGTCTTTTGCGTTTTTCAGCCAAAAAACTAGAATTCCTAGCGATTTCTATATTTTCGTGTGCTTTAGCCCACGCCTTCCAAAGGGTCCCGGGAACCCCGAACCCCGATCGCCTAAAAATTTACCGGGCCATAAAATACGACCTAAGGAACCATAGTATCCGCCCCGCCATGATCGTTCCTCATTTTTTGCGTTTTTCGGCCAAATAACTAGAATTTCGGGCGATCCCATATTTTTGTGTGTTATAGCCCACGCCTTCCGAGTGGTCCCGGGTCTCCGGACCCCTATTGCCTAATATTTTTCCGGACTATCAAATAAGACCAAAGGAACCATAGTCACCGCCCTGCCAAGATCTTTCCACATTTTTTGCATGTTACTGAAAAAGACCTAGAATTTCGCCCGATTCCCATATTTTTGTGTGCTATACCGACGCATTCCGAGTGGTCCCAAGAGCCGCGGACCCCGATCGCCTAAAATTTTTCCGAGCAATCAAATACGACCTAAGGAACCATAGTATCCGCCCCGCCATGATCGTTCCTTATTTTTTGTGTTTTTCGGCCAAACAACTAGAATTCCGCGCGATTCCCATATTTTCGTGTGCTATAGCCCACGCCTTCCGAGTGGGCCGTGCCCCCCGCACTCGGATCACCTAAAAAGTTTTTGGGCCATCAAATAAGACCTAAGGAACCATATTCACCTTCCCGCCATGATCGTTTCTCATTTTTTGCATTTTTCGGCAAAACAACTAGAATTCCGCCCGATTCCCATATTTTCGTATGCTATACCCACGCCTTTCAAGTGGTCTCGCGTCTCCGGACTCCTATCGCCTAAAATTTTTCCGGACTATCAAATAAGACCTAAGGAACCATAGTCACCGCCCAGCCATGATCGTTCCTTATATTTTGCATTTTTCAGCCAAACAACTAGAATTCTGCGCGATTCCCATATTTTCGTATCCTATAACCCACGCCTTCCAAGTGAACCCGGGAACTCCGGACATATTTTCGTGAGATATAGCCCATGCCTTCCGAGTGGTCCCGAGCCCCCCAAACCCCGATCACCTAAAAAGTTTTCGGGCCATCAAATACGACCTAAGGAACCATAGTCACCGCCCCGCCATGATCGTTCCTCATTTTTTGCATTTTTCGGCCGAAAAACTAGAATTCCGCCTGATCTCATATTTTCGTGTGCTATAGCCCACGCCTTCCAAGTGGTCCCGGGCACCTCAGACCCCGATCGCCTAAAAAATTTTCGGGCCATCAAATAAGACCTACGAAACCATAGTCACAGCCCCGGCATGATCGTTCCTTATTTTTTGCATTTTTCGGCAAAAAAAATTGAATTCCACCCAATTCCCATATTTTCGTGTGCTAAAGCCCACGCCTTCCAAGTTGGCCGGGCACCCCAGATTCGGATCGTTTAAAATTTTTCTGGGCCATTAAATACGACCTAGGGAACCATAGACTCTACTCTACCATGATCGTTCCTCATTTTTTTCATTTTCGGCTTAAAAACTAGAATTCCGCCCGATTCCCATATTTTCGTGTGCTATAAGCCCACGCCTTCCAATAGGTCCCGGGACACCCTGACCCCAATCGCCTAAAAAATTTTCGAGCCATCAAATACGACCTAAGGAACCATAGTCACCGCCCCGCCATGACCTTTCCTCATTTTTTGCTTTTTATGGACAAAAAACTATAAGTCCGCCTGATTCCCATATTTTCGTGTGCAATAGCCCATGCCTTCCGAGTGGTCCCGGGCCCCCCAGACCCCGATCGCCTAAAATTTTTTTGCGCCATTAAATACGACCTAAGGAACCATAGTCACTACCTCGCCATGATCGTTCCTCATGTTTTGCCTTTTTCGGCCAAAAAATTAGAATTCCGTCCGATTCTCATATTTTTGTGTGCCAAGGCCCACGCCTTCCGAGGGAGCCGGTCCCCCTGGACTCGGATCACCTAAAAAAATTTCTGGCCATGAAATACGTCCTAAGGAACCTTAGTCACCGCCCTGCCATGATCGTTCCTCACTTTTTGCATGTTTCGGCCAAAAACTAGAATTCCGCCCGATTCCCATATTTGCGTGTGCTATAGCCCATGCCTTCCCAATGGGTAGGGCCCCACGGAGCAAGATCGTCTAAAAAATTTTTGGGCCATCAAATATGACCTAAGGAACTATAGTCACCGCCCCGCCATGACCTTTCCTCATTTTTTGCATTTTACGGACAAAAAACTAGAATTCCGCCCGATTCCCATATTTTAGTGTGCTATAGCCCACGGCTTCCAAGTGATCCAGGGACCCCCGGACAACGATCGCCTAAAATTTTTCCGGGTCATCAAATACGACCTAACAAACCACAGTAACTGCCTCGCCACGATCATTCCTCATGTTTTGCGTTTTTTGGCCATAAAACAAGAATTCCGCGCGATTCCCATATTTTCGTGTGCTATAGCCCACGCCTTCCCAATGGGTAGGGCCCCACGGAGCCGGATCGCCTAAAATTTTTCCAGGCCATGAAATACGACCTAAGGAACCATAGTCACCGCCCCGCCATGACCTTTCCTCATTTTTTTCATTTTACGGACTAAAAACTAGAATTTCACAAGATTTTCATATTTTCGTGTGCTATAGCCCACGCCTTCCCAATGGGTAGGGCCCCACGGAGACGGATCGCCTAAAAATTTTCCGGGCCATCAAATATGACCTAAGGAACCATAGTTACCGCCCCGCCATGACCATTCCTCATTTTTTGCAATTTATAGACAAAAAACTAGAATTCCGTATGATTCCCATATTTTTGTGTGATATAGCCCACGCCTTCCGAGTGGTCACGGGCCCCCCAAACCCCGATCACCTAAAAAGTTTTCGGGCCATCAAATACGACCTAAGGAACCATAGTCACCGCCCCACCATGATCGTTCCTCATTATTTGCATTTTTCGGCCGAAAAACTAGAATATCGCGCAATTGCCATATTTTCGTGAGCTATAGCCCACGCCTTCCGAGTGGGCCGGGTCCCCCGGACTCGAATCGCCTAAAATTTTTCCGGGCCATTAAATTCGACCTAAGGAAGAATAGTCGCCGCCCCGACATGATTATTCCTCACTTTTCGCATGTTTCGGCCAAAAAACTAGAATTCCACCCGATTCCCATATTTTCGTGTGCTAAAGCCCACGCCTACCAAGTGGTCCCGGGACCCCTGGACCCCAATTGCCTAAAATTCTTTAGTGTCATCAAATATGTCCTAAGGAACCATAGACACCGCCCCGCCATGATAGTTCCTCATTTTTTGTTTTTTCGGGCCAAAAAACTAGAATTCCGCTCGATTCCCATATTTTCGTGTGCTATAACCCACGCCTTCCCAATGGGTAGGGCCCCGCAGAGCCGGATCGTCTAAAATTTATCCGGTCTATCAAATACGACCTAAGGAACCATAGTCACCATCCCGCCATTATCGTTCCTCACTTATTGCGTTTTTTGGCCTTAAAACTAGAATTCCGCCCGATTCCCATATTTTCTTGTGCTAGAGCTCACGCCTTCCAAGTGGTCCCGGGACCTCCGAACCCCAATCTCCTAAAATTTTTACGGGATATCAAATACGACCTAAGGAACCATAGTCACCGCTCCTCCATGATCGTTCCTCATTTTTTGTATTTTTCGGCAAAAACCAAGAATTCCGCGCGATTCCCAAATTTGCGTGTGCTATAGCCCACGCCTTCCCAATAGGTCACGCCTTCCCAATAGGTAGGGGCCCACGGAGCCGGATCGCCTAAAAATTTTCTGGGCCATTAAATACGACCTAAGGAACCATAGTCACCGCCCCGTCATGACTATTCCTTATTTTTTGCATTTTACGGCAAAAAAACTAGAATTTCGCCCGATTCCCATATTTTCGTGTGCTATAGCTCACGCCTTCCAAGTGGTCCTGGGACCCCAGAACCACGATCTCCAAAAATATTTCTGGGACATCAAATAAGACCTAAGGAACAATAGCCACTGCCCCGCCATGATCGTTCCTCATTTTTTGTGTTTTTCGGCCAAAACATTAGAATTCCGCGTGATTCCCAAATTTTCGTGTGCGCCCACGCGCGCAGGTACGTACTGAGTGCAAGTGCCGAGTGCCGAGTGATTGGAAGGATTGAGTGACTGTGAGGACTGAGTGATGGGGAGGACTGAGTGAATGGATAATCTGAGAGTATGAATATGGTATTATTACTGAGATACATTGCATTGACAAGCACACATGAATTACATGCATAGAGATGTATTTTCCTCATGATGTACGGTATCGCGCTATTCATGACTTCTCACACATACTGGCCTATGGGCATAATGATGCATTTTCATTGGCTATCTGGAAAGAAAAGTAAACATTTTATTTATTGTGGAAAGGATTTTTGGAAAAATTATTATTTTCAACTTATTCATATTTTTGGCAACTTCGGTAAACGATTTGGGTTTTTTTCTCATGTACTTGAAAGGTAGAACTATTTTCAGAAATCATGATTCGGCTGAGCATTTTATATTTGGATTACTCCTTTTATTACTTGCTTTATGTTGTTATGTACTGTTTTTGCTTATGGGAGTTGGACTCTGACCTTGGTACAGGCTCGTCACTACTTTCAATCTAAGGTTAGGATTGTTATTTATTGAGTACATGGGGTCAGTTATACTCATGCTACACTTCTGCACCTTACGTGCAGATTTTGGATGTTGAAGTTGTTGTGGTGGTGGGAGCCTTTGATCTATAAAACTCTGTTAATGTCTTTTTCAAATAGATGATGTATTTTATTTCACACCAGCTTCGTAAATTCAAATCTTAGAAGCTCATGATTTGTACTACCAGTCCTTGGGGAGTGTATTAGAGTCAGTTAAATATTAATTGAATCGTATTGTGGTTATTTGGTTTACCTAGTAGGTGAGGTTAGGTGCCTTCACGGCGAGTTGGATTTTGGGTCGTGATAAGTTGGTATTAGAGCTCTAGGTTCATAGGTTCTACAAGTCATGAGCAAGTGTCTAGTAGAGTCTTGCGGATCGGTATGATGGCGTCCATACTTATGTTCGAGAGGCTACAGGGCATTTAGGATAATTTCCCATCTTTCTTTCTTTATCGTGCGTAATTGATTCAGCTTGAAATATAACTCTCGGAATTCCTTCAACGCATTCGTGTGCGCATGTGAGCGCTCAGTATAAGTTGTGTATTGCTGGCTAGTGATTTCAGGGATGACATGTGAGATGTGTATTCTGTGTTTTGGTGATGGGCCCGTCTTGAGGACTTGATGCCAGGTATGTACCGTAGCTTAGGCTTGGTAGCTTCAGTTGTAACTTGTACATTTGGACTCATATGTCTGGTAGTATCCCTATGAGTGGAAAATTTATGGCTTGATGAGCGGTCGAATGGCTATATGATGAGGATGATGCGATTGCGGGATGTGTTAAGATGGATTGAATGTGACGAGAAGTGTTTCTTTGGAATGTAAAGAGGGTCATTGGGTGCTTGATTTTCATTTTGATGTGACGTACAGTCTCGAATACGAATGTTTTGAATGACCTTTCACGTTGTTAAATTTAGGGAAGGATTAAATTCTCATGTCTGGTTAATGAGTTTGGACTCAGGTAGACTAAGTGATTGCATAGTAATTGTGACGGCAAAAGGGTACAAGAAGATATCAATTTGAGGCTAAGCAGGTGGATTATCCCCTGCGGAGTAATCTACTTAGGTGTGTTACTTATAATGTGAATGGAGAGTTTCTTTTCTGCCAGTGGGGCGTATGTGTGGAGGTTTGAATTTGAAGCTGGTTGAGAAAGTTGACTTGACTGTCAAGAGAATAAATGCGAGTTTAGTGGATGATTGAGGTATTTTATGGTTGGCGTTGTATGAGCTTGAGAAGAATTTTTGTTGGACTGACTGTAGTATTATGGCAGTAATAATGTATGGGTATTGTGAGTTATGAAGTGTTTTAATCTATGGCTTTGAGCCAAGTGGGGGAGCCTGCTATTGATAATTCAATTGAGGGTTATATGTTAAATTTTAGTTTGGTCTGAGGCATACTTGTGGATTAGTTTTGACTTGCAAAGGTTGAGATCGAGGATGACTCGAGTACTGAAATTTCTAAATACGGAATATATTGCGCTTTATGGGTATATGAAAATCACGGGGTGAGTGAGTTGTTATTTGTAAATAGTGTAGTGTGCACGGAGTTTGAATTTGATTAGTGGTGTTAAGGCAGGATTACCTCTTTGAGTGTTGTTGTGGTAATGGGGCACGTGTCTTTCAGCACATTTGGGAGGTGCAATTTAGATTTGAGAAAAGTGGGTGACTCTCGAGAAGGTGCTAATGAATTCAAAAATGTATAAGTGGCAATTGAAAATTTTTCGGATTGGTATATTGCTAGAATCGGATAGTTACATTGGATGGTGTCGGGACTTGCGGTAATTCTATATGTCTATGGATTCTACATTTTAGTATAAGAAAAGGGAAGAGGATCAATTTTACATTCACATAAGGTATTTTCAGAGTAATCCAATCATAGCTGTCTCGTGTTCATGGTGGCCTTAGATCTATAAAACTCTGTTAATGTCTTTTTCAAATAGATGATGTATTTTATTTCACACCAGCTTTGTAAATTCAAATCTTAGAAGCTCATGATTTGTACTACCAGTCCTTGGGGAGTGTATTAGAGTCAGTTAAATATTAATTGAATCGTATTGTTGTTATTTGGCTTACCTAGCAGGTGAGGTTCGGTGCCTTCATGACGAGTTGGATTTTGGGTCGTGATAAGTTGGTATCAGAGCTCTAGGTTCATAGGTTCTACAAGTCATGAGCAAGTGTCTAGTAGAGTCTGGCGGATCGGTATGATGGCGTCCATACTTATGTTCGAGAGGCTACAGGGCATTTAGGATAATTTCCCATCTTTCTTTCTTTATCGTGCGTAATTGATTCAGTTTGAAATATAACTCTCGAAACTCCTTCCACGCATTAGTGTGCGCATGTGAGCGCTCAGTATTAGTTGTGTATTGTCGGCTAGTGATTTCAGGGATGACGTGCGAGATTTGCATTCTGTGTTTTGGTGATGGGTTAGTCTTGAGAACTTGATGCCAGGTATGGACCGTAGCTTAGGCTTGGTAGCTTTAGTTGTAACTTGTACATTTGGACTCATATGCCTGGTAGTATCCCTATGAGTGGAAAATTTGTGGCTTGATGAGCGGTCGAATGGCTATATGATGAGGATGATGCGATTGCGGGATGTGTTAAGATGAATTGAATGTGACGAGAAGTGTTTCTTTAGAATGTAAAGAGGGTCATTGGGTGCTTGATTTTCATTTTGATGTGACGTACAGTCTCGAATACAAATGTTTTGCAGGACCTTTCACGTTGTTAAATTTAGGGAAGGATTAAATTCTCATGTCTGGTTAATGAGTTTGGACTCAGATAGACTAAGTGATTGCATAGTAATTGTGATGGCGAAAGGGTACAAGAAGATATCAATTTGAGGCTAAGCAGGTGGATTATCCTCTGCAGAGTAATCTACGTAGGTGTGTTCCTTATAATGTGAATGGAGAGTTTCTTTTCTACCAGTGGGGCGTATGTGTGGAGGTTTGAATTTGAAGCTGGTTGAGAAAGTTGACTTGGCTGTCAAGAGAATAAATGCGAGTTTAGTGGATGATTGAGGTATTTTATGGTTGGCGTTGTATGAGCTTGAGAAGATTTTTTGTTGGACTAACTGTAGTATTATGGCAGTAATAAAGTATGGGTATTGTGAGTTATAAAGTGTTTTAATCTATGGCTTTGAGCCAAGTGGGGGAGCCTGCTATTGATAATTCAATTGAGGGTTATATGTTAAATTTTAGTTTGGTCTGAGGCATACCTGTGGATTAGTTTTGACTTGCAAAGGTTGAGATCGAGGATGACTCGAGTACTAAAATTTCTAAATACGGAATATATTGCGCTTTATGGGCATATGAAAATCACGGGTTGAGTGAGTTGTTATTCCTGAATAGTGTAGTGCGCACGGAGTTTGAATTTGATTAGTGGTGTTAAGGCAGGATTACCTCTTTGAGTGTTGTTGTGCTAATAGGGCACGTGTCTTTCTCCCCATTTGGGAGGTGCAATTTAGATTTGAGAAAAGTGGGTGACTCTCGAGAAGGAGCTAATGAATTCAAAAATGTATAAGTGGCAATTGAAAATTTTTCTGATTGGTATATTGCTAGAATCGGATAGTTACATTGGTTGGTATCGGGACTTGCGGTAATTCTATATGTCTATGGATTCTACATCTTAGTATAAGAAAAGGGAAGAGGATCAATTTTACATTCACATAAGGTATTTTCAGAGTGGGTGTTTCGGTAGTGATATTTTTAGGGGTAATTGTGATGTGATGAGACTCTGCAGATGTTTTGGTGGCAATATTCTTGGGTTTTGGTGACCTACGTGGTTTGGTCGAGTTAGAGGAATTTAGTTCTAATAGCTTGGTTATGTGCAGATGGATTTCAAAGTGTTCTTGATGGTTTTTACCATGGTTTGAATCGGATATTTTCTACTGGTGTGGGAAACGTGTTGTGTATTGTGATTTCCTCCTAGAAGAAAGCAAGAAGAAGGTTTCTAACTAACTGGGTATGTATTTTGCTTGTGACTCAGAGTGTTAATGAGGTTCTTATGTTTTCATTGGATGGCCTAATAGAGGTTGTACGTAGAGTGAAATTGGGATTTGCATGTGCAAGTATATGATTCAGTTTCAAAAGGAAGGTCATGAGTTTATGGAGCACAGTCGATTTTAGATATTTGCACTAGTGGTATTACCTGAGAAGAGTGTACATTCAGAAGGGCACACTGTGTTTTGACTTACGAATGTTTCGTTTGTATTGCGGCATTCATCTGGTTGATTGACTGCTGATATTCAGATTTTTGCTATGTGGCATAGGAGATATAGAAGTATTCCTCGTGGGATGATCTTGCACGAAAGATGTGTTAGTCATTCTAGTGATGGAGTTGGGATCAATTATGGTGATTCATGTTCTCGATGAATTTGGAGACTGGGAGTTCTCAGAAGCATATTGTTTCGGGTTGCGTCCTGTTTGAGGTTAGTACTTTATTTAAAATTAGTGGAGGCGCTAGTTGCGTTAATTATTTGTGATAGCTACGCGCTATAAGTGTGCATATATGTGAGGTTTGAGCTAATGTGCGGGCATCGGGGCATGTATTCATACTCGAAAGAATGCTTAGGCTATGATATGCCTAGAGTTGATTGTTAAGCGTAAAGTTATAACATTTCTCGTGTTCTTACCTTTGTTGAGAACTATCTGGGCTACACTTGAGGTTACAAAGAGGCTAATTCCCTTAATAAATGGGGTAATTACTATTTCCGCGTTAAATTGTCGATTTGAAGTGTGATAGCAAACTTTGCACATGCTTACACTATGGCATGTTATTTATACCAGTCCAGAAGCATGGGAATATTATTTCATTATCATATACAAGTGTACTTGTTTAATTACTCCTGTATGATATGCTGGGACTGGAGGCCTGTGACCATGCGAGGCAATTCATATTATTGGCACGTGAGTTGTCTATGCCGTGTGTGGGAATTTTATTTCTATGATAATTTATCTGATTCATTAATTTACTTCCTCTATAATTGTGCACATGCACCTACGGTTATCCTCTTCACGAAATTTGAGGAGTTGGTTGTAACATTGTGGTTGTGGTGGTGCTTGTTGAACTTGCTATACGGTTCTCTTCCTTGAGACATCTCCCATATTTGGGTACACTAATTGTGCAGATGTGACTGGAGTTATATTGATGTGGCGTGTCCGAGGGATAGTTGCATTTAATAATGTAAGATCATTGGACCTAGAATGGGTACTATCATGTTTGATTACAGTATATTTGGAAGGATAATATTGAAAGTCGGTTGAGCAAGTGATTATGGTTCTGGTTGGGGCGAGAGAGCTCCATGACTTGTTGATCTGATAAGGGGTTACGAGATTCTACGTGTTTCTTTTATTATCAACAAGGTGTTGGGATGAGTTTTTGTTCGATATGGGGTTTAATACTAGTACATGGTTGGTTTGGAGTAGTTACTGAGATCAAGAATGGTGCTACGAGCGGGCGAGTTGTGTAATATGATGGGTGATTATATCCGTGATTATAGTTATAGCTCGATGCAGCTTGTTCAGAATCATACAGTGTGTAAATGTATGATTCGTGTCTTGAAAAAATATTCTGAAGGTTGGGAATTGAATTCCAAGGTTTTTGGGCTAAGGTTAAATTAAAGATTTTCAGTCGTATTGTCTTGTCACGCCTATGTGGAATAGGGTGATGTGGGATCACCCCTGTGTTCGTGCGTGGTAAGATGGAATAGTAATTTGATGGCTTGAAAACAACCCTTGGCACGTTCGAGGACGAACGTATATTTAAATGGGGGAGAATATAACGACCTGCCCGGTCAATTTGAGTATTACAGCCTCGTTCTCCCATTTACTGCTCAATTTATTCTTTTCAATTGTTGTATGACTTTCCGGGGAAATTGGTTCGGGTCCGGAAGGATTTTGGAATGAATTGAGACACTTAGTCTCATAATTGAAAACTTAAGTTGGAAAAGTTGGCCGGATGTTAGCTTATGTGTAAACGACCTCGGATTTGAATTCTGATGATTCTAATAACTCCGTATGGTGATTTTGGACTTAGGAGCGTGTCCGAAAAATTATTTGGAGGTCCGTAGTGGAATTAGGCTTGAAATGGCGAAAGTTGAATTTTTGGGGAGTTTGACCGAGGGGTTGACTTTTTGATATCGTGGTCGGAATCCGATTCTGGAAAATTGAATAGGTCCGTAATGTGAAATGTGACTTGTGTGTAAAATTTGAAGTCATTGCGGATTGATTTAATGTGTTTCGACACAAGATATATAATTTGAAAGTTAAAA
Source organism: Nicotiana tabacum (assembly GCF_000715075.1). Lineage (NCBI taxonomy): Eukaryota > Viridiplantae > Streptophyta > Magnoliopsida > Solanales > Solanaceae > Nicotiana > Nicotiana tabacum. The sequence goes on along the minus strand of NC_134098.1, from coordinate 95,622,780 downwards.
GTTCATAAATTTTGATTTGAGGTACAATTCGTCATTTTGATGTTGTTTGATGTGATTTGAGGCCTCGAGTAGGTCCGTGTTATGTTATGGGACTTGTCGGTATATTTGGTCGGGGTCCCGAGTGGCTCGGGTGAGTTTCAGACGAGGTTCGGATTAATTTTGTTGCTTATTGCATTGTTGAAGGCTGTTGGTTCTAGTGTTTTCGCACCTGCGGAAATGGGCTCGCAGGTGCCATGGTCGCAGAAGCGACAATACACACACAGAAGCGAGGGTCTTCGCAGGTGCGATGCATGTTGCGCTAAAGCGCGACCGCAGGTGCGATCCAAAGCATCGTAGAAGCGATCTGGGCTGGCCAAGCTATTCTTGCAGAAGCGAGTTGTTTTCCGCAGAACCGAGGGTCGCAGATGCGACCTCTTGTCCACATCTGCGAAAGTACTGGGTAGAATCCTTTAAGTTCGAGGGTTCGTGATTTTTCACCATTTTCAGATTTTGGAGCTCAGTTTGGGCGTCTTTGGAGAGGAAATTTTCCGCGCAACTTAGGGTAAGTGTTATTGACTTCCTTGTGATTATATTCCACGAATCTATCTTCATTTTTAGCAAATGGTTGATGAATTTAAAGAGGATATTGGGGGTGTTTGCCTAAAGTTCATAATACGAATTTTTGAGTTTTGAATATTGATTTGGAGTTGGAATTGAGTGAAATTAGTATGGTTGAACTTGTAATTGGATGGGTTGTCGGATTTTGTAAGTTTCGTCGGATTCCGAGACGATTTTTGGAGCGTTATTTCGGTTTTTGTGGGAAAATATTAGTATTTTGATATGAAAATTATTCCTATAATTGTGTGGACTGAATCAAATTTATTGTGGCTAGATTCGAGCAATTCAAAAGTTGACATGCGCAGAATGGGAATTCTGGAGCATTGTTTAGCTCGCTCGACTTTGGATTCGTCCTGTTCGAGGTAGGTAACTCTTCTAATCTTGGAGCTGAGGGTATGAACCCTGAATATGCGTATTATGTGAATTGTTTGGAGGTGACGAACATGCTAGGTGTTGGGTGTGTGGGCGTGCACCATAGAAATTGTAATGTAATTGTTCCCTGGAATTTTGTAGTCAAATAATCTTGGCATTTTCCATGCAGTTTTATGTGTTAAAGAAATTGAGCTGAGAATCATATTAAAAAAATCATGTTGAGGCTATGTGCTAGTATTATTGGGACCCACAGAGGTCATATTGCTGTGAATTATTTGTTTTAAATTGAAAATTCATACTCAGTCATATTCATTTCATTGCATATCATATCTCAGTCTTTGTTGTTATTTATTGATATATCATATCATAATTTTCAGCCTATTTTAATGACATTGTCACTCCACGAGAGAGAGATTGGAGAGATTGATGACTGAGGGAGGCCGAGGGCCTGAATGTGAGGATATTTTTGGGATCGGGCTGCATGACGCAGTAGGCTATGTTGGCTTTATATTCATTATTACTATTATGTGGATCGGGGTTGCCCGCCTGCAGCAGGCCTTATAGGCGTTATAAAGCACGTGAGTTGTTCGTGCGGGTCCAGATATTTATACTATAGCACTTGCATTGTCCGTGCGGTTTATAGCGTTTGGGCTGAAGGAGCCCCTCCGGAGTCTGTACACACCCCCAGTGAGTGCAGGTAACTACTGAGTGCGAGTGCCGAGTGCCGAGCGATTGGGAGGATTGAGTGACTGTGAGGACTGAGTGATGGGGATGACTGAATGAATTGATACTCTAAGAGTATGCATATGGTATTATCACTGAGATACATTCATTGACATGCACACATGACATATAGGCATCGAGATGTATTTTCCTCATATTGTACGGTATCACGTTATTCATGACTTCTCACACATATTGGCCTATGGGCACAATGATGCATTTTTAACTTGCTATCTGGAAAGAAAATGAAACATCTTATTTATTGTGGAAAGGATTTTTGGAAAAATTATTGTTTTCAACTTACTCATATTTTTGGCAATTTTGGTAAATGATTTGGGTATTTTACTGATGTACTTGAAAGGCAGAACTATTTTCAGAAATCATTATTCGACTGAGCATTTTATATTTGGATTACTCCTTTTATTACTTGCTTTATGTTGTTATGAACTGTTATTGCTTATGGGAGTTGGACTCTGACCTTGGTACAAGCTTGTCACTACTTTCAACCTAAGATTAGGTTTGTTACTTATTTAGTACATGGGGTCGGTTGTACTCATACTACACTTCTGCACCTTGCATGTACATTTTGGATGTTGATGTTGTTGTGCATGGTGGGAGCTAGCATTGAAGATGTATCTGCGATCCAGTCACAGCTGCCTCTTGTTCATGGTAGCCTTAGATCTATAAAACTCTGTTAATGTCTTTTTCAAACAGATGATGTATTTTATTTCACACCAGCTTTGTATTTTCAAATCTTAGAAGCTCATGATTTATACTACCAGTCCTCGGTGAGTGTATTAGAGTCAGTTAAATATTAATTGAATCGTATTGTTGTTATTTGGCTTACCTAGGAAGTGAAGTTAGGTGCCATCATGTCGAGTCGGATTTTGGGTCGTGATTGTAACACTAAAATATTTGAAATAAAATACTACGATTGTTGCAATATTTTTCGGTCTTGATTTTATTTTCTCGACGCAATATCTACGGTGACCATTTGAGTAATTGACTCTGTAATATACAATTAATTCTAAAAAAGATGATTATTTCACGTACAAATTAAATCAATCACATCATATATATATATATATATATATATATATATATATATATATATATATATATATATATCAGTTCTCACAAACTTCACAATTTTAACTAAGAGGTCCGTTCGTTACTTTTTTAGAAGAAATTATCGATATATACTGCGAACTTAATAGTTAATATTTACCCACACGGAGCTATCACTAGCAATGAGGATAAAATCTACATGTAATTGTCTATGTATATATAATAAAATAACCTTAAATACTTAAAAGTTAAAACCACCATGTCTGTGTATGGTTGATTCTTGTTGGAATTTAACCTAGGGCGCTCTACCACTTTATGGTAAGTTAAAGAAATGAGTAACACCATTCAAAAATATAAAACTTATAAGGCACAAAAGGATGGAATAGCGGGACAAACATAAAACATACCGATAATATTATAAATAACTCCACCGTTACGACAACACACTGGGCTGATCACTTATATAGCTATTGTTTGAACTCTTTGCATTCCTAGTAACACGAACTATAACTAATGACCATTATATGATGACACAAAAGACATACACATCGGATAACTCAAATGGAAAATGAACTTAGACTCTTATAATCAAGCTTTTAACAATTAAGCATGTTATTTTCAAAAATTCAATTACGCATGCTAGGTCTTGAAGCCCCGGGATTTCCTGGAATGACAGTCGAGCTACTGGGGAACTACTGAAGAAGTAGATCCACTAGCCCTGTTAGCAAAAGGCGCGCCAAAATTGTGTCCTGAAACCCAATTTTGAAATGGAAAAAGAGTCATAGGAACCATATGACGATCTTGCCCTAGCACCAATAGGAGCCAAGGCACTTCCAAAGGTGAGAAATGGGAATGCATTACTAGTCACCATTTGTTGGTTTTGTGCCTCTCTTTCAACTTTTTTCTTTATGCTTTCCATTGCCTCCTTCAGTTGTTGCAGTTGGAAAAAGTTAAGTTCTTTAATTGGAGCTTCCCACCAATGACCGTTATCTCTCTTCCTTACATAATTGTTGAGATATTTGATGTGTCAAATCAAGTGTAAGAGGGTGTTTATAAAAGTTATAATTTATTCCAAGTTAAAGTTTAGGTGTCTTTAATTACAAAATTCTTTCACTTGCCATGAGTATTTTTATTAGGTTTTATAAGGGGAGTGGTAGAAATATATAACATTTTCCGGAGTATCTAAAGCATCAATCGTGAAGAGTTTTGTCACGACCCAATTTCACTTATAGGTCGTGATGGCGCCCAACACTACAGCTAGGCAAGCCAACTGATAAATTAAATGTATATTGATTAAACTTTTAATCCAAAAAAATAATAAAATACCAAATTCTACCAATGTGTGTGCCAAGACCTGGTGTCACAAGTGTATGAGCATCTAGTAGATTATACAAAACCTCAAATACTGTTTGAAATAAAAATAGACAGAATGAAAAATAATACAAGGAGAGACACTGGTAACTGCACAATGGCTAAGAAAGGTAGCTCACCACTATGCCTCTGGATAACATGGGTGTAAGACGGTAGGTCTCCCACTAGTACTTGCATCAGGTTCTGCACAAAAAGTGCAGCAAGTGTAGTATGAGTACGTAAACAACGTGTACCCAATAAGTATCAAGCCTAATCTCGAAGTGGTAAAGATGAGATGGCCGACTTTGACACTCACTACGGGTCAATAATAATAATTGAAATAAAACTAGAATATATATAATTCAACATGATTCACAGAATATAATAATAATTTATTTAACCAGCAGAAATAATTAAATTCCTTCAAATGCAACAATTCTCAGTATATTAACTAAATTCCTTCAATTTCAATAAATTTCTAGTTTATCAATTAATCTCATTTACCGGAATAACAATAATTCCTTAGCTAACAGGGATAATAATCCTTAAATTCCAAAGATTTCCAAATTTATCAATTTGCTTCACAGGCTACAATAAACTATCAAAGTATCGTGTAATTATTATTATTAAGCACGATTTCTGCCGAGGTCGTTCGGCCCGATCCAGAATATTGTGTACACTGCCGAGGGACGTGCAGCACGATCCATAGATGCATATATCCTGCCGAGGCGTTCGGCCCGATCCACAAGAAAGGAGGACATTTTCTTATGTACCTTCGGAATAAGAGTAGTTATTGTAAAATTTATTCGAGAGGATAACAATTTATTTCAACAATTAATTAATCTAAACAAAAATTAAGCATATAAAAATTTCATATTTTTCTACCTTTCATAACAATTCACAATATATACATCAAATATTATAATTAATAAAGAATATAATTTACACAAGTAATTTATGCTTTGAGTCCTAAACTACCTGGACTTTAGCATTAATAGTAGCTACGTATAGACTCTCGTCATCTTGTGCGTACGTAGCCTCCGCAATTAGCAACAATTATTTAATTTAATCACCTATGGGGTAAATTTCCCCCTTCACAAGATTAGACAAGAGACTTACCTCAATTTGCTCCAATTTAATCGACTAGAAGGCCCTTTCCTCGATTATCCAACTTTGATTGGCTCGAATCTAACCATAAATAATTCGATACAATCACTGAAATTTTTATGAATCAATTCTATAAGAAATACTACATTTTCAATAAAAATCTCAAAATTAATTAAAAATTCATCCGTGGGGCCCATTTATCGGAATCTGACGAAAGTTATGAAATCCGACAACCCATTCAATTACGAGTCCAACCATACTGGTTTGACTCAAATCCGACTCTGAATCGATACCGAAATCTCAAAAATTCGTTTCTATGAGATTTCTAAAATTTTCCAAATTTCAATCTCAAAACACTAATTAAATGGTGAAAACAATGATATATTTGTGTATATAGACCAAATCTGAGTTGGAATCACTTACCCCAAATGTCTTTCCTTGAAAATCTGTCAAAAGTCGCCTCTGCTCAAGCTCAAGTTTGTCAAAAATGGCTAATGGGTCGAATGCCTCTGTTTTTATAACTTACAGATCTGTCCGGTCCGATCAGGGAGCTCGATCAGGGAGCTCGATCAGGGGAGCCCAATCAGGGGAGCCTGATCAGGGAGCTTGATCATGGGAGCTCAATCTTGGGAGCTCGATTTTGGGCCTCGATTTTGGGCTCGATCCTGGGCTTGATCACAGCCTAGAATTTCTAGTGCAACAGCTGTTTTAGTCCAATTTTTGATCCGTTAACCATCTGAAACTCACCCGAGGCCCTCGGGACCACAACGAAATATACCAACAAGTCTTAAAACAACATACAAACTTAGTCAAACCTTTAAATCACATCAAACAATGCTAAAACCATGAATCATACCCAATTCAAGCTTAATGAAACTAAGAATTTTCAACTTCTATATTCGATGCCGGAACCTATCAAATCAAGTCCGATTGACCTCAAATTTTGCACACAAGTCATAACATCTCACCGCGGGAGCCTTCACAATTTATTTGAAAGAAAATATTTTTTCTGAAATAGCATCCCGCGTTTTATCCATCCTTATCACACCGCATGACTTCTAGTAGTTCCCCCTACTAGCCACGCGTATCCAGCCACCCTTATCTCACCGCATGCGTTTCAATACCTAGACCTTATACCACCGCATGCGTATCAATATCACAATATATCACAATTTGCACCTCAAGTGCTCAAATAATTTAACTTGCCAAAATAATTCAACAACGATATTTTTCCACAATAAAGAGCTCACAGCTCATGCCAAAATAAATCATCAATAATATTTTTCCACAATAAAGAGCTCACGGCTCATGTCAAAATAATTTAACAATAATATTTTCCACAATAAAGAGCTCACGGCTCATGTCAAAATAATTTAACAATAATATTTTTCCACAATAAAGAGCTCACTGCTCCATCACAATGAGTACGAAAATCTTACAAAAATATTCAGGAAAAAAATATTTCAAAATCTTTAATACGTTGCTTCAATATCAAGTTTAAAAATGTCAAATACTTCATATTAATAATATTTAATTTAAATGAAATCAACCTTCAAATAATGCACAGAATAAAAGAAACCAAGTTCCAACTAAACAAATAAAATAATTAGCAGGAAAAGGTCAAGAAAATTTAAAAATATAAACATTAAATCAATAATGAAGAATATAACAAAATGAAATAATTTAATTAATGTGAAACAGTGATCTACACAATCTAAAATATAATCTTTCACATTTAGCCCGTGTACACACTCGTCACCTCGTGTACACGACTTTTGACACATTACAATTATCAATCCTAGGGGAATTTCCTCCACACAAGGTTAGACAAGTCACTTACCTCGATTTTTCCTCGATTTTTCGACTCCGATCGACTCATACCTAGTCATAATTAATTCGATACAGTCAACAAAAATTATAGTAATCAATTTCATAAGAAAATATTATATTTTTCAATAAAATCTGAAATTAGCTCAAAATTTGCCCGTGGGGCCCACATCTCGGAATCCAGCAAAACTTACAAAATCTGACAACCCATTCAATTACGAGTCCACCCATACCAATTTTATCAAATTCCGATAACAACTCGATCTCCAAATCTTAAATTTTCTTTTTTGGAAGATTTTGCAAAATTTTTGATTTTTCTTCCATAAATTCACGGATTCATGATGTAAATGAGTATGGAATTATGAAATATAAACAATATAGGATAAGGAACACTTACCCCAATGTTTTCCCATGAAAATCGCCCAAGAACCGTGCTCCAAAAATCCAAAACGAAATGAAGGAAATGACCATTTTTGGTCCTTAAGTTTCAGCCCATCCTTCACTAAAAGTCCATTTCTGTCACTAAAAGTCCATTTTCCGTCACTAAAAGTCCACCAGAAACTGCTCTACCAGCATTCCTTCAATCAATCATAACTTTATGTACAAATGTCCAAATGATGAATGGTTTAACTTTCTGGTAATTAGAATCAAACGACTACAAGTTTCATGTTTTGATAATTTTCCAATTCCTTATAAATTACGAGATATAAGCTTCTAAATTCGGCTCCACGCATCAGAATTTCTGGCGAAACTGCTCTACAATCCTTCATTCAATCTATCATAACTTTCTGTACAAATGTATAAATAATGAATGGTTTAACTTTCTGGAAACTAGAATCAAACAAATACAACTTTCATGTTTTGACAATTTTCCGATTCCTTATGAATTACGAGATATAAGCTTCCAAAGTTGGCTCCACGTACCAAAAATTTCTAGTGAAATTTCTGCAAATTTCCAGCAACCCTCTTTGTCCAAAATTCATTCCGTTTACCTTCCGAAATCCACCCGAGACCCTCGGGACCTTAACCAATTATTCCAACATGTCCCAAAATACAATACGAACTTAGTCGAGGCTTCAAAACATATCAAACAACATCAAAACGATGAATCGCACCTCAAATCAAAATCTTTGAACTTAGAACTTTCAAATTCTCTATCTTGTGCCGAAACACATCAAATCAATTCGGAATGACTTCAAATTTTGCACACAAGTCATAAATAACATATCAGACCAATTCCAATTTCCAGAATTGGATTCCGACCTCGATATCAAAAAGTCAACCCCCGGTCAAACTTCCCAAAAATTCATGGCATTTAAAGCATAATTCCACTACGGACTTCCAAATAAAATTCTGATCATGCTCTTAAGTCAAAAATCACCATACGGAGCTGTTGGAATCATCAAAATTCTATTCCGGGCTCATTTGCACATAATTTGACATCCGATCACTATTTGAACTTAAACTTTTAACTTTTGATCAAAATTCCATATCTCAGGCTAGGGACCTCATAATTTGATTCTGGGCATACGCCTAAGTCCCAATTCATGATACGAATCTACCGAAACTCTCAAAACACCGATCCGAGTCTGTTTGCTCAAAATGTTGACCAAAGTCAACTCAGTTGAGTTTTAAAGCTCTAATTCATATTTTAATTCATTTTTCTCCTGAAAACTTTTCGAAAAATTTTATGGACTGCGCACGCAAGTCGAGGAATGATAAATAGTGCTTTTTGAGGTCTTAGAATACAAAATTAATTATAAAATTTAAACATGACATTTTGGGTCATCACATTCTCCACCTCTAAAACAAACGTTCGTCCTCGAACGGAGTTAAAAAAAGTACCTAAGCTGGTGAATAAGTGTGGATAATAGCTGCGCATATCATGCTCGGTCTCCCAAGTCGCCTCCTCGATCGGATGACCCCTCCACTGAACCTTCATGAAAGCAATGATCTTTGACCTCAACTTTCGAACATGCCTATCCAAAATAGCCATTGGTTCCTCAACATAAGATAGATTCTTGTCCAACTGAACCGAACTGAAGTCTAACACATGAGACGGATCGCTGCGATATTTCTGAAGCATGGAAACATGGAATACCGGATGAACCGCAAAGAGACTAGGTGGTAGTGCAAGTTTGTAAGCCACCTCTCCAAAACTCTCAAGAATCTCAAAAGGCCCAATATACCTAGGACTCAAATTGCCCTTCTTCCCGAACCTCATCACACCCTTCATAGGCGAAACCCGGAGCAATACCCGCTCACCAACCATGAATGCAACATCACGAACCTTCCGATTCACATAACTCATCTGTCTAGATTGGGCTGTACGAAGTCAATCCTGAATCAACTTAACCTTTTCCAAGGCATACTGAACCAAGTCTGTACCCAATAGCCTAGCCTCGCCCGGTTCGAACCAACCCATTGGGGACCGGCACCGCCTACCATACAAGGCCTCATACGGAGCCATCTAAATGCTTGACTAGCAACTGTTGTTGTAAGAAAACTAAGCAAGTGGTAAGAACTGATCCCAAGCACCCCCAAAATCTATCACACACGCATGAAGCATATCCTCTAGTATCTGAATAGTGCGTTCAGACTGCCCGTCCATCTGAGGGTGAAATGTTGTACTTAACTCTACCCGAGTACCCAACTCACGTTGTACTGCACTCTAGAACCGTGATGTAAACTGCGTACCACGGTCAAAGATGATAGATACCGGTACACTGTGAAATCTGACAATCTCGCGAATATATATTCGAGCCAACTGCTCGGAAGAGTAGGTAGTTATCATAGGATTGCAATAAGCTGACCTGGTCAATCTATCCATAATCACCCAAGCTGCATTGAACTTCCTCTAAGTCCGTGGGAGCCCAACAGCGAAATCCATAGTGATCCTCTCCCATTTACATTATGGAATCTCTAACTTCTGAAGCAATCCACTCGGTCGTTGATGCTCATATTTCACTTGTTGACAATTTAGACACCAAGATACATACTCCACTATGTCTTTCTTCATCTTCCTCCACCAATAATGTTGCCTCAAGTCCTGCTACATCTTCGCAGCACCCAGATGTATGGCGTACCACGAACTGTGAGCCTCCTGGAGAATCAATTCACGAAAACCATCTACATTAGGTACACATAGCCTGCCCTGCATCCGTAATGCACCGTCATCTCCAATTGCGACTTCTTTGGCATCACCGTGCTGAACTGTATCCTTAAGGACAAGCAAATGGGGGTCATCATACTGACGCTCCTTGATACGATCATAAAGAGAAGACTGAGAAACCACACAAGCCAAAACTCGATTCGGCTCGAAAACATCCAATCTGACAAACTGGTTGGCCAAGGCCTGAATATCCAAGGCCAAAGGCCTTTCTGCAACCGGTAAATATGCTAAGCTGCCCAAACTCTCCGCCTTACGACTTAAGGCATCGGACACTACATTGGCCTTCCCAGGATGATAGAGAATGGTGATATCATAATCCTTAAGCAACTACAACCATCTCCGCTGCCGCAAATCAAGATCCTTCTGTTTAAACAGATGTTGTAGACTTCGGTGATCGGTGTAGACCTCACAATAGACACCGTACAAATAATGCCGCCAAATTCTTCAAGGCACAAACAATAGATGCTAACTCAAGGCCGTGGACCAAAATTTTTTCTCATGTACCTTTAACTGTCTGGACGCGTAAGAAATCACCCTTCCGTCTTGCATCAACATCGCACCGAGACCAATACGCGACGCGTCACCATACACAGTATAAGACCTTGAACATGTAAGTAATACCAACACTTGTGTCGAAGTCAAAGTGATCTTGAGCTTCTGAAAGCTCAACTCACACTCGTTTGACCCTGTAAATGGGGCACCCTCTTGGATCAATTTGGTCTTAATAGTTGTTCATAATCAATTACAGAATTGTCATTTAACATCATATTTACAAAAATTTCGTTGCAAACCTTCACAATACTGATAACTAGATGCGAGGCATGAAGACCTCATAATTATTTACCCAAATTAACGAGTCACATTTAACGCCACCTAGGCGGGCACCTACCTCGTAGGTTAAAAATTAATAATTACAACACGAATTTGACAACTATGCATAGAGAATTTCATATAAGAATTTTCAAATAGGCCTAACAAGCATGACTCTCTATTAGTACTATAGTACAAATTTAATTTCACAAGGGAGAACTTAAACACAAGAATTTTCCTCACAAGGATCTCGTCCTTATATAACTTCCACCGCAGCTCGTAGCCCGGTTTAAACATATCAATTTATATAAAAATGTGAGGATCTCATCCTCAGTTCTGAATCACAAGTAATATGCACATCGTGCCAATTGAAAATTTCCATTTTCTCCTTTTAAATAATTTTGGTTACACCAAGTCACAACACATAATGAACCTCACTCCGGTAGGGCATATAATTCACAATTTGCAATTAATTATTCAGAATTTACATCAAAATTTACCGAAATGAGTAACAGAAAGCCACATTTAGCCTCGCAGCTCTTATTAGTGACCAACACAAAATGATAGGTGTAGTTATCTCCATAAAATCTCCCAATAGGGGTAAACACATAAATAGATTATAGAATTATGAAGCTCACTCATAAGTGGAGCACAATAGGAGGACTCGTTTCGATATTGAGAACCGAATCAAGATAAGGAAATTATTCCTTTATATTAAATCGAGGTCGTACCTGTAACGACACTAACTGATGTAGCGACCTCCGCCATACCATAAAACAAATATATCAACGGCTGGGTCTCCACCTCTAGGATGCCTTCTACCCGTCTGTCCTCCACCCCTAACTGGTCGTATGGGTGGTGTAGTAACTGTAATGGGGCACGTAGCCTGAGTGCTTTGATGAAATAAGTCTCCCAAATTTTTGACAATTTTTCTCATGATGTGCCTAGTATCACCGTATTCGTAACACCCCCTTTGCAGGTTAGGCTGCTCATATTGAGTCTGTGCTAGATAACTGGAATAACCATTGTAGGAACTCATGTTGGTGGTGCATTAAAAGAACTTGCTGGAGCACCCCGAGTAATCCGATGTGCGGACTGGGCTGGCTGACTGCCCGAGCCCCATCCATAATGATTTATACTTGCAGAGTAGAATCCACTGAATCCCCCAGAACCTCGAGACATATTGGTCTCCTTAGTTTCCTTTTTTCCTCACCCCGAACACATTCTAATATCTTGGCAATTTGTACAACTAGCAGAAATGAAGTATCAGCTTGTAGCTCCCAAGTCGTACAAAATTTTACGATCATAATTGAGTCTTTTAATGAGTCTGTGAACTCGCCCTCTAGTTGTAGGAAGCAAAGTAGGAGTATGACAGGCTAACTTATTGAACTTGATGGCATATTTTGACACCATCAATGGTGACCTGATGCAACAGCTCAAACCCTATGCGCCACGCATTACGGAGAGTCCGGGAAATAAACTCTTTCAAAAGCATTTCTGAGAACTGAGCCAAGTGGGCGGTGTTGCATTGGCTGGTCTGCCCCCGTCATAGGCTTGCCATGAACACCGGTGGAGAATTATCTCTCCCAAGGCAAATTTCTTCTTTTGTTATGCTGACTCAACACTGTTGAGTTGACCTATTTCTTAACATACTCTTCGATTCTTCCTTGGGGTAACCCTTACCCCTATTTATACACAACGATCACAAAAGTAGAGCTCCATACAGACAAATCTTGGCATGAACCACATATTCCAGAATCTCGTCAACAACTGCTCTTCCTCCAAAGCACCCCAAAATCCGCAATTGTGACGTCCATGCTGAGTAGACCTTCTGTAAATTTAGAATTGTTTCTATAACTCCTTTGGTACTGAAGTATAGGATTATGAAGGAGGCGGACATACCTCAAGTCCCAACCTTATCCTCTACAAAATCTCAGGCCTTAAACATGTGTAAATTTTAGGGAACCATTCAGTACCACATATATATATTTCAGGCCAAAACTGATGTAATACATGACCCCGCAATCCACCAATTGATAGTGGACGGCGTGAAGTCATAGGTCACAACGTCCGATGATCCACAATAATAACCTTCACAGCTCGTATAAATCAACTAGACGCCAATGTCTTTTGCACCCCGCACATGATTCACTAGGTGATATCTAAATACGCCCGTATGATCAGTCGGAACCATACGTTAAGGCAATGTTTGAGCATCTGTGGCTCCCTTTAGTCCATCTGTGGCATCACGAACCGTCGACGCACAACTGATATCGAGTGCGCAATGTCATACACGAGTGGATACAAAGGAATATGAGATATATGTTTCAAGCTAAATCAATGCCTCACGATAAGGGATCAAAGAAGGGAATATTTTCCTAAAAGTTCCATAGCCTCCCGAAGATAAGTACAGACGTCTCCATACCGATCCACAAGACTCTACTAAACCTTCTTGTGACTCATAACACCTATGAACCTAGAGGTCTGATACCAACTTGTCACGACCCCAAATTCCCTCCGTAGGATATCGTCATGGCACCTAGTCTCTAAGACTAGGTAAGCCTATCAATGCGGAATAATAATAAATATCTGAAATAATTAAACTACAATTAAAACAATTTCAACTCCCAAAACCCGGTAGAAATAAGTCACAAGCTTCTAAGAATTTATCCTCGATGTCTCTATATAACAGAGTCTAAAGAAAATAAGGAAGCAACATAACAAGAATAGAAGGGGACTCCGGAGTCTGCGGGCGTTGGCAGATATACCTCGAAGTCTCCTCGTACAGCTAGTTTATTGATGCGTGGTCTGATAAGATGTACCTGGATCTGCACAAAAAGATGTGCATAAGCGTAGTATGAGTACACCACAGCGGTACCCAGTAAGTGCCAAGTCTAACCTCGGTAGAGTAGTGACGAGGTCAGTTCAGGCCCTACTGGAGAATAAATAATGGCATGGTAAAATGTTTAAACAATATTATAAGATAAAATGACAATAAAAATGAATCAAGTAGTATGTCACATTTAAATACATCAAATAATGGCAAATAAATACCTCGTGGAAACAAAACAGAATTCTTTTCAACTTTAAGAAAATCACACAATAATCAAAGGCAACTGTAGCCATAAATCAATATCAACAAGGGCACTCCCGAGGTACTGCGTCGTAGTCCCAGATCATAAACAAATTCACAATATCTCGTTTCCTTATCTCACCGCGGGAGCCTTCACAATTTATTTGAAAGAAAATATTTTTTCTGAAATAGCATCCCGCATTTTAGCCATCCTAATCACACCGCATGACTTCTAGTAGTTCCCCCTACTAGCCACGCGTATCGAGCCACCCTTATCTCACTGCTTGTGTTTTAATACACAGACCTTATACCACCGCATGCGTATCAATATCACAATGTATCACAATTTGCACCTCAAGTGCTCAAACAATTTAACTTGCCAAAATAATTCAACAACAATATTTTTCCACAATAAAGAGCTCACGGCTCATTCCAAAATAAATCATCAATAATATTTTTCCACAATAAAGAGCTCACGGCTCATGTCAAAATAATTCAACAATAATATTTTTGCACAATAAAGAGCTCACGACTCATGTCAAAATAATTCAACAATAATATTTTTTCACAATAAAGAGCTCACTGCTCCATCACAATGAGTACGAAAATCTTACAAAAATATTCAGGAGTAAATAATTCAGGAAAATAATATTTCAAAATCTTTAATACGTTGCTTCAATATCAAGTTTAAAAATGTCAAATACTTCATATTAATAATATTTAATTTAAAGAAAATCAACCTTCAAATAATGCACGGAATAAAAGAAACCAAGTTTGAACTAAACAGATAAAATAATTAGCAGGAAAAGGTCAAGCAAATTTAAAAATATAAACATTAAATCAATAATGAAGAATATAACAAAATAAAATAATTTAATTAATGCGCAACAATGATCTACACAATTTAAAACATAATCTTTCACATTTAGCCCATGTACACACTCGTCATCTCGTGTACATGACTTTCCACACATTACAATTATCAATCCTAGGGGAATTTCCACCACACAAGGTTAGAAAAGTCACTTACCTCGACTTGCTCAAATTTAACCAAGTATTATGCTTTTTCCTCGATTTTCTGACTCTGATCGACTCATATCTAGTCATAATTAATTCGATACAGTCAACAAAAATTATAGTAATCAATTTCATAAGAAAATATTATATTTTTCAATAAAATCCGAAATTAGCTCAAAATTTGCCCGTGGGGCCCACATCTCGGAATCCAGCGAAACTTACATAATCTGACAACCCATTCAATTACGAGTCCACCCATACTAATTTTATCAAATTATGATAACAACTCGACCTCCAAATCTTAAATTTTTGTTTTTGGAAGATTTTGCAAAAATCTTGATTTTTCTTCCATAAATTCACGGATTCATGATGTAAATGAGTATGGAATCATGAAATATAAACAATATAGAATAAGGAACACTTAATGTTTTCCCGTAAAAATCGCCCAAGAATCGTGCTCCAAAAATCCAAAACGAAATGAAGGAATTTCAGCCCATCCATCACTAAAAGTCCATTTTCCGTCACTAAAAGTCCACCAGAAACTGCTCTACCAGCCTTCCTTCAATCGATCATAACTTTATGTACTAATGTCCAAATGATGATTTGTTTAACTTTCTGGAAACTAGGATCAAACAACTACAACTTTCATGTTTTGATAATTTTCCGATTCCTTATAAATTGTGAGATATGTGAAGTAAACTGAGGACCTCTATCTGATATGATGGAAATTGGCACACCGTGCAACCAAACTATCTCCTGAATATAAATTTAGGCCAACCTCTCTGAAGTATACATAGTCACAACCGGAATGAAATGTGCTGACTTGGTCAACCTATCAACAATGACCCAAACTACATCAAACTTCCGCAAGGTCTGCGGCAACCCAACTACAAAGTCCATAGTAATGCGTTCCCATTTCCACTCCGGTATAGTCATCTGCTGAAATAGGCCACCTGGCCTTTGGTGCTCATATTTAACTTGCAGACAATTTAGACACCTAGCTACATGCTCAACAATGTCCTTTTTCATTCGTCGCCACTAATAATGCTGCCTCAGGTCACGATACATCTTCATAGCACCTGGATGAATAGAATACCGAGAACTGTGTGCCTCCTCTAGGATCTTTTTTCCTCATTCCATCCACATTAGGATACACATAGACGACCCTGGAGTCACAGAACACCATTCGCACCAATAGTAACTTCCTTGGCACCAACTCGTAGTACCATTTCACGAAGAACCATCAAGTGTGGGACATCATACTGGCGAGCCTTGATTTGCTCAAATAGTGAAGATTGGGCCACAACACATGCAAGAACTCAATTGGGTTCTGAAATATCCAGCCTCACAAGTCTGTTAGCCAAGGACTGAATATCCAAGGCTAATGGCCTTTCCTCTGCTGAAATGAAAGCCAAACTACCCATACTCTCTGCCTTTCTGCTCAAGGCATCTGCAACCACATTTGCTTTGTCCGGATGATACAGGATAGTAATATCATAATCTTTTAGTAACTCCAGCCATCTGCGCTGCCTCAAATTTAGGTCCCTCTACTTGAACAAATACTGTAAACTGTGATGATCAGTGTAAACTTCACAAGACACCCCATAAAGATAATGCCTCCAAATCTTAAGAGTGTGAACAATCGCAACTAACTCCAAACCATGTACTGGATAATTCTTTTCTTGGGGCTTCAGCTGACGTGAATCATATGCAATAACTTGCCCTTCCTGCATCAATACACAACCCAAGCTGCATGAAGCGTCACAATACACTGTATACATCCCCAAACCAGAAGGCAACACTAACACTGATGCTGTAGTCAATGCTGTCTTGAGCTTCTGAAAGCTCACCTCACAACTATCGGACCATCAGAACGGAGCACCCTTCTGGGTTAATTTGGTTAAAGGTGCTGCAATAGAAGAAAAACCTTCCACGAACCGACGATAATAACCTTCCAAACCCAGAAAACTCCTTATCTCAGTCGCCGAAGTGGGACGATGCCAATTCTGAACTGCCTCAATCTTTTTGGGATCAACTTTAATACCCTTGCCTGATACAATATGTCCCAAAATGCTACAGACTCAAGCTATAACTCACATTTAGAGAACTTAGCATATAGCTTTTGTTCCCGTAATATCTGAAGCACTACTCTCATATGCTGCTCATGCTCCTCCTTACTGTGCGAGTAGATCAAGATGTCATCAATGAAGACGATGACAAATGAATCAATATATGGCCTGAATACCCTATTCATCAAATCCATAAACACTGACGGGGCATTAGTTAAGCCGAAGGACATCACCAGAAACTCATAATGACCATATCTAGTCCGAAAAGCTGTCTTCGGAACATCCGAATCCCGAATCTTCAACTGATAGTACCCCGACCTCAAGTCGATCTTAGAGAACACCCTAGCACCCTGCAACTGGTCAAATAGATCATCAATACGCGGCAATAGGTATTGTTCTTAATAGTGACTTTGTTCAATTGGCGATAATCAATACACATCCGTATTGTTCCATCCTTCTTTTTCACAAATAATATCTGTGCACCCCAAGGCGATACACTCGATCTGACGAACCCTTTGGCTAGTAACTCTTCAAGTTGTTCTTTCAATTCTTTCAATTCTTTCGGAGCCATGCGATACGGTGGGATAGATATAGGCTGGCTATCTGAAGCCAAGTCAATACAAAAATCAATATCACGATCAGGTGGCATACCTGGAAGATCTGAACGAAATACATCGGAGAACTCCCGAACTACAGGCACTGAATCAATAGCCGGAGTCTCTGTAGTAGTATCCCGAACATAAGCTAGATAAGCCAAACATCCCTTCTCAACCATGTGTTGAGCCTTTATAAAAGAAATAACTCGATTAAATGAACTAACAGACGAACCCTTCCATGCCAGCTTAGGCAATGCTGGAATAGCCAAAGTAACAGTCTTGGCATGACAATCTAGAATAGCATGATATGGAGATAACCAGTCCATGCCTAGAATAATTTCAAAATCAGTCATCTCAAGCAATAGGAGATCTGCTCTAGTTTCATAACCATAAAATATAATAATACAAGACCGGTAGATCCAGTTCACAACAACAAAATTGCCCACAGGAGTGGACACATAAACATGAGTACTGAAGGACTCACAAGAAACACCCAGGAATAGAGCAAATAGAGATGACACATATGAATACGTAGATCCTGGATCGAATAATACTGAGGAATCTTTGCCGCAAACAGAAATAATACATGTAATCACAACATCTGAGGCCTCTGCATCTGGTCTAGCCAGAAAAGCATAGAACCGAGCTGGAGCGCCAACTGGATGGCCTCCACCTGGCTGACCTCCACCTCTAGGACGGCCTCTACCCACCTGTCCTCCACCTCTAGGTGGTCGGACGACTGGTGGAGCAACTGATCCGATAATCATAGGCTGCTAACCCTGTTGTACTAGTTTACCCCGAAGCCTGGGGCAAAATCTCCGTATGTGATCGGGATTCCCGCACTCGTAACAACTCTACGGTGCAATAAGCCACTGACTAGAGGTATGGACCTGGGGACCTGAATACCCACGGGAAGAACCCTGAATAGCTGGTGGGTGGTAAGAACTCTCTGGTATAACACTGAAATAAGGTCGTACTGGAGCACCCCGAGGAGGTGGTGGTGCTAGATATGGGGGCTTGCTGGACTGCCCTCTCACGAACTAACCTCTGCCCCCAGACGGAGCACCTCTGAACTTTCCAGAATACCTGAACCGCTTATCTCTTATACCCTACTATCGGCTCTGCTGACGTACACCATCAATCCTGTGGGCTATCTCCACAACTAGCTCATAAGAAGTACCCATCTTAACCTCTCGAGCCATAGTGGCCAGAATGCCAGTATGTAAACCTCAGTAGGGAGTATCATAAGTGCATGGCAAGATAACTTAGAAAACCTCGCTTCATAATCGGTCAATGATATCTGACCCTGCTGGAGCTGTTCAAACTAAAACCTCAACTCTTCCCTCTGGGAGGGTGGAATATACCTGTCCAGGAAGATATGGGTGAACCTGTCCCAAGTTATGGGAGGAAAATCTGCTGGTCTGCCAAGAACATACGACTGCCACCATCTCCGGGCTCTGCCCTCTAGCTGAAAAGTAGCAAAGTCTACCCCATGAGACTCAAATATCCTCATGTTGTACAGTCTATCCTTGCACCGATCAATGAAATCCTGGGGATCCTCGTGTCGCTCACCCCCAAGACAGGAGGATGTAGTCTAGTCCATCTGTCCAATAGTTTCTGAGGGTCAGCGGCTACAACTGGCCTGGGCTCAGGTGTAGCTGCTGCCACTGGCTGGGCTCCACCCATAGGTAGTGCACCCTGGGTCCGATATACAGTAGCTGAATGTCCATAGGCCTGTGCGGTAGGGGTCTATGCTCTCTTGCCCGCCTGAGATGTGGCTGGGTCTATTGGAAATAAATCGGCCTGAGTCATATTGTCCATGAATCGCAGCATACGACCCATGACATCCTGAAATCTTGGTGTAGATGTGAAATCCACCGGAGCTGGCTCTGCCACAGGCACCTCACCTTGTTCCCCAATAATGGGATTCTCTTCTGGACCCACTAGTGGCATAACTGGAATAGTCCTGGGATGTCCTCGCCCTCTACCACAGGTTGGAGCCCTCCCTCGGCCTCTAGCAACTGGGGGAGTAGCTCTTCCCTAGTCTGGAACCTCATTAGAGCGCGTTCTCACCATCTGTGAGAGAATAAGAGAAGGATATTTAGTATTACATTAATTGCACAATGGAATATGAAGAAAGGTAGTTTCCTAACACCCTATAGCCTCTCAAAGATAACTACAGACGTCTCCGTACTGATCC
Source organism: Nicotiana tabacum (assembly GCF_000715075.1). NCBI lineage: Eukaryota > Viridiplantae > Streptophyta > Magnoliopsida > Solanales > Solanaceae > Nicotiana > Nicotiana tabacum. The sequence continues at coordinate 95,602,799 of NC_134098.1, read as the reverse complement.
GCAAGACTCTATTAGGTCTGCTCATAACAACGTGTACCTAGTAAGTATCAAGCCTAATCTCGAAGTGGTAGAGACGAGATGGACGACTTTGACACTCACTACGGGTCATTAATAATAATTGAAATAGAACTAGAATATATAATTCATCATGATTCACAGAATATAACAATACTTTATTTAACCAGCAGAAATAATTAAATTCCTTCAAATGCAACAATTCTCAGTATATTAACTAAATTCCTTCAATTCCAATAAATTTTGAGTTTATCAATTAATCTCATTTACAGGAATAACAATAATTCCTTAGCTAACAGGGATAATAATCCTTAAATTCCAAAGATTTCCAAATTTATCAATTAGCTTCACAAACTACAATAAACTATCAAAGTATCGTGTAATTATTATTATTAAGCACAATTTCTACCGAGGTCGTTCGGCCCGATCCAGAATATTATGTACATTGCCGAGGGACGCGCGGCACGATCCATAGATGCATCTATCCTTCCGAGGCGTTCGGCCCGATCCACAAGAAAGGAGGACATTTTCTTATGTACCTCCGGAATAAGAGTATTTATTTGAAATTTATTCGAGAGGATAACAATTTATTTCAACAATTAATTAATCTAAACAAAAATTAAGCATATGAAAATTTTATATTTTTCTACCTTTCATAACAATTCACAATATATACATCAAATATTTTAATTAATAAAGAATACAATTTACACAATAGTAGCTACGTACGTACTCTCGTCACCTCGTGCGTACGTAGCCCCCGCAATTAGCAATAATTATTTAATTTAATCACTTGTGGGGTAAATTTTTCCCTCACAAGATTAGACAAGAGACTTACCTCAATTTGCTCCAATTTAATCCACTAGAAGGCCCTTTCCTCGATTATCCAACTTTGATTGACTCAAATCTAACCATAAGTAATTCGATACGATCACTAAAATTTATAGGAATCAATTCTATAAGAATTACTACATTTTCAATAAAAATCCCGAAATTAATTAAAAATTCATTCGTGGGGCCCACATCTCGAAATCTGGCGAAAGTTATGAAATCCGACAACCCATTCAATTACGAGTCCAACCATACCAGTTTCACTCAAATCCGGCTCTGAATCGATACCGAAAACTCAAAAATTCGTTTCTATGAGATTTCTAAAATTTTAATTTCAATCTCAAAACACTAATTAAATGGTGAAAACAATGATATATTTGTGTATATAGACCAAATCTGAGTTGGAATCACTTATCCCAAATGTCTTTCCTTGAAAATCTATCAAAATTCGCCTCTGCTCAAGCTCAAGTTTGTCAAAAATGGCTAATGGGTCGAATGCCTCTGATTTTATAACTTACAGATCTGTCCATTCCGATCAGGGAGCTCGATCAAGGGAGTTCGATCAAGGAGCTCGATCTTGGGAGCTCGATCAGGGAGTTCAATCATGGGAGCTCGATCATGGGAGCTCGATCTTGGGAGCTCGATCTTGGGTGCTTGATTTTGGGCTCGATCACAGCCCAGAATTTTCAGCAGAAGAGAAAAATTGCAGTAGTTGTTTAAGTCCAATTTTTGATCTGTTAACCATCTGAAATACACCCGAGGCCCTCGGGACCTCAACCAAATATACCAACAAGTCATAAAACATCATACGAACTTACTCGAACCTCTAAATCACATCAAACAATGCTAAAACCACGAATCATACCCCAATTCAAGCTTAATGAAACTAAGAATTTTCAACTTCTACATTCGATGCCGGAACCTATCAAATCAAGTCCGATTTACCTCAAATTTTGCACACAAGTCATAAATGACATAACGGAGCTGTGAAAATTTTCAGAACTAGATTCCGACCCCGATATCAAAAAGTCAACTCCCTGGTCAAACTTCCAAACTTTAAATTTCTATTTTAGCCATTTCAAGCCTAATTTCACTACGAACTTCCAAATAAAATTTCGATCATACTCCTAAGTCCAAAATTATTATACGGAGCTGTTGGAATCATCAAAATGCTATTCCGGGGTCGTTTGCACATAATTCGACATCCGATCACTATTTGAACTTTAACTTTTAATTTTTCATTAAAATTTCATATCTCGGGCAAGGGACCTCGGAATTTGATTCCTGGAATACGCCCAAGTTCCAAATCACGAGACAGACCTACCGGAACTGTCAAAATACTAATCCGAGTCCGTTTGCTCAAAATGTTGACCAAAGTCAACTTAGTTGAGTTTTAAAGATCTAATACATATTTTAATCCATTTTTCACATAAAAACTTTTCCGAAAATTTTACGGACTACGCATGCAAGTCGAGGAATAATAAATAGTACTTTTCGAGATATTAGAACACATAATTAATTATTAAATTTAAAGATGACATTTTGGGTCATCACAAGTTTATTTTGTAAAAGTTTTCAAATTACTCAATAATTACTTTAAGATTTTAAATCGAAATGCTCAAATATTTTCATACTTTAATATGAGTAAGAGAATAGATACTTTCACACTATCTAAGGCCTACGATGTAAGGTCATTTGCTAAGCAAGACTAACAAGAGAATATCCATAGAACTAGACCAAACTTCGAATGTACAGAAACACAAAGCATCATAGGAAATATATTTGTACCTTCATTTTACATATGAACTTATTAAAACTTATACTATAAAAGTGCTATGTATTTTCATCACTTTCATATATAGAATGATGGTAATATATGAGGTAAAAAAAGATATTTCCTACAGTGCTTTACTATATTTTTAAATTTGATCTAGTTTTATGGATATTTTCTTGAGTAGTCTTGCTTAGCTAAACCTTTCGTCATAAGCCTTAAATAATATGAAAATATTTATTCGCTTACTCATAGTAAAGTATGAAAATATTTGAGCATTTCGATTGAAATATTAAGGTAATTAGTGAGTAATTTTGAACTTTTACAAAATAAACTCCTCATGAGGTGCTTTACAAAATAAGCTCCTCATGAGATGCTTTAGGCACTCCAAAGAGAAATTAATATTATATATCTGTAACGACTCGACCGGTCGTTTTGAGTATTACAGCCCCGTTTCCCTATTTATTGCTCAATTTATGCTTTACAGTTGTTGTATGACTTGCTAGGGTAATTAGTTCGGGTCCGGTGAGGTTTTGAAATTAATTGAGACACTTAGTCTCCAAGATGAAAACTTAAGTTGAAAAGATTGACCGGATGTTGACTTATATGTAAACGACCCCGGAATAGAGTTTTGATGATTTCAATAGCTCCGTATGGTGATTTTGGATTTAGGAGCATGTCCGAAAAATTATTTGAAAGTCCGTAGTTAAATTAGGCTTGAAATGGCTAAAATAGAAATTTAAACTTGGAAGTTTGACCGGGGAGTTGACTTTTTGATATCGGAGTCGGAATCCGATTCTAGAAATTTGAATAGGTTCGTTATGTCGTTTATGACTTGTATGCAAAATTTGAGGTCAATCAGACTTAATTTGATAGGTTTCGGCATCAAATGTAGAAATTAAAAATTCTTAGTTTCATTAAGTTTGAATTGGGGTATGATTCGTGGTTTTAGCGTTGTATGATATGATGTGAGGTTTCGACTAACTTCGTATGATGTCTTAGGACTTGTTGGTATATTTGGTTGAGGCCCCGGGGGTCTCGGGTGAGTTTCGAATGGCTAACGGATCAAAATCAGACATAGAACAAAGCTGGAAGCTTTCTGTCATTTGATGCAATCACACCTGCGGAACTTGGCTCGCAGGTGCGATCTCACAGAAGCAATCATGGGAGCACAGAAGAAAAAAAGGGAGAGTGGGCAGTGGCCGCAGGTGCGAGGGAAAATTCCGCACCTGCGTGATAGCAGATGCGGACGAGGAATCACAAGTGCGCTAGTGACCGCAGAAGCAGACTGCTTCTCGCAGAAGCGAGTCCGCAAAAGCGAAAGCATAATCGTAGAAGTGGGAGGTAGTGGAGCCTTAGCTAACCGCAGAAGCGGCAGAATCTCCGCAAAAGCAGGACCGTTGATGCGGTTAAATGATCGGCAGAAGGGAGAACATCGGGCAGGCTACAAAAACAGAAGGGTCCGACATTTTTGTCATTTTGGAGTTCAAACATGGTTTGGGGAGATTTTTCAGAGGGATTTCACGGGAGAACTTGAGGTAAGTCACTTGTGATCATTGTTAGTCAATACTATTACATTATCATTGAGTATTCTGACTAGATTACGTGTCTTTGAGGTATAATTCGAGAAATTGGGACTAGGGATTTGAAAATAAGATTTGAGATTTGGAGGCTGATTTGATGTCGGAATTTCGTAAATTTGGTATGATTGGACTCGTAATTGGATGGCTGTACATATTTTGTAACTTTTGTCGGGTTTTGAGACATGGGCCCCACTGGCAATATTTTAGCGTAATTTTGGATTTTTGTGGGAAAATTAGTATTTCGATATGGAATTAATTCTTATAATTTTTGTTGATTGAATCAAATTAATTGTGACTAGATTCGAGCCGTTCGGATGTTTATACGCGCATAATGAAATTTTTGGAGCATTGTTTAGCTCGCTCGATATTGGACTCGGCTTGTTCGAGGTAAGTAACTCTTCTAATCTTGGAGCTGAGGGTATGAACCCTGATTATTCGTGTTATGTGTTTGGTATTGAGGTGATGCACATGCTAGGTGACAGGCGTGTGAGAGTGCACCGTGTGAACTGTTACTTCATTATTTCTATGGTACTGTGTAGTTACCTGAACTTATCTATAATCATGAAATCTCTACGTACTAGAGTTATCGAGCTGTGATTCATGTTAGAAACCATGTGTAGACTATATGTTTATCCTGTTGGGACCCATAGAGGTCGGGACCCATGGAGGTCGTTACTACTGTTGAAATATTTGCTTACATTACAATATCATACTCAGTCATGTTCATTCATTTCATATCATATCTCAGTCTCTATTGCTACATATTGACACATTATGTCATCATTTTTGGGCTAGTTTCCTGACATTGTGAGCCTGAGAGACTGGAGAGATTGATGACTGAGTGAGGCCGAGGGCCTGATTGTGAGGATATTGATACTATGGCACGTGAGTTGTCCGTGCAACACATGAGTTGTCCGTGCAGTTTATAGTGCTTGGGCTGAAGGAGTCCCTCCGGAGTCTGCACACACACCTAGTGAGCGCGGTTAGTTTTATATTGAGGGATGGATCTTCTCTGGACATAGATCTCGTCCGAACAATTTATACCCGGGGATGGATCTTCCCCACGGGCTGGATTGGCCCTATTCGGCACTGAGTGACTGATGGTCAGTTGATATATATATTCCGGGATGGATCTTCCTGGGGCCGGATTGGCCATATACAATATCGAGTGATTGAGCATGATAAGTGAAAAGTGTGAGACAGTGAGATTGAGTATTCTGAGAGTGTGAGTACATGAGTTCATCTCTGAGATACATTGCATTGACAGCACATATGACATACAAGCATAGAGATGTATTTTCCTCATGCTGTACGGTATCACATCACTCATGACCTCTCACACATATTGACATATGGGCATAGTGATGCATTTTACACTGGCTATCTGGAAAGAAAATGAAACATCTTATTTATTGTTGGAAGGAGCATTGGAAAAAATTATTGTTTTCAAACTTACTCATATTTTTAGCAACTTCGGTAAATGACTTTGGTTTTCACTGATACACTTGAAAGGCAGAACTATTTTCAGAAATCATGATTAAGCTGAGCATTTTATCTCTGAGTTACTTCTTTTATTACATGCTTTACATTGTTATGGACTGTTTTTGTCTATTGGTGTCACCACCCAATTTCACCTATAGGCCGTGATGGCGTCCCACATCACCGCTAGGCAAGCCAACTAGTGAATTAAACATAAATTATTTCATTAAATAAATCTCCGAGTAATTAAAATATTCTTACTTGCAAGATTTACGAAAAAAATATGAACGCTTCTGATTAAATAAAAAGCAAGAAAAATAATCCAAATCCCAATTCTACCAGTGTGTGTGCCAAGACCTGGTGTCACAAGTATTTGAGCATCTAGTAGATTAAACCAAAATTTTTAAAATGTTGTCTGAATTAAAATAGACAGAATACAAATTCAAGAAGAGGCACTAGCTGCTGCAGGACGACCCAGAAAGGTAGCTCACCGGGGTATCGTAGATGCGCTCCAGTAGAACCACCTAAAACTCCTGTCTCGGATCCTGCACAAAAAGTGTAGCAAGTGTAGCATGAGTACGTAAACAACGTGTACCCAGTAAAAATCAAGTCCAACCTCGAAGAAGTAGTGACGAGAGGTCGACTTTGATAGTCACTAAGGGTCAATAATATTAAAATAGAGATATTTAAATAAACATGATTTATGTGAATGACAATAAGTTTCTTAACAAGTTGGAGAAAATAATTCTTTCAAAATTCAATAATTTCCAATTTATCAATTAGCTTCATAAGCTGTAATAGAATGTCAAGGTATCGTGTAATTATTATTATTAGGCACGATTTCTGCCGAGGTCGTTCGGCCCGGTCTAGAGTGTCGTGTACACTACCGAGGGACGTGCGGAACGATCCATAGATGCATCTATACTGCCGAGGCATTCGGCCTGCTCCACAAGAAAAGAGGACATTTTCTTATGAACCTCCGGAATTAGAAGTTATTATAAGGCTAACACATAAGGATATACAATTTCTATTAACAGCCAAATAGTTTGCACAAAAATTCAAGTATGTGAAATTTCGGTCTTTTACTGTTTCCTCTAACAATTTATAATATAATTCTAATACTTTAATTAAATAAGGATGCAATTAGCACAAGAAATTCATGATTTGAGTCCTAAACTACCTGGACATAGCATAATTAGTAGCTACGCACGGACTCTCGTCACCAAGTGCGTACGTAGCCCCACACAATTTGCAACAAATATAAATTTAAATCACCTATGGGGTAAATTCCTTCTTACAAGGTTAGACAATAGACTTACCTTGTCTCAAAGTCCACTTCCCGATCATAATGTCGCGTTAAAGTCTCAATTCGATGCCGATAAATCTGAAACTATCCAAATGTTATACAAAATAATTAATACATACTCAATAATTCGAAATTAGACTATTAAATTAATTAGCAGACCCAAAATGGTAAAATTCCTAAAATTCAGCCTGGGCCCACGTGCTCGAATTCCGAAAATATTCGAAGGAAATTGTTACCCATAATCTCAAGAACTCAAATATACGTGTTGAGTATTTGTTAAGATTAATTTATTGTTCTTTTTAGTAGTTCATATGGTTAATTTTATTGATGAATATGTATTAATTCGTTACTTTTCTTGTTTATCCAATGAAGTAATGGCTTTCCATTTTAGCATGCTTTAGTTTCATTTTGATCTCCTATCTTAGTGACCAAATTGATCCTGCCTGTATCTATCTTTTCCTACCATAAATTTAGTCTAATTTAAAATATTGGTTAGCAGTAAAATTATAAGAGATTAGGTTGGGCCATGATTGGTGTAAGACTTTAATTGAACTTCCCTAGCGTATTTATGGGCTAATTGTTGCACATGACCAAAAACAAATAAACATTCACAAGCTAGCCAACTTTTTCCATAATTAATTTACTTCATTTCCTCCATAATAATATACATACCTCATGACCTTGTAATAATGTCAAAATTAGTAATTGAATAATATTCGAACACCGTAGCTTGATTTAGGCGCGATTAATAATAAATCATCGTAACTATGGGTACGGTTCCTGTGGCATAGTCATGATACGTAAACCCCAATTCAAGTGCGCGTTTCACGCGACTTGACCATAACTTCAAATAATAATAAAAATAAACATGTTGTAAATCGCGGGTGCGTTTCATGTGGCGCGGTATGCAATGTGCACCAAAACGACAAGTGTGCGACATCGCGACTTGCTCAAATAAATTCCATAAATATTAAAAAGCGGTAAAAGACAAAAATGCACAATGGGTTTAAAACATGTAATAAATCAGATAATTACGCCAAGTATTAATTGTTAAGCGACCATGCTAAAATCACGTAACTCGAGAGTGCCTCACACCTTCTCCCAGGTTAACAGAATTCCTTACCCGGTCTTTTGTGTTCGCGGACCAAAAATAAGAGTCAAATTTCCTCGATTTGGGGTTCTAAAATAAATCGGTGACTTGGGACACCATAAATTATTCCAAGTAGCGACTCTGAATAAAAAAATAATCCCATTTCGAATAATGTCACTTAAATTGGAAAAACTCCCTATCCCCTTTCCCCTCGGGAAAAAGGAGGTGTAACAGCTCTGGCGACTCCGCTGGGGAATAAGAATCCAGAATCTCTGGTTCAGGGTTCAGAATTCGAGCTTAGAATAGATGTTATACTTGGCTTTTATTTATTATCTGATTTTTACGTGTTTGAGCCTAATGTGCTAAATGCCGCTTTTTACCGCTTTGATATTGCTTGAACTATATATAAACTGTTACGAAACCCTCTTCTCTCTAAGTCTTCTAAATCTTTTGGGAAGCATGCGCTTCGCATGGATTCTTTTCTGTTAGAGTCATAGCCTAATTTTAGAACGAGGTTCGGACAAGTTGCAAAGCCGGTGAAGCTTCTGTATTCCCGGTACGCTGCCCCCCCCGGCTCGAGTTGTCCGCTCGGGTAAGCCAAGGTCTAGAACAACACACCTAGGATCTAAACCTAGAATAACATAGCCTCATGCCGGATCCCTAGTAGGAACGTTTATTTGCATCACGTGTATTTGACTTTGGGGACTCAACGTAGGGGTTGGGTCCGTCTAGGACAGGTGTACCCAATATATTGGACCATCTTGATACATTTTATGTGCTATTTGTGCATATATTTGTTTTAGCTTGCATGTTGACCGGCTTCTAGAATAGGGAAAGGGAACCAAGAAAAAACAAAGAGTGAGATAAAAAAATAAAAAAAAATAAAAATAATTTACCCGGTTTTGAAATTCCAGGTATTTGAAAAATACTGAAACTCTGGAAAAAAAAAGTCATTTTCAAAATAAGTCGTGTTTTCCTATTGCTCCAAAACCTACCAAACTACGCGGGTCTGATTCTCACCGGATGTGAGATACGTAGGCAACCCCTATCAGGTCCGACCACATTTTTTCAAAACTAACCAAAATAAGAACCTTTTGAAACATGATCATCACCCGGGGTCGTTCTTGTCAAAATAACCTTAAAACATTCTCCTGGAGCGCCGAAAGGCTGTTTTCACAAGAATAACCACAATGTAAACCCAAGTCAGTCTTTTCTCCTATAACCAACCTCAGTTGGCAGGAATAACCCTAAAACTTTCCTCAAGTGCTGAAAGGGCCGTATTTGCAAAATAAAAAAAAAATATTTTGTTACGAAATTTACTGATTTAGATTTTTAAAATTAACCACTTTGTATTTTTGGAAAATGTGTCGGTTTTGATTTTTGTCCTCAATTTGTATGCAGAATGAACACCGTTGAGAATGTACCTTTTCGGGTCGTAGATGAGATTCCACTGGGACTCCACATGTGGTGGAATGACCTGGGGGAGGTCAGCAAGCTTTATGTGACAAAGGCTTTAGGTGGGCTCACCGGGCGTCTGAAAATTAAACCAAGGGTTGATATAATTGAAGCTTTGATACCGTTTTGGGACCCGACGCACAATGTTTTCCACTTCTCTGATTTTGAGTTAACCCCTTTGCTAGAAGAGATGGCAGGTTATGTTGGTCTAGACGGGAATCTCAGGCACCGATATCCAGTAGAACCAAGACCTGTAACTCCTCATATGTTTTTGGACCTTCTGAGCATTAGCCGGTAGGTTAAAGATGGAAATTTGGCCAAAGGATTTTGCACATTCCACTTCTTATACAGCCGGTATGGGGATCCCCGAGGATTTGGGGCTCCAAACAATGGTTTGAGTCATCAGGAAAATAAAAACAAATGGGAAGCACGCAGAGGTTTAGCCTTCGTAGTTGCCTTTTTAGGCACTCTGATATGCCCAAGGAGTGACAGACATATAGAGCTAGGACTTTAGGGTCAAAAAGGCCAACGACGATCTTATACCGATGATTGTCGCAGAAATCTATCGAGCTCTAACAGCCTGTCGAGCTGGGACAAAGTTCTTTGAGGGTTGCAACTTGCTTTTGCAAATGTGGCTGGTGGAACATCTTTGCCATCGCCCGAGGAACATGAACTACAGTCTGACCAGACTCGATTGCATTGAAGAATACGAAAATCGGGTAAACGGTCATGAGTTACCGGAGGGTACTAAGGCTTGGTTCGCGTATTTGGGTTTTTTGACCACAAACCGAATTGAGTGGACTTTCAGTTGGCTCACGGTCAACGAGGTTATTTACATGTCTGCCGGAGTGTGCTTTATTTTATTGATGGGACTTCGGAGTATTCATCCATATGCTCCGCATCGAGTCCTATGCCAATTAGGAAGATACCAAACAATCCCTTATGATGAAGATTTGAGTCCACAGGTTATTGAACTATGCCCAAAAGCTGCATTCCCAGAAGAAAAGGTTCGCCAGATTTGGCACCAATGTAGGTTTCTGGAGCCACAAACTCAAGTACGGGATTGTTCCTCGGGTAAAGTAGAATCTAACTACACAGCCTGGTATGGTAAGAGAGTTCGAGTTTATCAAGAGACAGAACAACCCGCCAAAAGACCCCATGTCCAACAATTTACCGATGGAGCGCGAGAACAGTAGGTTTGGTTAGCTAAAGAAAAGGAATACCGAACCACCATAAGCAAGCTAGAGGATCAAATCAAAAACCTCAAATTTAAGAGTAGTTTGCAGGCTACTGAGGATGAAGGAGAAAAGAAAAGGTTGGCCCGAGAAAATGAAGCCATCCGAGCTCAGATTCAGAAAATGAAAATAGTTGCTGAAAACACGGTAAAAAACAAAAAAAATGAAAGACTCATAAGTAATCTGAGACGGAAAGTTCATGATTATGGGTTTGATTTGACAAAGGCCGAGGATGAATTGGCAAAAGCTCGGGCAAAATTGGCGAATAATGCAGAAGAACGGGCAAGGTGTGTTCAGCATTTAAAGCAAAAGTATGATAGAGGGGTCGCGATCTTAAGGGAAAAGCTGACTAATCTCGAAAATAAAATGGTCCAACAGACAAAGGATTTCAAAGCTGAAAGAGAGCATTGCTATAAATCGATTTTCCCGATTGGAAGAAGTCATACAACAATTGCAAGACCAAAACCATACGGCCACACAAGTGTTGGAGGCCCGGTCTCAGCAAATTGGACGCTTGCTCCAAGAAAAGGGCGTCATTAGAACTAGGATTAAAGAAATCGCTGATTACTTCGTAATGAAATGCCATGAATGCGAAGATATGACCAGGTCCATGTTCTTTACTTCTGTGATGACTTTTGTTCGTCGTGTGATGGATGATTTAGAGTACCTTCAAGAAGAGATTGCACGCAGGCCCACGTCGAGACTGACTGATGTTCCACGGGGCCACGGAGTAGTATTAGAGGCTCTTATGTATTCCTGATATTTTTTATTTATTATTTTTGGCTTTGAGTCTGTATTTTTTACCTTTTCGAGTCTGTTTTTTGTTTTGAGTATAATCATCAGTATTTCCAAAATCTTTGTAATAGAAAAACCCAAAAAGATTTTATTTAATGAAATATTGAAAAAAACCAAAAACCAAAATTTTCTTTTCTTTTATTCTGCATTTATTTCCTGAACTACGTAATGATCTGATTCATGCGGTGTCATGATACGTAGGCAAACCCCATTGGATTCAATCGTAGCTATAGACAATCTGAGTGAAATATAAAGAAAAAGAGAGAAAAAGAAGGAAAATTGAGTGAACAAGAAAGAAAAATGAGTGAAAAATAAAAGAGCAAAAACAACAATAAGGGAAGGAAAAAGAAATAAGGATTCGAAATTTGAGAAAAGAGATAGTAAAGCCGGGATAAAACATACAGCTGTTGCAAAGACATTTAGAAACATTTAATTGTTTAAGTGCATTGCATCCCCAATATGCGATTCCTTATCTATTAAATATCTCAAACTAACTAGGTTGTTTTGTGTGCAAATACAAAGGTCCTGTTTAGGTGGTTGGTTTTGTGGTAATTTGGCTTCCCATCCTTACTTCACGAGATCTAAAGGCACTGTTCCTATGTCTTCTGAAAGTCATCTACCAATTATTGAGCCTGAGGATAGTCCTGTATCGGCTATTCCACAGTCAGACTCCATAGCCACTGAGGAAAATAGGAGGCTGCGCGTCCGCATGTTAGAAATGTGGGACGCTTGGTCTAATGGCAAAGAACCGCCCAGTATAATCCCTGAATTTCCTGAACTGCTTCCCAGGATGAGTGGAATCTCTAATGTCCCCATCCCCCTAACAAACCCATTCATCCCATTTGGGTACCCCACTATATCGGCCAATTTCACCGTTATGCCTTTTGAGGTTCGCCCCCAGGCACCGTTTTCAGGGGTACCTTCTACATTATTCACCGCACTACCAGTCTCTACTACGGCACAACCAACAGTTCCCAGGCCATGCTTCGAGCCTTCAGCTTTCACTTTTCAAGTCCTGCAATTTTAGCTAGACAACGCTCATGTTACCCCAAACCTTTACCCTCAACACCCGCAGTTTGAGTCTCATATGGAACAGGAAAGAGCTATGAGAAACCCCAAGCAAGAAGAGATGGTTCGGAAGATGAAAAGCCTCAAAAAAGGTCTGAAGAACATGCAAGGCCTGAGTGGCCAAAAGAGTATCTCCTAATCCGATCTGTGTATGTTTCCTCATGTTCATTTGCCTGTTGGTTATAAAATGCCAAAATTCAAAAAGTACGACGGGCACGGAGACCCGATCGCTCATTTGAAAATATATTGCAATCAGATGAGAGGGGTAGGTGGAAAAGAAGAACTTTTGATGGCCTATTTCGGGGAGAGCTTGACGGGAATTGCGTCAGAATGGTACATAGATCAGGACATCTCCCATTGGCATATATGGGATGACTTGGCTCGAGATTTCGTCAAGCAATTTCAATACAATATTGATATAGCTCCAGATAGGAATTCTCTGACCAATTTCAAGAAGAAAACCGTGGAAAGCTTCCGTGAATATGCTATCAAGTGGCGTGAGCAAGCATCCAGAGTGAAACCGCCTATGGATGAGGCAGAAATGGTCAATGTTTTCTTGCAGGCCCAAGAGGCCGATTACTTTTAGAACATGATGTCTGCAATGGGCAAACCTTTTGCAGAGGCCATACAAATCGGAGAAATGGTAGAAAATGGCTTGAAAATTGGCCGAATCATAAGTCAATCTTCTTTGAGAGCCACCTCCCAAGCCATCCAGAACGGCTCGGGAGGTTTAGCAAATCGAAAGAAGAGGGAAGAAGGAGCCATGATGACTTCAGGTTTGAGAGGCCCCCATCGATCCCGCGATCATTCTTACCTGCCTTCCAGAACCCCACAACACTACTACCCCCATCAAGATGCAGCATATGCCTTGGCACCGCCTCCCTATGCGGTGATGAATGCCCAACCTTATACGCGTCCACAACAACACTACAACCAAAACCGAGCTCCACCTCCCAGAAATAATCATCCTTACCAAGCTTCATATAACCCCCGTCCCCCACAAAACAATTACCAACATAATACACACCCTCATGAGCATCCTAGGAGAAATGACTTCACCCCAATTGGTGAGTCCTACTCTAGCCTGTTTCCAAAATTAGTCTAGATGGGTCTATTGCAACTTGTGCCTCCAAACCGGCAAAATACGGAATCTCCATCATACCGTCCCGGTACTAGGTGTGCCAATCATTCGGGGGCAGAGGGTCATGATACGGAGGATTGTTGGACTCTCAAGAGAGCCGTTGAGAATTTGATAGAACAAAAACGAGTGGTGCTGAGGGACGAGGAAGTCCCCAATGTGACTAACAATCCATTACCGACTCACAACAATGGGCCGGTCATTGGAATGATTTGTGATGATAAAGAGTTTTATCCAGCTTTGAAAGCTATCATCGCCATTATCGATTCAGAGGCAAGACCTAAAGCGGCGGTGAAACAAGCCAGAAATGAGAAAAAATCACTCTAACTCCTCAAGTTACAGAAACAAATACTGGGGCAACACCTGCTAAGGACGCAATTCCTTATGTTCCTAGGGCCCCAAGGAAAGAACAACTCATGTTGAACACTCCCAAAATATTTGAGCAGAGGAAAATCACGCTAAATGTGCCAAAGCTGTATGTGCCAAAAGGGACTTATGTGGCGCGGGGGCCGGTAATTTCACGAAGGCTGAATGAGCCTATGGTTATTAGCCGCGCACCACAGAGCCCTATGAGAGACCCCACTGCAGTCCCCTGGAATTATAGCAAAACAGTGGTTACTTACAAGGGGAAAGAGATTATGGGAGAGGTGAACGATTGAACCAACCTAGGAAGTACCACAACCCAGAAGAGCAAAAGATGTTAAAACTGAGCAAGGATAAACGGTTTCCGCCTAAGAAGCCTGTGAGTTCTGAGGAAGCAGAAGAGTTTTTCCGAAAAATGAAAACTTCAAAATATGCAATAATTGACCAGCTCAGGAAGACTCCTTCCCAGGTATCACTTTTATCTCTTTTTATTAGCTCAAATAAACATTAGAAGGTACTCCTGAAAACATTGAATGAGGCATATGTCCCGGTTGAAACTTCAGTTGAACAACTGGCAAGAATGGCTGGACAATTTTTTGAAGTTAATAGGATTTCCTTTAGCCGTGATGATTTGCGCCAAGAGGGTGCCGCCAACAACAAAGCCCTTCACTTGACTGTCAAATACGAAGGTTATTATATGAAGAGAGTCATGCTAGATGGTAGGTCTGGGGTCGATATTTGCCCTCTCTCAATGCTCCAGAGGATGAAAATTGGAACAGAAAGAATCCGACCAAACAATGTATGTGTGCGCGCTTTTGATGGTGTCAAACGAGACACAATAGGGGAAATTGATTTGATTTTGACCATTGGCCCAGTGGATTTCGAAGTAACTTTCCAGGTTCTGGACATGGATACTTCATATAATTTTCTACTAGGAAGACCATGGATTCACGCTGCAGGAGTTGTGTCCTCCACTCTTCATCAAATGGTCAAATTTTAACATGAAAACCAAGAAATTATTGTCCACGGGGAGGATGAACAGTCGATTTACAGGGACCCTTCAGTCCCATGTCTCGAAGCTAGAGAAAGAAGTGATCACATTGTCTACCAAGCCTTCAAAATTGTGATCGCTGATCAATGCGAAGAAGGGGCCCCGTTCCCTCAACCTTGCTTATCTAATGCCTCGGTCATGGTCGCCACTGAAATGATTAAACATGGGTACAAGCACGGAAAGGGGCTCAAGATATATCTACAAGGCATCATAGAGCCCGTTATGTCAACCGCCAATGAGAAGTTCTTCGGCGTAGGTTTCTGAGCTACAGAGGCCGATAGAAAATGGGCTGATGCGCGCAAGAAAAATGGGTGGGTCCTGCCTCAGCACGTTCCGCATCTCGCCAAGTCATTTATTGATCCCAAATATGTAGAATAAGAAGAAGAAGAAGAGGCCTTCACGGCTGAAGAGATTGAGGATATTTGTGAAGCCATGAAACGAATGCTGTTTGAGTCCCACATGGTCCAGCCGGGGGAAGAAACGAGCACTGCTAAGGTGTTATACATGGGGCCAAATGCCAAGCTTCAGAATTGGAAAGCTACCCCATTCCCTGTCAGGCGGGAATCCCAGCAGTCCAGTCTTGCCATCTTTTCTACATTACGAGTTATTTCAGGGTGTAACTCGAATATTTTTATTTTATTGTCTTTTGATTTCGATGTAAACCCTCTTATCTTCAATTCAATGAAATGAAATCAATATTTCATTATAAATGGATGTTTCCTTTTTCTTTATTCTAATTTTTCTATTTTTCTTATCTTTTCCTTTTCAGTTATAATAATTCGGACTTAAATAACATGACATGCTTGTGGACTTCATGCCCAGATCCTAAAACGTTGTCTAACTGTGAAATAATAAATCAAGATCCAGAATATGATAAAGATGAGGCTTTTAGGGAAATAAATCGAGAATTGGAATAATTTGAGAATAAGCCTAAGCCAAACTTAAATGAAACCGAGCTAGTTAATTTGGGCAGTCCAGAAGAGGTCCTAGAAACCATGATAAGCATTCACACCGATGAAAGAACTAGGGATGCATTGATCCAACTTTTGTTTGAATTCAAGGATGTGTTTGCATGGTCCTATGATGATATGCCAGGTTTGAGCATTGATTTGGTAGTACATAAATTGCCAACTTATCCTGGTTACCCACCCGTACAACAAAAGCAAAGAAAGTTTAAAACGGAAATCAGTGATACGATCAAAGAAGAAGTTACCAAACAATTAAAAGCTAGTGTGATTCGGGTGGTCCGATACACCACGTGGTTGGCTAATGTGGTCCCAGTGCTGAAGAAAGATGGGAAAACCCGAGTGTGTGTTGATTATCGGGATATGAACAAAGCAAGTCCCAAGGACAACTTTCCACTGCCAAACATTCATATTCTTATTGACAACTGTGCCAAACATGAGATACAGTCTTTCGTGGATTGTTATGCTGGGTATCACCACATTATGATGGATGAGGATGATGCAGAAAAGACGGCTTTCACCATGTCGTGGGTCACTTATTGTTACAGATTCATGCCATTCGGTTTGAAAAATGCCGGGGCAATTTACATGAGAGCCATGACTGCCATCTTCCATGATTTGATGCATCGGGGAATTGAGGTGTATGTGGATGATGTGATCATTAAATCCAGAATACAAGAAGGCCATGTGCAAGATCTTAGAAAGTTCTTTGAGCGTCTGCGCAGGTATGATTTGAAATTAAATCCAGCCAAATGTGCATTCGGATTTCCATCTGGGAAACTTCTGGGGTTTATAGTCAGCCGAAAGGGTATTGAGTTAGATCCAACAAAGATAAAGTCTATTCGGGATTTGCCACCTCCGAGAACCAAGAAAGAGGTTATGAGTCTGCTAGGGAGAGTGAATTACATGAGCAGGTTTATTGCTCAGCTTACTACCACGTGTGAGCCCATATTTATGTTGCTGAAGAAATATGCAGTGATCAAATGGACAGATGAATGTCAAGAGGCTTTTGATAAGATCAAAGAATATCTATCAAATCCGCCAGTGTTGGTTCCACCCGAGCCAGGAAGACCTTTGTTCTTGTATCTGACAGTCTTGGAAAATTCCTTTGGCTGTGTCCTGGGGCAACATGATGTGACCGGGAAGAGAGAGAAGGCCATATACTACTTGAGCAAGAAGTTTACCATTTATGAAGCCAAGTATACTTTGTTGGAAAGAACTTGTTGCGCCCTAACTTGGGTCGCCCAGAAACTCAGACATTATATTTTGGCCTACACCACATATCTCGTTACTAGAATGGATCCTCAGAAGTACATATTCCAGAAACCAATGCCCACGAGAAGGTCAGCAAAATGGCAAATCCTGCTCACTGAGTTCGACATTGTCTATGTCACCCGTACAGCGATGAAAGCTCAAGCCTTGGCGGATCATCGAGCTGAGAACCCGGTTGATGATGAATACCGACCCCTAAGTACTTACTTTCCAGACGAGGAAATAAATTCAGTTGAAGTAATTCCAGAAGACACCAATGCTTGGAAAATGTTCTTTGATGGAGCTGTAAATGCAAAAGGTGTCGGGATTGGGGCAATTTTTGTTTCACCCACCGATCAGCACTATCCGGCCATAGCTCGGCTTCAGTTCTTCTGTACCAACAACACCGCTGAGTATGAAGCCTGCATTATGGGAATGAATATGGCAGTTGATCTGGATGTGGAAGAATTGTTAATTATGGGAGATTTAGATTTGATCATTTGGCAAGCCCAAGGTGAATGGGAAACTCGAGATATCAAGCTTATCCCATATAGGAAATATGTGGAAGATCTTAGCAAACGATTCAAGTCCGTCGAGTTCAGGTATATTCCTCGATTCCACAACGAGTTAGCTGATGCATTAGCTATTTTGGCCTCAATGCTGCCGTATCCGGGCAATGTCCATATTGACCCGCTGGAAATCCAAATTCGAGAGAGGCATGGTTATTGTAATACAATTGAAATAGAACCTGATGTTCAACCATGGTATCATGATATCAAAAGGTTTATGAAAATAAAGAAATATCCCAAACAGGCTAGTGGAGACCAAAAGAGAAACATTATAAGGCTTGCCAGCGGTTTTTTCTTGAGCGGAGAAATATTGTACAAAAGAACTCCATATCTGAATCTTTTGAGGTGCGTAGATGCCCTAAAAGCTGAA
The DNA here is from genome assembly GCF_000715075.1 of Nicotiana tabacum. Classification (NCBI taxonomy): domain Eukaryota; kingdom Viridiplantae; phylum Streptophyta; class Magnoliopsida; order Solanales; family Solanaceae; genus Nicotiana; species Nicotiana tabacum. The sequence goes on along the minus strand of NC_134098.1, from coordinate 95,584,464 downwards.
AAGATCATGAACGAAGTGCATTCGGGAGTATGTGGACCTCACATGAACGGATATGTCCTTGCAAAGAAAATCCTTTGGGCAGGTTATTACTGGATGACCATGGAAAAGGATTGCTTTAGTTTTGTCCGGAAGTGTCATCAGTGTTAGATACACGGTGACCGGATTCATGCACCGCCTTCAGAGTTACATCCTATGTCAGCACCTTGGCCGTTCGTTGCCTGGGGTATGGATGTCATTGGGCCAATCGAGCCGAAAGCTTCAAACGGGCACAGATTCATCTTGGTTGCCATTGATTATTTCACAAAGTGGGTTGAAACAGTCACTTTCAAAGCCTACACCAAGAAAGCGGTGGTGGACTTCGTGCATTCCAACATTATTTATCATTTTGGTATTCCTAAAACTATCATTACAGACAATGCTGCAAATCTGAACATCCACTTGATGAGGGAGGTATGCGAACAATTTAAGATTACACATCGTAATTCTACCCCTTATCGGCCAAAAGCTAATGGCATTGTTGAAGCTGCAAACAAGAATATCAAGAAGATCCTCAAGAAAATGATTCAAAGTTCTCGACAGTGGCATGAAAAGCTGCCTTTCGCATTATTGGGATATCGCACAACCATGTGCACATCAGTTGGGGCTACGCCTTACTTATTGGTTTATGGCACTGAAGTTGTAATACCTGCAGAAGTTGAAATTCCCTCTCTTCGAATCATTGTTGAAGCTGAGATCGAGGATGATGAATGGATCAAGGCCCGATTGGAAAAATTAACTATGATTGATGAAAAGCGAATGGCCGCAGTTTGCCACGGGTAGTTGTACCAACAAAGAATGGCCCGTGCCTATAACAAGAAAGTGCGACCCAAGAAATTCGAAGTGGGGCAATTCGTTCTGAGACGTATTCTCCCGCATCATGAGGAAGCAAAAGGAAAATTTGCTCCAAATTGGAAAGGTCCGTACATTATAAGAAAACTATTGCCGAAAGGAGCATTGTACTTGGGAGACATTGAAGGAACTGACCCCGAAACAGCTGTCAATGCAGATGCGGTCAAGAGGTATTATGTTTGTCCCTTTTTTGTTTCTTTGATCACCCTTTTTGGAACCTCGAAGTTACTACAGAAAAAAAAAGAAAAAAGAAAAAGATAAAAAAAATAAAAACAAAAACAAAGAAAAAAACAAAGTTCATTGAACTACGTTTGACTTGATTCTGAAAGGATACGTAGGTAGCCTCTCTCTGTGGTTCAGTCACACCAAAACATAAACCCAAATTCCCTCAAAAGTGAAACTGGGGCAGATGTTATAATGGTTTGGTGATGGTAAGCAGAGAGAAATAAAATGAGAGAGTCTTATTGGTGAAAACCTCACGGGCATCATAAGGCGATGGTAAGCAGAGAAATTTGAAAATGAGAGAGTCTTGTTAGTGAAAACTCACAAAGAGCACTATAAGGCGATGGTGAGAAGATAAATAAGAGAGGCCAGCTGGTAAAAACCCACAAAGGGCGCCACTGATCGAAAAGAGGATCCTCACAGTCACTGGCATCGACACAGTCCTGGGCAAAGTTTCTCAGTCTCAAACAAGAGTTGTGATGAATTTTTGAGAGTTGGACGTTTACACAGATCAGGCATCTAGTCCAAGAGGCATGTCATGTTCATTGAAGTCTGTATACACTCCAGATAGGTCCTTCTTTCTTTTCCCCGAAAGGGATACCTCTTGTCTAAATTCATTTGTCCATTCCATTGTTTTCTTTTCTTTGAATCCTTTTTGGTTTAACTCTGTTCTGAAACAAAGACAAAGAAGGGAAGGCAGGACTGATTTATAGGGTTCTCACTTGATACAAGCCAATATGCAAAAGAAAAGGCACCCAATCTCGGCAAGGGCATCAAGTTGACTCCAACTGGCTATGTTGGCCGATGTTTCGAAATCAAAAACTATTGAAAGAGGAATTCAAAGTCAAATGCCCACAAAGGAAAAATAAATGTTGAAAAGGTTAAGTCCCACCTGACTAACCATCATGGAAAAGTCCGGAAAAGCCAGAGGTTCTCCGAGGTTAGGAAGGCAATCGATATTCAGAAAACAAGCAGTTGCAACTGAAAGGACCGAGACCTAGTGACTAAAACAATCAAGGCCACAAAACCAACCACCATTTCAAACTGACAAATTGTTCAATGTTTGAAAAAAATAGGGAAACAGGTGCAATCCAAAAGCAACCTTTCAAGAAGCAGGTGCAACCAAAACAAAATTACGCAAAGGCTAGAAATAGTTTTGCAGCAACTACGGCAAAAGCGAAGTCTTCTCCAAACTCTTTCCCGCATTTTACTCATTATCTTAAAAAAATATATGAAATTAAAAAGAAAGAAAAAAAAAATCATGGTAGTATAGGGTCTCCAATCCCTAGCTGCATTTTCCGACATAGGGTCTCCACTCCCTAGTTGATGATTTTTAGACATAGGGTCTCCACTCCCTAGGTGATGATTTTTATACATAGGGTCTCCACTCCCTAGTCGCTTTTCCAACATAGGGTCTCCACTCCCTAGTTGATTTTATTTTAGACATAGGGTCTCTACTCCCTAGTTGATTTTATTTTATACATTGGGTCTCCACTCCCTAGTCTCTTTTCCAACATAAGGTCTCCACTCCCTAGTTGATGATTTTTAGACATAGGGTCTCCACTCCCTAGTCGCTTTTCCAACAAAGGGTCTCCACTCCCTAGTTGATTTTATTTTAGACATAGGGTCTCCACTCCCTAGTCTCTTTTCCAACATAGGGTCTCCACTACCTAGTTGATTTTATTTTAGACATAGGGTCTCCACACCCTAGTAACATTTCCAACATAGGGTATCCACTCCCTAGTTGATGATTATCCAACATAGGGTAGCCATTCCCTAGTTGATAATATTTTAGACATAGGGTCTCCACTCCCTAGTTGATGTTTTTAGATATAGGGTCTCCACTCCCTAGTCTCTTTTCCAACATAGGGTCTTCACTCCCTAGTTGATGATTTTCCAACATAGGTTCTCCACTCCCTAGTTGATCATATTTAGACATAGGGTCTCCACTCCCTAGTCTCTTTTCCAACATAGGGTCTCCACTCCCTAGTTGATGGTTTTAGACATAGGGTATCCACTCCCTAGTCTGCTTTTCCAACATAGGGTCTCCACTCCCTATTTGATGTTTTTAGACATAGGGTCTCCACTCCCTAGTCGCTTTTCCAACATAGGGTCTCTACTCCCTAGTTGATGATATTTTAGACATAGGGTCTCCACTCCCTAGTCGCTTTTCCAACATAGGGTCTCCACTCCCTAGTTGAATTTATTTTAGACATAGGGTCTCTAGTCCCTACTCGCCTTTTCCAACATAGGGTCTCCACTCCCTAGTTAGTTTTATTTTAGACATAGGGTCTCCACTCCCTAGTGTCTTTTCCAACATAGGGTCTCCACTCCCTAGTTGATATTTTTAGACATAGGGTCTCCATTCCCTATTCTTATTTTCCAACATAGGGTTTCCACTCCCTAGTTGATGTTTTTAGATATAGGGTCTCCAGAATCTAGTTTGCTTTTCCAACATAGGGTCTCCACTCCATAGTTGATGTTTTTAGACATAAGGTCTTCACTCCCTAGTGGCTTTTCCAACATAGGGTCTCCACTCTCTAGTTGAAGTTATTTTGGACATAGGGTCTCCACTCCCTAGTCGATTTTCCAACATAGGGTCTCCACTCCCTAGATGATGATTTTTAGATTAGGGTCTCCAGTGCCTAGTAGCTTTTCCAACATAGGGTCTCCACTCCTTAGTTGATGATTTGTAGACATAGGGTCTCTACTCCCTAGTCGCTTTTCAAACATAGGGTCTCCATTCCCTAGTTGATTTTATTTTTACACATAGGGTCTCCACTCCCTAGTCGCCTTTTCCAACATAAGGTCTCCACTCTCTAGTTGATTTTATTTTAGACATATGGTCTCCACTCTCTAGTCGCTTTTCCAACATAGGGTATCCACTCTGTAGTTGATTGATATTTTAGACATAGGGTCTCCACTCCCTAGTCTCTTTTCCAACATAGGGTCTCCACTCCCTAGTTGATGATTTTTAGACATAGGGTCTCCACTCCCGATTCACTTTTCCAACATAGGGTCTCGACTCCCTAGTTGATTTTATTTTAGACATAGGATCTCCACTCCCTAGTCTCTTTTCCAACATAGGGTCTCCACTCCCTAGTTGATGATTTTCCAACATAGGGTATCCATTCCCTAGTTGATGATATTTTAGACATAGGGTCTCCACTCCCTTAGTCTCTTTTCAAACATAGGGTCTCCACTCCCTATTTGATGATTTTCCAACATAGGGTCTCCACTCCCTAGTTGATGATTTTTAGACATAGGGTCTCCACTCCCTAGTTGATGATTTTTAGACATAGGGTCTCCACTCCCTAGTCGCTTTTCCAACAAACGGTCTCCACTCCCTAGTTGATTTTATTTTAGACATAGGGTCTCCACTCCCTAGTCGTCTTTTCCAACATAGGGTCTCCACTCCCTAGATGATTTTATTTTCGACATAGGGTCTCCACTACCAAGTCGCTTTTTCCAACAGAGGGTCTCCACTCCCTAGTTGATTTGATCTTACATGCAGGGTACACCATTCCCTGATATCTTTGCCAATATAGGGTATCCCATTCCCTGGCCACATTTTCCCAACATAAGGTACACCAATCCTTAGTTGAGACATCCTTTTGACAATAAAGGAACACAAAAAAAAATGACATTTTTAGCGTACACCACTCCCGACCTTTTATTGCTTTCAATAAAGAAGTAGTTTAGAATTTTGTTACAATAACTCACGAAACTTTCCTAGTGCAAACTGGGGGCAGAAATATTTCGTTCGATTGTCTATTTTAGTGTCTGAGTAGGTTTTACCTCGAGGCACAAGGTTTGAGATGACCAAAAGAAGAAGTTTAAATTCAGAATAAAAGAAAGTACAAAAATAAGTGAATCCAAAATGCAAAAGCAATTGAAAAGATGTGGAATGCTAAGACATGACTGAAGCCACGAGCATTGGAGTCCCGTTTTGATTAGAAGAAGCTATAGAAAAATGAACTAGAACCTACAGCTAGCGAGCATCAAGGTTTAGATCAGAGTCTGCATGAAGAACCAGTCAAGACTCAAGATCAAGTTTCTGAAGACTCATAGATAGGAATCTTGTAACTCATAATTGATAGGCTTGTTTAGTTTCTTTTTTATTTTGATATAATAGCAGGACCGTGGACCGAGCCTCAACGGAACCTCACTCGACTCCTCAACTCATCATTCCACCATTTTCCTTGAACTACGTTTGACTTGATTCCGAAAGGATACGTAGGCAGCCTCTCTCTGGGGTTCACTCACACCGAAACAAAAACCCAAATTCCCTCAAAAGTGAAACTGGGGCAGATGTTATAATGGTTTGGGGATGGTTTTGTCTGAAAGGTTCCAAAGTTGTAATTCAATCAAAATCATTTTTACCCAAATCCTTTTCAAGTCCTTCCGATCAATCGGCAAAGAAATTCAAAATGAGAGGATACAGTTACTCGGATCTGATACAACAAAATGAGGGAAACAAAATGAGAGATTCTTATTGGTGAAAACCTCACGGGCACCATAAGGCGATGGTAAGCAGAGAAATTCGAAAATGAGAGAGTCTTGTTGGTGAAAACTCACAAAGAGCATGATAAGGCGATTGTGAGAAGAGAAATGAGAGAGGTCAACTGGTGAAAACCCGCAAAGGGCGCCACTGATCGAAAAGAGGATCCTCACAGTCACTGGCATCGACAAAGTCCTGGGCAAAGTTTCTCAGTCTCAAAGCAAGAGTTGTGATGAATTTCTGAGAGTTGGACGGTTTACACAGATCAGGCATCTAGTCCAAGAGGCATGTCATGTTCATTGAAGTCTGTATACACTCCAGATAAGTCCTTCTTTCTTTTCCCCGAAAGGGATACCTCTTGTCTAAATTCATTTGTCCATTCCATTATTTGCTTTTCTTTGAATCCTTTTTGGTTTAACTTTGTTCTGAAACTAAGACAAAGAAGGGAAGGCATGACTGATTTACAGGGTTCTCACTTGATACAAGCCAATATGCAAAAGAAAAGGCACCCAATCTCGGCAAGGGCATCAAGTTGACTCCAACTGGCCATGTTGGCCGATGTTTCGAAATCAAAAACTGTTGAAAGAGGAAATTCAAAGTCAAATGCCCACAAAGGCAAAATAAAAGTTGAAAAGGTTAAGTCACACGTGACTAACCATCATGGCAAAGTCCGAAAAAGCTAGAGGTTCTCCGAGTTTAGAAATGCAATCGATATTCAGGAAACAACCAGTTGCAACTGAAAGGACCGAGATCTAGTGATTGAAACAATCAAGGCCACAAAACCAATCACCATTTCAAACTGACAAATTGTTCTTTGTTTGAAAAAAATAGGGAAACAGGTGCAATCCAAAAGCAACCTTGCAAGAAGCAGGTGCAACCAAAACGAAATTACGCAAAGGCTAGAAACAGTTTTGTAGCAACTACTGCAAAAGCGAAGCCTTCCCCAAACTCTTTCCCGCATTTTACTCATTATCTTAAAAAAATATATGAAATTAAAAAGAATGAAAAAAAAATCATGGTAGTATAGGGTCTCCAATCCCTAGCTGCATTTTCCGACATAGGGTCTCCACTCCCTAGTTGATGATTTTTAGACATAGGGTCTCCACTCCCTAGTTGATGATTTTTAGACATAGGGTCTCCACTCCCTAGTCACTTTTTAAACATAGGGTCTCCACTCCCCAGTTGATTTTATTTTAGACATAGGGTCTCTACTCCCTAATTGATTTTATTTTAGACATTGGGTCTCCACTCCCTAGTTTCTTTTCCAACATAGGGTCTCCACTACCTAGTTGATGATTTTTAGACATAGGGTCTCCACTCCCTAGAAGATGATTTTTAGACATAGAGTCTCCACTCCCTAGTCGCTTTTCCAACAAACGGTCTCCACTCCCTAGTTGATTTTATTTTAGACATAGGGTCTCTACTCCCTAGTCTTTTTTCCAACATAGGGTCTCCACTCCCTAGTTGATTTTATTTTAGACATAGGGTCTCAACACCCTAGTCTCTTTTCCAACATAGGGTCTCAACTCCCTAGTTGATGATTTTTAGACATAGGGTCTCCACTCCCTAGTCGCTTTTCCAACAAACGGTCTCCACTCCCTAGTTGATTTTCTTTTTGACATAGGTTCTCCACTCCCTAGTCTCTTTTCCAACATAGGGTCTCCACTCCCTAGTTGATGATTTTCCAACATAGGGTATCCATTCCCTAGTTGATGATATTTTGGACATAGGGCCTCCACTCCCTAGTTGATGTTTTTAGATATGGGGTCTCCACTCCCTAGTCTCTTTTCCAACATAGGGTCTCCACTCCCTAGTTGATGATTTTCCAACATAGGTTCTCCACTCCCTAGTTATTCATATTTAGACATAGGGTCTCCACTCCCTAGTCTCTTTTCCAACATAGGGTCTCCACTCCCTAGTTGATGGTTTTAGACATAGGGTATCCATTCCCCAGTTGATGTTTTTAGACATAGGATCTCCACTCCCTAGTCTCTTTTCCAACATAGGGTCTCCACTCCCTATTTGATTTTATTTTAGACATAGGGTCTCCACTCCCTAGTCGCTTTTCCAACATAGGGTCTCCACTCCCTAGTTGATTTTATTTTAAACATAGGGTCTCCAGTCCCTACTCGCCTTTTCCAACATAGGGTCTCCACTCCCTAGTTAATTTTATTTTAGACATAGGGTCTCCACTCCCTAGTCTCTTTTCCAACATAGGGTCTCTACTCCCTAGTTGATGTTTTTGGACATAGGGTCTCCATTCCCTAGTCTGCTTTTCCAACATTGGGTCTCCATTCCCTAGTTGATGATTTTTAGACATAGGGTCTCCACTCCCTAGTCGCTTTTTCAACATAGGGTCTCCACTCCCTAGTTGATTTTATTTTAGACATAGGGTCTCTACTCCCTAATTGATTTTATTTTAGACATTGGGTCTCCACTCCCTAGTTTCTTTTCCAACATAGGGTCTCCACTACCTAGTTGATGATTTTTAGACATAGGGTCTCCACTCCCTAGAAGATGATTTTTAGACATAGAGTCTCCACTCCCTAGTCGCTTTTCCAACAAACGGTCTCCACTCCCTAGTTGATTTTATTTTAGACATAGGGTCTCTACTCCCTAGTCTTTTTTCCAACATAGGGTCTCCACTCCCTAGTTGATTTTATTTTAGACATAGGGTCTCAACACCCTAGTCTCTTTTCCAACATAGGGTCTCAACTCCCTAGTTGATGATTTTTAGACATAGGGTCTCCACTCCCTAGTCGCTTTTCCAACAAACGGTCTCCACTCCCTAGTTGATTTTCTTTTTGACATAGGTTCTCCACTCCCTAGTCTCTTTTCCAACATAGGGTCTCCACTCCCTAGTTGATGATTTTCCAACATAGGGTATCCATTCCCTAGTTGATGATATTTTGGACATAGGGCCTCCACTCCCTAGTTGATGTTTTTAGATATGGGGTCTCCACTCCCTAGTCTCTTTTCCAACATAGGGTCTCCACTCCCTAGTTGATGATTTTCCAACATAGGTTCTCCACTCCCTAGTTATTCATATTTAGACATAGGGTCTCCACTCCCTAGTCTCTTTTCCAACATAGGGTCTCCACTCCCTAGTTGATGGTTTTAGACATAGGGTATCCATTCCCCAGTTGATGTTTTTAGACATAGGATCTCCACTCCCTAGTCTCTTTTCCAACATAGGGTCTCCACTCCCTATTTGATTTTATTTTAGACATAGGGTCTCCACTCCCTAGTCGCTTTTCCAACATAGGGTCTCCACTCCCTAGTTGATTTTATTTTAAACATAGGGTCTCCAGTCCCTACTCGCCTTTTCCAACATAGGGTCTCCACTCCCTAGTTAATTTTATTTTAGACATAGGGTCTCCACTCCCTAGTCTCTTTTCCAACATAGGGTCTCTACTCCCTAGTTGATGTTTTTGGACATAGGGTCTCCATTCCCTAGTCTGCTTTTCCAACATTGGGTCTCCATTCCCTAGTTGATGATTTTTAGACATAGGGTCTCCACTCCCTAGTCGCTTTTTCAACATAGGGTCTCCACTCCCTAGTTGATTTTATTTTAGACATAGGGTCTCTACTCCCTAATTGATTTTATTTTAGACATTGGGTCTCCACTCCCTAGTTTCTTTTCCAACATAGGGTCTCCACTACCTAGTTGATGATTTTTAGACATAGGGTCTCCACTCCCTAGAAGATGATTTTTAGACATAGAGTCTCCACTCCCTAGTCGCTTTTCCAACAAACGGTCTCCACTCCCTAGTTGATTTTATTTTAGACATAGGGTCTCTACTCCCTAGTCTTTTTTCCAACATAGGGTCTCCACTCCCTAGTTGATTTTATTTTAGACATAGGGTCTCAACACCCTAGTCTCTTTTCCAACATAGGGTCTCAACTCCCTAGTTGATGATTTTTAGACATAGGGTCTCCACTCCCTAGTCGCTTTTCCAACAAACGGTCTCCACTCCCTAGCTGATTTTCTTTTTGACATAGGGTCTCCACTCCCTAGTCTCTTTTCCAACATAGGGTCTCAACTCCCTAGTTGATGATTTTCCAACAAAGGTTATCCATTCCCTAGTTGATGATATTTTGGACATAGGGCCTCCACTCCCTAGTTGATGTTTTTAGATATAGGGTCTCCACTCCCTAGTCTCTTTTCCAACATAGGGTCTCCACTCCCTAGTTGATGATTTTCCAACATAGGTTCTCCACTCCCTAGTTATTCATATTTAGACATAGGGTCTCCACTCCCTAGTCTCTTTTCCAACATAGGGTCTCCACTCCCTAGTTGATGGTTTTAGACATAGGGTATCCATTCCCCAGTTGATGTTTTTAGACATAGGGTCTCCACTCCCTAGTCTCTTTTCCAACATAGGGTCTCCACTCCCTATTTGATTTTATTTTAGACATAGGGTCTCCACTACCTAGTCGCTTTTCCAACATAGGGTCTCCACTCCCTAGTTGATTTTATTTTAGACATAGGGTCTCCACTCCCTACTGGCCTTTTCCAACATAGGGTCTCCACTCCCTAGTTAATTTTATTTTAGACATAGGGTCTCCACTCCCTAGTCTCTTTTCCAACATAGGGTCTCTACTCCCTAGTTGATGTTTTTGGACATAGGGTCTCCATTCCCTAGTCTGCTTTTCCAACATTGGGTCACCACTCCCTAGTTGATGTTTATAGATATAGGGTCTCCAGTCCCTAGTCTGCTTTTCCAACATAGGGTCTCCACTCCCTAGTCGCTTTTCCAACATAGGGTCTCCACTCCCTAGTTGATTTTATTTTAGACATAGGGTCTCCACTCCCTAGTCGCTTTTCCAACATAGGGTCTCCACTCCTTAGTTGATTTTATTTTAGACATAGGGTCTCCACTCCCTAGTCACTTTTCCAACATAGGGTCTCCACTCCCTATTTGATTTTATTTTAGACATAGGGTCTCCACACCCTAGTCTCTTTTCCAACATAGGGTCTCAACTCCCTAGTTTATGATTTTCCAACATAGGGTCTCCATTCCCTAGTTGATGATATTTTGGACATAGGATCTCCACTCCCTAGTTGATATTTTTAGATATAGGGTCTCCACTCCCTGGTCTCTTTTCCAACATAGGGTCTCCACTCCCTAGTTGATGATTTTCCAACATAGGGTCTCCAATCCCTAGTTGATGATTTTCCAACATAGGTTCTCCACTCCCTAGTTGATCATATTTAGACATAGGGTCTCCACTCCCTAGTCTCTTTTCCAACATAGGGTCTCCACTCCCTAGTTGATGGTTTTAGACATAGGGTATCCACTCCCTAGTCTCTTTCCCAACATAGGGTCTCCACTCCCTAGTAGATGTTTTTAGACATAGGGTCTCCACTCCCTAGTCGCTTTTCCAACATAGGGTCTCCGCACCCTAGTTGATGATTTTTAGACATAGGGTCTCCACTCCCTAGTCGCTTTTCCAACATAGGGTCTCCACTCCCTAGTTGATTTTATTTTAGACATAGGGTCTCCAGTCACTACTCGCCTTTTCCAATATAGGGTGTCCACTCCCTAGTTAATTTTATTTTAGACATAGGGTATCCACTCCCTAGTCTCTTTTCCAACATAGGGTCTCCACTCCCTAGTTGATGTTTTTAGACATAGGGTCTCCATTCCCTAGTCTGCTTTTCCAACATTGGGTCTCTACTCCCTAGTTGATATTTTTAGACATAGGGTCTCCAGTCCCTAGTCTGCTTTTCCAACATAGGGTCTCCACTCCCTAGTTGATGTCTTTAGACATAGGGTCTTCACCCCCTAGTCGCTTTTCCAACACAGGGTCTCCACTCCCTAGTTGAAGTTATTTTGGACATAGGGTCTCCACTCCCTAGTCGATTTTCCAACATAGGGTCTCCACTCCCTAGTTGATGATTTTTAGACTAGGGTCTCCACTGCCTAGTCGCTTTTCCAACATAGGGTCTCCACTCCCTAGTTGATGATTTTCAGACATAGGGTCTCCACTCTCTAGTCGCTTTTCAAACATAGGGTCTCCATTCCCTAGTTGATTTTATTTTTAGACATAGGGTCTCCACTCCCTAGTCACCTTTTCCAACATAGGGTCGCCACTCCCTAGTTGATTTTATTTTTGACATATGGTCTCCACTCTCTAGTCGCTTTCCAACATAGGGTATCCACTCCCTAGTTGATTGATATTTTAGACATAGGGTCTCCACTCCCTAGTCTCTTTTCCAACATAGGGTCTCCACTCCCTAGTTGATTCTTTTCCAACAAAGGGTCTCCACTCCCTAGTTGATATATTTAGACATAGAGTCTCTACTCCCTAGTCTGCTTTTCCAACATAGGGTCTCCACTCCCTAGTTGATGTTTTTACACATAGGGTCTTCACTCCCTAGTCGCTTTTCCAACATAGGGTCTCCACTCCCTAGTTGAAGTTATTTTGGACATAGGGTCTCCACTCCCTAGTCGATTTTCCAACATAGGGTCTCCACTCCCTAGTTGATGATTTTTAGACTAGGGTCTCCACTGCCTAGTCGCTTTTCCAACATAGGGTCTCCACTCCCTAGTTGATGATTTTCAGACATAGTGTCTCCACTTCCTAGTCGCTTTTCAAACATAGGGTCTCCATTCCCTAGTTGATTTTATTTTTAGACATAGGGTCTCCACTCCCTAGTCGCCTTTTCCAACATAGGGTCTCCACTCCCTAGTTGATTTTATTTTAGACATATGGTCTCCACTCTCTAGTCGCTTTCCAACATAGGGTATCCACTCCCTAGTTGATTGATATTTTAGACATAGGGTCTCCACTCCCTAGTCTCTTTTCCAACATAGGGTCTCCACTCCCTAGTTGATTCTTTTCCAACAAAGGGTCTCCAATCCCTAGTTGATGATTTTTAGACATGGGGTCTCCACTCCCTAGTCGCTTTTCCAACATAGGGTCTCCACTCCCTAGTTGATTTTATTTTAGACATGGGGTCTCCATTCCCTAGTTGCTCTTCCAACATAGGGTCTCCACTCCCTAGTTGATTTTATTTTAGACATAGGGTCTCCACTCCCTAGTCTCTTTTCCAACATAGGGTCTCCACTCCCTAGTTGATGATTTTCCAACATTGGGTATCCATTCCCTAGTTGATGATATTTTAGACATAGGGTCTCCACTCCCTTGTATCTTTCCAAACATAGGGTCTCCACTCCCTAGTTGATGATTATCCAACATAGGGTCCCCACTCCATTGTTGATGATTTTTACACATAGGGTCTCCACTCCGTAGTTTCTTTTCCAACATAGGGTCTCCACTCCCTAGTTGATGTTTTTAGACATAAGGTCTCCACTCCCTAGTCGCTTTTGCAACATAGGGTCTCCACTCCCTAGTTGATGTTATTGTAGATATAGGGTCTCCACTCCCTAGTCGTCTTTTCCAACATAGGGTCTCTACTCCCTAGTTGATTTTATTTTCGACATAGGATCTCCACTACCTAGTTGATTTGATCTTACATGCAGGGTACAACATTCCCCGATATCTTTGCCAATATAGGGTATCCCATTCCCTGGCCACATTTTCCCAACATAAGGTACACCAATCCTTAGTTGAGACATCCTTTTGACAATAAAGGAACACAAAAAAAAATGACATTTTCAGCGTACACCACTCCCGACCTTTTATTGCTTTCAATAAAGAAGTAGTTTAGAATTTTGTTACAATATCTCACGAAACTTTCCTAGTGCAAACTGGGGGCAGAAAAATTTCGTTCGATTGTCTGTTTTGGTGTCTGAATAGGTTTTACCTCGAGGCACATGGTTCGAGAGGACCAAAAGAAGAAGTCTCAATTCAGAATAAAAGAAAATAAAAAAAATAAGTGAATCCAAAATGCAAAAGCAATTGAAAAGATGTGGAATGCTAAGACATGACTGAAGCCACGAGCATTGGAGTCCCATTTTGATTAGAAGAAGCTATAGAACAATGAACTAGAACCTACAGCTAGCGAGCATCAAGGTTTAGTTCAGAGTCTGCATGAAGAACCACTCAAGACTCAAGATCAAGTTTCTGAAGACACATAGATAGGAATCTTGTAACTCATAATTGATAGGCTTGTTTAGTTTCTTTTTTATTTTGATATAATGGCAGGATCGCTGATCGGAGCATCGATGGAACTTCACTCGACTCCTCAACTCATCATTCCACCATTATCCTTGAACTACGTTTGACTTGATTCCGAAAGGATACGTAGGCAGCCTCTCTCTGGGGTTCACTCACACCGAAACAAAAACCCAAATTCCCTCAAAAGTGAAACTGGGGCAGATGTTATAATGGTTTGGGGATGGTTTTGTCTGAAAGGTTCCAAAGTTGTAATTCAATCAAAATCATTTTTATCCAAATCCTTTTCAAGTCCTTCCGATCAATCGGCAAAGAAATTCAAAATGAGTGGATACAGTTACTCGGATCTGATACAACAAAATGAGGGAAATAAAATGAGAGATTCTTATTGGTGAAAACCTCACGGGCACCATAAGGCGATGGTAAGCAGAGAAATTCGAAAATGAGAGAGTCTTGTTAGTGAAAACTCACAAAGAGCATGATAAGGCGATGGTGAGAAGAGAAATGAGAGAGGTCAACTAGTGAAAACCTGCAAAGGGCGCCACTGATCGAAAAGAGGATCCTCACAGTCACTGGCATCGACACAGTCCTGGGCAAAGTTTCTCAGTCTCAAAGCAAGAGTTGTGATGAATTTCTGAGAGTTGGACGGTTTACACAGATCAGGCATCTAGTCCAAGAGGCATGTCATGTTCATTGAAGTCTGTATACACTCCAGATAAGTCCTTCTTTCTTTTCCCCGAAAGGGATACCTCTTGTCTAAATTCATTTGTCCATTCCATTATTTGCTTTTCTTTGAATCCTTTTTGGTTTAACTTTGTTCTGAAACTAAGACAAAGAAGGGAAGGCATGACTGATTTACAGGGTTGTCACATGATACAAGCCAATATGCAAAAGAAAAGGCACCCAATCACTGCAATGGCATCAAGTTGACTCCAACTGGCCATGTTGGCCGATGTTTCGAAATCAAAAACTGTTGAAAGAGGAAATTCAAAGTCAAATGCCCACAAAGGCAAAATAAAAGTTGAAAAGGTTAAGTCACACGTGACTAACCATCATGGCAAAGTCCGAAAAAGCTAGAGGTTCTCCGAGGTTAGAAATGCAATCGATATTCAGGAAACAACCAGTTGCAACTGAAAGGACCGAGACCTAGTGACTAAAACAATCAAGGCCACAAAACCAACCACCGTTTCAAACTGAAAAATTGTTCTTTATTTGAAAAAAAAATTATGAAACAGGTGCAATCTAAAAGCAACCCTGCAATAAGCAGGTGAAACTAAAACGAAATTACGTAGAGGCTAGAAATAGATTTGCAGCAACTACTGCAAAAGGGAAGTCTTCCCCAAACTCTTTCCCGCATTTTACTCATTATCTTAAAAAAATATATGAAATTAAAAAAAAAGAAAAAATAATCATGGTAGTATAGGGTCTCCATTCCCTAGCTGCATTTTCCAACATAGGGTCTCCACTCCCTAGTTGATGATTTTTAGACATAGGGTCTCCACTCCCTAGTTGATGAGTTTAATACATAGGGTCTCCACTCCCTAGTCGCTTTTCCAACACAGTGTCTCCACTCCCTAGTTGATTTTATTTTAGACAAAGGGTCTCCACTCCCTAGTCTCTTTTCCAACATAGGGTCTCCACTCCCTAGTCTCTTTTCCAACATAGGTTCTCCATTCCCTAGTCTACTTTTCCAACATAGAGTCTCTACTCCCTAGTTGATATTTTTAGACATAGGGTCTCCACTCCCTAGTCGCTTTTCCAACATAGGTCTCCACTCCCTAGTTGATGATTTTCAGACATAGAGTCTCCACTCCCTAGTTGATTTTATTTTAGACATAGGGTATCCACTCCCTACTCTCCTTTACCAACATAGGGTATCCACTCCCAAGTTGATTTTATTTTAGATATAGGGTCTCCACTCCCTAGTCTCTTTTCCAATATAGGGTCTTCACTCCCTAGTTGATGTTTTTAGACATAGGGTCTCCATTCCCTAGTCTACTTTTCCAAGATAGGGTCTCCACTCCCTAGTTGATGATTTTAGACATAGGGTCTTCACTCCCTAGTCGATTTTCATAGGGTCTCCACTACCTAGTTGAAGCTATTTTGGACATAGGGTCTCCACTCCGTAGTAGCTTTTCCAACATAGGGTCTCCACTCCCTAGTTGATGATTTTTAGATTAGGGTCTCCACTCCCTATAACGCTTTTCCAACATAGGGTCTCCACTCCCTAGTTGATGATTTTTAGACATAGGGTCTCCACACCCTACTCGCTTTTACAGCATAGGGTCTCCACTCCCTAGTTGATTTTATTTTTAGACATAGGGTCTCCACTCCCTAGTCGCCTTTTCCAACATAAGGTCTCCACTCTTTAGTTGATTTTATTTTAGACATATGGTCTCCACTCTCTAGTTGCTTTTCAAACATAGGGTATCCACTCCCTAGTTGATTAATAATTTAGACATAGGGTCTCCACTCCCTAGACTCTTTTCCAACATAGGGTCTCCACTCCCTAGTTGATGCTTTTCCAACATAGGGTCTCCACTCCCTAGTTGATGATTTTTAGACATAGGGTCTCCACTCCCTAGTTGATTTTATTTTTAGACATAGGGTCGCCACTCCCTAGTTGATTTTATTTTAGACATAGGGTATCCACTCCCTTGTTGCTTTTCCAACATAGGGACTCCACTCCCTAGTTGATTTTATTTTAGACATAGGGTTTCCACTCCCTAGTCTCTTTTCCAACAAAGGGTCTCCACTCCCTAGTTGATGATTTTCCAACATAGGGTATCCATTCCCTAGTTGATGATATTTTAGACATAGGGTCTCCACTCCCTAGTTGATGATTTTCCAACATAGGGTCCTTACTCTCTAGTTGATGATTTTTAGACATAGGGTCTCCATTCCCTAGTTTCTTTTTCCAACATAGGGTCTCCACTCCCTAGTTGATATTTTTAGACATAGGGTCTCCACTCCCTAGTCGCTTTACCAACATAGGGTCTCCACTCCCTAGTTGATAATTTTTAGACATAGGGTCTCCACTTCCTAGTTGATTTTATTTTTAGACATAGGGTCTCCACTTCCTAGTTGATTTTATTTTTAGACATAGGGTCTCCACTCCCTAGTCACCTTTTCCAACATAGGGTCTCCACACCCTAGTTGATTTTATTTTAGGCATACGGTCTCTACTCTCTAGTCACTTTTCCAACATAGGGTATCCACTCCCTAGTTGATTTATATTTTAGACATAGGATCTCCATTCCCTAGTTTCGTTTCCAACATAGGGTCTCCACTCCCTAGTTGATGCTTTTCCAACATAGGGTCTCCACTCCCTAGTTGATTTTATTTTAGACATAGGGTCTCCACTCCCTAGTCTCTTTTCCAACATAGTGTCTCCACTCCCTAGTTGATGATTTTCCAACATAGGGTATCCATTCCCTAGTGTATGATATTTTATACATAGGGTCTCCACTCCCTAGTCTCTTTTCAAAAATAGGGTCTCCACTCCCTAGTTGATGATTTTCCAACATAGCGTCCCCACTCTCTAGTTGATGATTTTTAGACATAGGATCTTCTCTCCCTAGTTTCTTTTCCAACATAGGGTCTCCATTCCCTAGTTGATGTTTTTAGACATAGGGTCTAACCTCCCTAGTCGCTTTTGTAACATATGGTCTCCACTCCCTAGTTGATTTTATTGTAGACATAGGGTCTCCACTCCCTAGTCATCTTTTCCAACATAGGGTCTTCACTCCTTAGTAGATTTTATTTTTAGACATAGGGTCTCAACTCCCTAGTCGCCTTTTCCAACATGAGGTCTCCACTCCCTCGTTGATTTTATTTTATACATATGGTCTCCACTCTCTAGTCCCTTTTCCAACATAGGGTATCCACTCCCTAGTTGATTGATAATTTAGACATAGGGTCTCCACTCCCTAGTCTCTTTTCCAACATAGGGTCTCCACTCCATAGTTGATGCTTTTCCAACATAGGGTCTCCACTCCCTAGTTGATGATTTTTAGACTTAGGGTCTCCATTCCCTAGTCGCTTTTTCAACATAGGGTCTCCACTCCCTAGCTGATTTTATTTTTAGACATAGGGTCGCCACTCCCTAGTTGATCTTATTTTAGACGTAGGGTCTCCACTCCCTAGTTGCTTTTCCAACATAGGGTCTCCACTCCCTAGGTTATCTTATTTTAGACATAGGGTCTCCACTCCCTAGTCTCTTTTCCAACAAAGGGTCTCCACTCCCTAGTTGATGATTTTCCAACATAGGGTATCCATTCCCTAGTTGATGATATTTTAGAAATAGGGTCTCCACTCCCTAGTCTCTTTTCAAACATAGGGTCTCCACTCCCTAGTTGATGATTTTCCAACATAGGGTCCCCACTCTCTAGTTGATGATTTTTAGACATAGGGTCTCCATTCCCTAGTTTCTTTTCCAACATAGGGTCTCCACTCCCTAGTTGATGTTTTTAGACATAGGGTCTCCACTCCCTAGTCGCTTTTCCAACATAGGGTCTCCACTCCCTAGTTGATGATTTTTAGACATAGGGTCTCCACTCCCTAGTTGATTTTATTTTTATACATAGGGTCTCCACTCCCTAGTTGATTTTATTTTTAGACATAGGGTCTCCACTCCATAGTCACCTTTTCCAACATAGGGTCTCCACTCCCTAGTTGATTTTATTTTAGTCATATGGTCTCCACTCTCTAGTCGCATTTCTAACATAGGGTATCCACTCCCTAGTTGATTGATATTTTAGACATAGGGTCTCCACTACCTAGTTTCGTTTCCAACATAGGGTCTCCACTCCCTAGTTGATGATTTTTAGACATAGGGTCCCCACTCCCTAGTTGATTTTATTTTTATACATAGGGTCTGCACTCCCTAGTCTCTTTTCCAACATAGGGTCTTCACTCCCTAGTTGATGATTTTCCAACATAGGGTATCCATTCCCTAGTTGATGATATTTTAGACATAGGGTCTCGACTCCCAAGTCTCTTTTCAAACATAGGGTCTCCACTCCCTAGTTGATGATTTTCCAACATAGGGTCGCCACTCTCTAGTTGATGATTTTTAGACATAGGGTCTCCACTCCCTCATTTCTTTTCCAACATAGGGTCTCCACTCCCTAGTTGATGTTTTTAGAAATAGGGTCTCCACTCCGTAGTCTCTTTTCAAACATAGGGTCTCCACTCCCTAGTTGATGATTTTCCAACATAGGGTCCCCACTCTCTAGTTGATGATTTTTAGACATAGGGTCTCCATTCCCTAGTTTCTTTTCCAACATAGGGTCTCCACTCCCTAGTTGACGTTTTTAGACATAGGGTCTCCACTCCCAAGTCGTTTTTCCAACATAGGGTCTCCACTCCCTAGTAGATGATTTTTAGACATAGGGTCTCCACTCCCTAGTTGATTTTATTTTTATACATAGGGTCTCCACTCCCTAGTTGATTTTATTTTTAGACATAGGGTCTCCACTCCCTAGTTTCGTTTCCTACATAGGGTCTCCACTCCCTAGTTGATACTTTTCCAACATAGGGTCTCCACTACCTAATTGATTTTATTTTAGACATAGGGTCTCCACTCCCTAGTCTCTTTTCCAACATAGGGTCTTCACTCCCTAGTTGATGATTTTCCAACAAAGGGTATCCATTCCCTAGTTGATGATATTTTAAACATAGGGTCCCCACTCCCTAGTCTCTTTTCAAATATAGGGTCTCCACTCACCAGTTGATGATTTTCCAACATAGGGTCCCCACTCTCTAGTTGATGATTTTTAGACATAGGGTCTCCACTCCCTCGTTTCTTTTCCGACATAGGGTCTCCACTCCCTAGTTGATGTTTCTAGACATAGGGTCTCCACTCCCTTGTCGCTTTTACAACATAGGGTCTCCACTCCCTAGTTGATGATTTTCCAACATAGGGTCCCCACTCTCTAGTTGATGATTTTTAGACATAGGGTCTCCATACCCTAGTTTCTTTTCCAACATTGGGTCTCCACTCCCTAGTTGATGATTTTAGACATAGGGTCTCCACTCCCTAGTCGCTTTTCCAACATAGGGGCTCCACTCCCTAGTTGATGATTTTTAGACATAGGGTCCCCACTCCCTAGTTGATTTTATTTTTATACATAGGGTCTGCACTCCCTAGTCTCTTTTCCAACATAGGGTCTTCACTCCCTAGTTGATGATTTTCCAACATAGGGTATCCATTCCCTAGTTGATGATATTTTAGACATAGGGTCTCGACTCCCTAGTCTCTTTTCAAACATAGAGTCTCCACTCCCTAGTTGATGATTTTCCAACATAGGGTCGCTACTCTCTAGTTGATGATTTTTAGACATAGGGTCTCCACTCCCTCATTTCTTTTCCAACATAGGGTCTCCACTCCCTAGTTGATGTTTTTATAAATAGGGTCTCCACTCCGTAGTCTCTTTTCAAACATAGGGTCTCCACTCCCTAGTTGATGATTTTCCAACATAGGGTCCCCACTCTCTAGTTGATGATTTTTAGACATAGGGTCTCCATTCCCTAGTTTCTTTTCCAACATAGGGTCTCCACTCCCTAGTTGACGTTTTTAGACATAGGGTCTCCACTCCCTAGTCGTTTTTCCAACATAGGGTCTCCACTCCCTAGTAGATGATTTTTAGACATAGGGTCTCCACTCCCTAGTTGATTTTATTTTTATACATAGGGTCTCCACTCCCTAGTTGATTTTATTTTTAGACATAGGGTCTTCACTCCCTAGTTTCGTTTCCAACATAGGGTCTCCACTCCCTAGTTGATACTTTTCCAACATAGGGTCTCCACTACCTAATTGATTTTATTTTAGACATAGGGTCTCCACTCCCTAGTCTCTTTTCCAACATAGGGTCTTCACTCCCTAGTTGATGATTTTCCAACAAAGGGTATCCATTCCCTAGTTGATGATATTTTAAACATAGGGTCTCCACTCCCTAGTCTCTTTTCAAATATAGGGTCTCCACTCACTAGTTGATGATTTTCCAACATAGGGTCCCCACTCTCTAGTTGATGATTTTTAGACATAGGGTCTCCACTCCCTCGTTTCTTTTCCGACATAGGGTCTCCACTCCCTAGTTGATGTTTCTAGACATAGGGTCTCCACTCCCTTGTCGCTTTTACAACATAGGGTCTCCACTCCCTAGTTGATGATTTTCCAACATAGGGTCCCCACTCTCTAGTTGATGATTTTTAGACATAGGGTCTCCATTCCCTAGTTTCTTTTCCAACATTGGGTCTCCACTCCCTAGTTGATGATTTTAGACATAGGGTCTCCACTCCCTAGTCGCTTTTCCAACATAGGGGCTCCACTCCCTAGTTGATGATTTTTAGACATAGGGTCCCCACTCCCTAGTTGATTTTATTTTTATACATAGGGTCTGCACTCCCTAGTCTCTTTTCCAACATAGGGTCTTCACTCCCTAGTTGATGATTTTCCAACATAGGGTATCCATTCCCTAGTTGATGATATTTTAGACATAGGGTCTCGACTCCCTAGTCTCTTTTCAAACATAGGGTCTCCACTCCCTAGTTGATGATTTTCCAACATAGGGTCGCTACTCTCTAGTTGATGATTTTTAGACATAGGGTCTCCACTCCCTCATTTCTTTTCCAACATAGGGTCTCCACTCCCTAGTTGATGTTTTTATAAATAGGGTCTCCACTCCGTAGTCTCTTTTCAAACATAGGGTCTCCACTCCCTAGTTGATGATTTTCCAACATAGGGTCCCCACTCTCTAGTTGATAATTTTTAGACATAGGGTCTCCATTCCCTAGTTTCTTTTCCAACATAGGGTCTCCACTCCCTAGTTGACGTTTTTAGACATAGGGTCTCCACTCCCTAGTCGTTTTTCCAACATAGGGTCTCCACTCCCTAGTAGATGATTTTTAGACATAGGGTCTCCACTCCCTAGTTGATTTTATTTTTATACATAGGGTCTCCACTCCCTAGTTGATTTTATTTTTAGACATAGGGTCTCCACTCCCTAGTTTCGTTTCCTACATAGGGTCTCCACTCCCTAGTTGATACTTTTCCAACATAGGGTATCCACTCCCTAGTTGATTGATATTTTAGACATAGGGTCTCCACTCCCTAGTTGATACTTTTTCAACATAGGGTCTCCACTACCTAGTTGATTTTATTTTAGACATAGGGTCTCCACTTCCTCGTTTCTTTTCCAACATAGGGTCTCCACTCCCTAGTTGATGTTTCTAGACATAGGGTCTCCACTCCCTAGTCGCTTTTACAACATAGGGTCTCCACTCCCTAGTTGATGATTTTCCAACATAGGGTCCCCACTCTCTAGTTGATGATTTTTAGACATAGGATCTCCATTCCCTAGTTTCTTTTCCAACATTGGGTCTCCACTCCCTAGTTGATGATTTTAGACATAGGGTCTCCACTCCCTAGTCGCTTTTCCAACATAGGGGCTCCACTCCCTAGTTGATGATTTTTAGACATAGGGTCCCCACTCCCTAGTTGATTTTATTTTTATACATAGGGTCTGCACTCCCTAGTCTCTTTTCCAACATAGGGTCTTCACTCCCTAGTTGATGATTTTCCAACATAGGGTATCCATTCCCTAGTTGATGATATTTTAGACATAGGGTCTCCATTCCCTAGTTGATGATATTTTAGACATAGGGTCTCGACTCCCTAGTCTCTTTTCAAACATAGGGTCTCCACTCCCTAGTTGATGATTTTCCAACATAGGGTCGCTACTCTCTAGTTGATGATTTTTAGACATAGGGTCTCCACTGCCTCATTTCTTTTCCAACATAGGGTCTCCACTCCCTAGTTGATGTTTTTATAAATAGGGTCTCCACACCGTAGTCTCTTTTCAAACATAGGGTCTCCACTCCCTAGTTGATGATTTTCCAACATAGGGTCCCCACTCTCTAGTTGATAATTTTTAGACATAGGGTCTCCACTCCCTCATTTCTTTTCCAACATAGGGTCTCCACTCCCTAGTTGATGTTTTTAGAAATAGGGTCTCCACTCCGTAGTCTCTTTTCAAACATAGGGTCTCCACTCCCTAGTTGATGATTTTCCAACATAGGGTCCCCACTCTCTAGTTGATGATTTTTAGACATAGGGTCTCCATTCCCTAGTTTCTTTTCCAACATAGGGTCTCCACTCCCTAGTTGATGTTTTTAGACATAGGGTCTCCACTCCCTAGTCGCTTTTCCAACATAGGGTCTCCACTCCCTAGTTGATGATTTTTAGACATAGGGTCTCCACTCCCTAGTTGATTTTATTTTTATACATAGGGTCTCCACTCCCTAGTTGATTTTATTTTTAGACATAGGGTTTCCACTCCATAGTTACCTTTTCCAACATAGGGTCTCCACTCCCTAGTTGATTTTATTTTTAGTCATATGGTCTCCACTCTCTAGTCGCATTTCTAACATAGGGTATCCACTCCCTAGTTGATTGATATTTTAGACATAGGGTCTCCACTCCCTAGTTTCGTTTCCAACATAAGGTCTCCACTCCCTATTTGATACTTTTCCAACATAGGGTCTCCACTACCTAGTTGATTTTATTTTAGACATAGGGTCTCCACTCCCTAATCTCTTTTCCAACATAGGGTCTTCACTCCCTAGTTGATGATTTTCCAGCATAGGGTATCCATTCCCTAGTTGAGGATATTTTAGACATAGGGTGTCCACTCCCTAGTCTCTTTTCAAACATAGGGTCTCCACGCCCTAGTTGATGATTTTCCAACATAGGGTCCCCACTCTCTAGTTGATGATTTTTAGACATAGGGTCTCCACTCCCTCGTTTCTTTTCCAACATAGGGTCTCCACTCCCTAGTTGATGTTTTTAGACATAGGGTCTCCACTCTCTAGTCGCTTTTACAACATAGGGTCTCCACTCCCTAGTTGATGATTTTCCAACATAGGGTCCCCACTCTCCAGTTGATGATTTTTAGATATAGGGTCTCCATTCCCTAGTTTCTTTTCCAACATAGGGTCTCCACTCCCTAGTTGATGTTTTTAGACATAGGGTCTCCACTCCCTAGTCGCTTTTCCAACATAGGGTCTCCACTCCCTAGTTGATGATTTTTAGACATAGGGTCTCCACTCCCTAGTTGATTTAATTTTTATACATAGGGTCTCCACTCCCTAGTTGATTTTATTTTTAGACATAGGGTCTCCACTCCATAGTCACCTTTTCCAACATAGGGTCTCCACTCCCTAGTTGATTTTATTTTAGTCATATGGTCTCCACTCTCTAGTCGCATTTCTAACATAGGGTATCCACTCCCTAGTTGATTGATATTTTAGACATAGGGTCTCCACTCCCTAGTTTCGTTTCCAACATAAGGTCTCCACTCCCTATTTGATACTTTTCCAACATAGGGTCTCCACTACCTAGT
Organism: Nicotiana tabacum; assembly: GCF_000715075.1. Lineage (NCBI taxonomy): Eukaryota > Viridiplantae > Streptophyta > Magnoliopsida > Solanales > Solanaceae > Nicotiana > Nicotiana tabacum. Next base: position 95,560,365 of record NC_134098.1, on the reverse strand, counting down.
TGATTTTATTTTAGACATAGGGTCTCCACTCCCTAATCTCTCTTTTCCAACATAGGGTCTCCACTCCCTAGTTGATGTTTCTAGACATAGGGTCTCCACTCCCTAGTCGCTTTTACAACATAGGGTCTCCACTCCCTAGTTGATGATTTTCCAACATAGGGTCCCCACTCTCTAGTTGATGATTTTTAGACATAGGATCTCCATTCCCTAGTTTCTTTTCCAACATTGGGTCTCCACTCCCTAGTTGATGATTTTAGACATAGGGTCTCCACTCCCTAGTCGCTTTTCCAACATAGGGGCTCCACTCCCTAGTTGATGATTTTTAGACATAGGGTCCCCACTCCCTAGTTGATTTTATTTTTATACATAGGGTCTGCACTCCCTAGTCTCTTTTCCAACATAGGGTCTTCACTCCCTAGTTGATGATTTTCCAACATAGGGTATCCATTCCCTAGTTGATGATATTTTAGACATAGGGTTTCGACTCCCTAGTCTCTTTCCAAACATAGGGTCTCCACTCCCTAGTTGATGATTTTCCAACATAGGGTCGCCACTCTCTGGTTGATGATTTTTAGACATAGGGTATCCACTCCCTCATTTCTTTTCCAACATAGGGTCTCCACTCCCTAGTTGATGTTTTTAGAAATAGGGTCTCCACTCCGTAGTCTCTTTTCAAACATAGGGTCTCCACTCCCTAGTTGATGATTTTCCAACATAGGGTCCCCACTCTCTAGTTGATGATTTTTAGACATAGGGTCTCCATTCCCTAGTTTCTTTTCCAACATAGGGTCTCCACTCCCTAGTTGACGTTTTTAGACATAGGTTCTCCACTCCCTAGTCGTTTTTCCAACATAGGGTCTCCACTCCCTAGTAGATGATTTTTAGACATAGGGTCTCCATTCCCTAGTTGATTTTATTTTTATACATAGGGTCTCCACTCCTTAGTTGATTTTATTTTTAGACATAGGGTCTCCACTCCCTAGTTTCGTTTTCAACATAGGGTCTCCACTCCCTAGTTGATACTTTTCCAACATAGGGTCTCCACTACCTAGTTGATTTTATTTTAGACATAGGGTCTCCACTCCCTAGTCTATTTTCCAACATAGGGTCTTCACTCCCTAGTTGATGATTTTCCAACATAGGGTATACATTCCCTAGTTGATGATATTTTAGACATAGGGTCTCCACTCCCTAGTCTCTTTTCAAATATAGGGTCTCCACTCACTAGTTGATGATTTTCCAACATAGGGTCCCCACTCTCTAGTTGATGATTTTTAGACATAGGGTCTCCACTCCCTCGTTTCTTTTCCAACATAGGGTCTCCACTCCCTAGTTGATGTTTCTAGACATAGGGTCTCCACTCCCTAGTCGCTTTTACAACAAAGGGTCTCCACTCCCTAGTTGATGATTTTCCAACATAGGGTCCCCACTCTCTAGTTGATGATTTTTAGACATAGGGTCTCCATTCCCTAGTTTCTTTTCCAACATAGGGTCTCCACTCCCTAGTTGATGTTTTTAGACATAGGGTCTCCACTCCCTAGTCGCTTTTCCAACATAGGGTCTCCACTCCCTAGTTGATGATTTTTAGACATAGGGTCTCCACTCCCTAGTTGATTTTATTTTTATACATAGGGTCTCCACTCCCTAGTTGATTTTATTTTTAGACATAGGGTTTCCACTCCATAGTTACCTTTTCCAACATAGGGTCTCCACTCCCTAGTTGATTTTATTTTAGTCATATGGTCTCCACTCTCTAGTCGCATTTCTAACATAGGGTATCCACTCCCTAGTTGATTGATATTTTAGACATAGGGTCTCCACTCCCTAGTTTCGTTTCCAACATAAGGTCTCCACTCCCTATTTGATACTTTTCCAACATAGGGTTTCCACTACCTAGTTGATTTTATTTTAGACATAGGGTCTCCACTCCCTAATCTCTTTTCCAACATAGGGTCTTCACTCCCTAGTTGATGATTTTCCAGCATAGGGTATCCATTCCCTAGTTGAGGATATTTTAGACATAGGGTGTCCACTCCCTAGTCTCTTTTCAAACATAGGGTCTCCACGCCCTAGTTGATGATTTTCCAACATAGGGTCCCCACTCTCTAGTTGATGATTTTTAGACATAGGGTCTCCACTCCCTCGTTTCTTTTCCAACATAGGGTCTCCACTCCCTAGTTGATGTTTTTAGACATAGGGTCTCCACTCTCTAGTCGCTTTTATAACATAGGGTCTCCACTCCCTAGTTGATGATTTTCCAACATAGGGTCCCCACTCTCCAGTTGATGATTTTTAGATATAGGGTCTCCATTCCCTAGTTTCTTTTCCAACATAGGGTCTCCACTCCCTAGTTGATGTTTTTAGACATAGGGTCTCCACTCCCTAGTTGATGATTTTTAGACATAGGGTCTCCACTCCCTAGTTGATTTTATTTTTATACATAGGGTCTCCACTCCCTAGTTGATTATATTTTTAGACATAGGGTCTCCACTCCATAGTCACCTTTTCCAACATAGGGTCTCCACTCCCTAGTTGATTTTATTTTAGTCATATAGTCTCCACTCTCTAGTCGCATTTCTAACATAGGGTATCCACTCCCTAGTTGATTAATATTTTAGACATAGGGTCTCCACTCCCTAGTTTCATTTCCAACATAGGGTCTCCACTCCCTAGTTGATACTTTTCCAACATAGGGTCTCCACTACCTAGTTGATTTTATTTTAGACATAGGGTCTCCACTCCCAAGTTTCTTTTCCAACATAGGGTCTTCACTCCCTAGTTGAAGATTTTCCACCATAGGGTATCCATTCCCTAGTTGATGATATTTTAGACATAGGGTCTCCACTCCCTTGTCTCTTTTCAAACATAGGGTCTCCACTCCCTAGTTGATGATTTTCCAACATAGGTTCTCTACTCCCTAGTTGATCATATTTTGACATAGGGTCTCCACTCCCTAGTTTCTTTTCCAACATAGGGTCTTCACTCCCTAGTTGAAGATTTTCCACCATAGGGTATCCATTCCCTAGTTGATGATATTTTAGACATAGGGTCTCCACTCCCTTGTCTCTTTTCAAACATAGGGTCTCCACTCCCTAGTTGATGATTTTCCAACATAGGTTCTCTACTCCCTAGTTGATCATATTTTGACATAGGGTCTCCACTCCCTAGTTTCTTTTCCAACATAGGGTCTTCACTCCCTAGTTGAAGATTTTCCACCATAGGGTATCCACTCCCTAGTCTCTTTTCCAACATAGGGTCTCCACTCCCTAGTAGATGTTTTTAGACATAGGGTCTCCACTCCCTAGTTGATTTTATTTTTATACATAGGGTCTCCACTCCCTAGTTGAATTTATTTTTAGACATAGGGTCTCCACTCCATAGTCACCTTTTCCAACATAGGTTCTCCACTCCCTAGTTGATTTTATTTTAGTCATATGGTCTCCACTCTCTAGTCGCATTTCTAACATAGGATATCCACTCCCTAGTTGATTGATATTTTAGACATAGGGTCTCCACTCCCTAGTTTCGTTTCCAACATAGGGTCTCCACTCCCTAGTTGATACTTTTCCAACATAGGGTCTCCACTACCTAGTTGATTTTATTTTAGACATAGGGTCTCCACTCCCTAGTCTCTTTTTCAACATAGGGTCTTCACTCCCTAGTTGATGATTTTCCAACATAGGGTATCCATTCCCTAGTTGATTTTATTTTAGACATAGGATCTCCACTCCCTAGTCTCTTTTCAAACGTAGGGTCTCCACTCCCTAGTTGATGATTTTCTAACATAGGGTCCCCACTCTCTAGTTGATGATTTTTAGACATAGGGTCTCCACTCCCTCGTTTCTTTTCCAACATAGGGTCTCCACTCCCTAGTTGATGTTTTTAGACATAGGGTCTCCACTCCCTAGTCGCTTTTGCAACATAGGGTCTCCACTCCCTAGTTGATGTTATTGTAGACATAGGGTCTCCACTCCCTAGTCGTCTTTTCCAACATAGGGTCTTCACTCCCTAGTTGATATTATTTTCGATATAGGGTCTCCACTACCTTGTCATTTTTTCCAACATAGGGTCTCCACTCCCTAGTTGATTTGATCTTAAATGTAGGGTACACCATTCCCCGATATCTTTGCCAATATAGGGTATCTCATTCCCTGGCCACATTTTCTTAACATAAGGTACACCAATCCTTAGTTGAGACATCCTTTTGACAATAAAAGTACACAAAAAAAGGTACACCAATCCTTAATTGCCACCACGCAGGGAATTTGATCATCAGATCGAGCTAGTTCCAGGGGCGAAGCCACCTGCCATGTCACCTTATCGCATGGCGCCCCCGGAATTGGAGGAATTGAGGAAGCAACTCAAGGAGTTGCTAGAGGCTGGCCACATACGACCATCCAAGGCACCTTACGGAGCTCCTGTCTTATTTCAGAAGAAGAAGGAGGGTACCATGCGGTTATGTATTGATTATAGGGCCCTTAACAAGGTCACAGTGAAGAACAAGTACCCTATCCCTCTCATTGCTGATTTATTTGAACGCTTGGGGTAGACCAAGGTATTCACTAAGATAGATCTGAGGAAAGGTTACTAACAAGTGCGGATTGCTGACGGAGACGAGCCCAAGACAACTTGTGTTACACGCTATGGGGCTTTTGAATGGTTGGTAATGCCATTCGGTTTGACCAACGCTCCTGCAACTTTCTGCACTTTGATGAACAAATTATTCCATCCTTTCTTGGATCAGTTCGTTGTCATCTATTTAGATGATATTGTGGTTTACAGCAACAATATGGAAGACCATGCAGAACACCTTTGCAAGGTATTCAAGGTACTAAGGGAAAATGATCTGTGCGTAAAACGTGAGAAATGCAGCTTCGCACAGCCCATAGTACAGTTCCTCGGGCATACAATCAGCCATGGGGAAATCCGGATGGATATGGACAAGGTGGAAGCTATCCAGGACTGGGAAGCTCCAACAAAGGTACCCGAACTTCGGTCCTTTCTCGACTTAGCCAACTAATATCGGAGATTCATCTTCGGTTACTCGGCTATTGCATCCCCCCTCACTGACTTGCTGAAGAAGGATAGAGAGTGGGAATAGAGCAACATCTTCTAGAAGGCATTTGAGAAACTCAAGGCAGCAATCACCAAGGAACTCGTATTGGCACTGCCTGATTTCTCGAAAGTTTTTGAAGTCGAGACTAATGTGTCTGACTTTGCTATAGGAGGCGTGCTGATGCAAAAGGGCCATCCTATAGCCTTTGAGAGTCAAAAGCTAAATGACGCTGAGAGGCGTTACACATTCCAAGAGAAAGAAATGACTGTTGTAGTCCACTGCCTAAGGACTTGGCGTCATTACTTGTTGGGGGCACATTTTGTTGTCAAGACTGACAACGTTGCAACAAGCTACTTCCAAACACAGAAGAAGCTATCTGCCAAGCAGGCCCGTTGGCAAGATTTCTTGGCTGAATTCGACTACACCCTAGAATATAAATCGGGGAAAGCTAACGTAGTTGCCAATGCTTTGAGTCACAAGACAGTACTAGCAACCATGGTTAGCTCAGCAAGCAGTGGCATCATCAAGACCATCAAAGAGGGCATGCAACATGACCCCATGGCGAAACAGCTTCTTGCCTTGGCCAGTCAAGGCAAAACTTAGAGATTTTTGGAAGAAAATGGTCTCTTGTACACCACTGGCAAATGAGTTTACGTGCCCAAATGGGCAAATCTCAAGCGTACTCTACTAAACGAAGGTCATGACTCTGCCTGGGCAAGTCATCCAGGGCAAATGCGCACATTGTCCTTGATTGAGTCATCTTATTATTGGCCTCGGAAGTGGGATGACATCGAGGTATATGTATGCACTTGTCTAGTTTGTCAACAAGACAAGGTAGAATCTAAGCTTCCTGGGGGTTTATTTGAGCCGCTGCCAGTTGCGGCGAAGCCATGGGATAGCATAACCATGGACTTCATCACGTGTTTGCCAAATTCAGAGGGATTCGGCACCATTATGGTGGTTGTCGATAGATTCACCAAGTATGCAACATTTTCGGCCACCACTACCAGTTGCAAAGCTAAAGAGGCAGCACGTATATTCTTGAGGGACATCGTGAAATATTGGGGCGTGCCTAAGCACATCATAAGCAATTGAGATCCTCGTTTCACCGGCGCATTCTGGAAGGAATTGTTCAGCTTGTTGGGAACTCAACTACACTTCTTAACAAGTTTCCATCCGTAAACAGATGGACAAACGGAAAGGATTAATGCCTTGCTTGAATGCTATCTGAGGCATTATATCAGTGCCAATCAAATAGACTGGGCTAAGCTACTAGATATATCTCAATTCTCTTACAATTTGCAATGCACTGAGGCGACTGGGAAGAGTCCCTTTGAGCTTGCAACTGGGCAACTACCCAACACTCTTCAATCATTGCCCACACAAGTCGGATTGAAAAATCCGGGGGCTTTTCACATGGCCAAGTTTTGGGATGAACAAGCCGATCTAGCCAGATCATATCTTGACAAGGCTACCCGCAAAATGAAGAAATTTGCGGACCGGAAGCGTCGTCCAATCAACTATAGGATTGGAGACAGGGTCATGGTGAAATTGAATACATGGCAGTTCAAATCACTGTGAGGCGTACATCATAGTATGATTCGCCGATATGAGGGCCCATTCAAAATTGTTGCCAAAGTGGGTATAATATCTTACCGACTGGACATGCTGCGTCATCTGAAAATCTATCCAGTCTTCCATGCTAGCCAATTGAAACCATATTTCGAAGACGTGGAAGACAAGGATCGGGCGCAGTCCAGCTGAAGCTAAATTTTTGCTACTCCACCAGAAACAGACAAGCAAGTGGAAGCCATCATAGACTATCAGTTGGTCCGTGGAAAAGGATGGGGCATTTCGAGCGCACAGTTCCTTGTTCACTGGAAAGGAACTTCGCCAGAGGTGGCATCATGGGAGAAGTACGAAGATTTGTGGCAGTTCAGGGAATAAGTCCACAATTATCTTCAGTTGTGTGGCGCCGGGGTCGTCGCCATTTCAAGTGGGGGAGCGTGCACCGCCCCGCCATCGCACCTATTAATTTTCAGCAATTCCATCGATGGCGTGGCTTGTCCGAGCTCAAATCTCGGACTGCCATCAGTGGAAAACACATAGGGTCACACAGAAATGATGAGATACCAACTGAAACCACCTTTGGCAGAAAGTCAGTAGACCAAGAGACAAACTGCCATCAGTGGGAAGGCATCTTTGACCTTCTGGGCCATGGTTGACAGCAAAATCCAGTATGTCTGCCTTTCCAGCTTTCCATGCTGGAATGCACCAGGCAGCTTTCCATGCTGGAATGCACCAGGCTGTTGGAACAGCCTTACCAGCCCTGCCAACCACCCCTTTTGTATAGCCATTTTAGTTTTTATAAATAGGCTTTATACTCATTCTTTGTAAGCATCAGATATTGCATAATACAACAGAAAATTGGCACTTGCCTCCCAAATCTGAGTATCTTTCTTTCATAGCTTTCTTTCTTGTTTCATGTGATTGCCATCGCTTTAGCACGATTGTGCTATTTATTGTCTAAGGGCTGAAGCTAAGTAGCAGTCAGGCTAACTTCGCTGCCCTCGCCGAACCCACAGAAAAATGGTTCCGCGACAATCGGTATAAGAGCTTTCATTACCTATACCCCCCTTTCTTGAAACCTTTCACAAGTTGCATCGCTGACAGATGCATCCCATTTTGTGGTATCCAAACAAGGGGCACAATACACGAGCCTCTGGGATCGATTATGTGAAGCTGGTTGATACGTGGTGCAATATGTGCGTTGATCTCGTACCAAAAGTCCAATCCCAGTATGATGTCAAAGACGTCCATGGGAGCAACGGTGAAGTCCGTCAATCCCTACTGGCCTCCTAAAGCAATATGTACGTTAGGAGCAAAACCATGAACGGTAATGGGAAGGGCATTGACGGTCTTCATCAGCGTGTCACTGGATATAAAGAAAAGTCCAAGCTCCCTAGCTCGTTCCTCTATCACAAAGTTATGTGTCGCACCTGTGTCCACCATGATGCGAACGTCTTTGTTGTTCAACTTGGCATCAACAAATAATGATTCACGGGGCCTCACACGAAGTGGTTGGGCAGCAACAGTGGCAATGGTCATATAGTTTATCAAGGCCATATGATTGAACAAGCCTACGGCCTTGTTCTTCCCTTGTCCTGCACCATCAGCTGGTGCTCTTCGCTCCTCGAGTTGCCTGTCAGTAGGCACAACAGTTTATCCTTGCTACTAGTGGGATGCAACAATTGCTCCTAATTTTTTCAGTGTAGGGCAATTTCGAGCAGCATGAGAAAGGTCTCCGCAAAGATAGCAAACATCACGCTGAGCAGCCTTTTGTGAGCCTCTTTTCCTCTTCTCATCATAATCCTTGCAGTAATTAGACGAGTGGTTACAGTTGCCTCTGTTATCGTTGTTCCGATTGGGAATAAATTTGCCTTTGCCTCGGTTGGTGTCCGTCTTTGGAGCAGCAACAACTTGGCTCTGGTTGTTATTTCGCTTGGACGCTCCTATCCGAAAATCTGACAATGATTCGGCTATTACAATAGCCTCATCGACGTTGTCAATCTGTCGCCTTTGTAATTCTTGTTTGGCCCAATACTGCGAGCCATCCAAGAAATGGAACAATAGATCCTCACTGGTCAAGTTGTGGTTCTGAAGGGTGAGTTTTGTAAAATCCATTACGTACTCACGGATGGAGGATGTTTCCCTAAGCTCACTCAACTGTCGGCGGGCCTCGTTCACAACATTTTGAGGATAAAACTGTCATTTTAGATCCTCTTTGAACTGCTTCCATGTGTCAATGGAGCATGTTCCTTTCTCCATATCTTCCTTCTTTCTGCGCCACCAAAGTATGGCGGTTTCAGCTAAGTACATGGCTGCCGTTCAGATTTTGGCAGCATCGCTAGTTATGCTTACTTGTTCTAAATAAGCATCCAGCTGCCACATCACAGAAAGGGACTCCACTCCATAGTTGATGTTTTTAGACATAGGGTCTCCATTCCCTAGTCTGCTTTTCCAACATAGGGTCTCCATTCCCTAGTTGATGTTTTTAGACATAGGGTCTCCACTCCCTAGTCGCTTTTCCAACATAGGGTCTCCACTCCCTAGTTGATGATTTTTAGACATAGGGTCTCCACTCCCTAGTATCTTTTCTAACATGGGGTCTCCACTCCCTAGTTGATTTTATTTTTTACATAGGGTCTCCACTCCCTAGTCGCCTTTTCCAATATAGGGTCTCCACTACCTAGTTGATTTAATTTTAGGCATAGGGTCTCCACTACCTAGTCTTTTTTCCAACATAGGGTCTCCACTCCCTATTTGATGTTCTTACACATAGGGTCTCCATTCTGTAGTCTGCTCTTCCAACATAGGGTCTCCACTCCCTAGTTGATGTTTTTAGACATAGGGTCTCCACTCCCTAGTCTATTTTCCAACATAGGGTCTCCACTCCCTAGTTGATGATTTTCCAACATAGGGTCTCCACTTCCTAGTTGATTTAATTTTAGACATAGGGTCTCCACTCCCTAGTCTCTTTTCCAACATAGGGTCTCCACTCCCTATTTGATGTTCTTACACATAGGGTCTCCATTCCGTAGTCTGCTTTTCCAACATAGGGTCTCCACTGCCTAGTTGATGTTTTTAGACATAGGGTCTTCACTCCCTAGTCTATTTTCCAACATAGGGTCTCCACTCCCTAGTTAATGATTTTCTAACATAGGGTCTCCACTCCCTAGTTGATGATTTTTAGACATAGGGTCTCCACTCCGTAGTCTCTTTTCCAACATAGGGTCTCCACTCCCTAGTTGATATTTTTAGACATAGGGTCTCCAATCTCTAGTCTGCTTTTCCAACATAAGGTATCCACTCCCTGATTGATGTTTTTAGACATAGGGTCTCCACTCCCTAGTTGATTTTATTTTAGACATAGGGTCTCTACTCCCTAGTCGCCTTTTGAAACATAGGGTCTCCACTCCCTAGTTGATTTTATTTTAGACATAGGGTCTCCACTTTCTAGTCTCTTTTCCAACATAGGGTCTCCACTCCCTAGTTCATGTGTTTAGACATAGGGTCTCCATTCCCTAGTCTGTTTACCAACATAGAGTCTCCACTCCCTAGTTGATGTTTTTAGACATAGGGTCTCCACTCCCTAGTGTGCTTTTCCAATATAGGGTCTCCACTCCCTAGTTGATGTTTTTAGACATAGGGTCTTCACTCCCTAGTCGCTTTTCCAACATAGGGTCTCCACTACCTAGTTGAAGTTATTTTTGGACATAGGGTCTCCACTCCCTAGTCGATTTTCCAACATAGGGTCTCCACTCCCTAGTTGATGATTTTTAGACATAGGGTCTCCACTCCCTAGTCGCTTTTCTAACATAGGGTCTCCACTCCCTAGTTGATTTTATTTTTAGACATAGGGTCTCCACTCGCTAGTCGCCTTTTCCAACATAGGGTCTCCACTCCCTAGTTCATTTTATTTTTGACATAGGGTCTCTAATCCCTAGTCGCTTTTCCAACATAGGGTATCCAATCCCTAGTTGATTGATATTTTAGACATAGGGTCTCCACTCCCTAGTCTCTTTTCCAACATAGGGTCTCCACTCCCTAGTTGATGGTTTTCAAACATAGGGTATCCACTCCCTAGTTAATGATATTTTAGACATAGGGTCTCCACTCCCTAGTCTCTTTTCAAACATAGGGTCTCCACTACCTAGTTGATGATTTTCTAACATCGGGTCTCCACTTCCTAGTTGATTTAATTTTAGACATAGGGTCTCCACTCCCTAGTCTCTTTTCCAACATAGGGTCTCCACTCCCTATTTGATGTTCTTACACATAGGGTCTCCATTCCGTAGTCTGCTTTTCCAACATAGGGTCTCTACTGCCTAGTTGATGTTTTTAGACATAGGGTCTCCACTCCCTAGTCTATTTTCCAACATAGGGTCTCCACTCCCTAGCTAATGATTTTCCAACATAGGGTCTCCACTCCCTAGTTGATGATTTTTATACATAGGGTCTCCACTCCGTAGTCTCTTTTCCAACATAGGGTCTCCACCCCCTAGTTGATATTTTTAGACATAGGGTCTCCATTCTCTAGTCTGCTTTTCCGACATAGGGTCTCCGCTCCTTGATTGATGTTTTTAGAAATAGGTTCTGCACTCCATAGTTGATTTTATTTTAGACATAGGGTCTCCACTCCCTAGTCGCCTTCTCCAACATAGGGTCTCCACTCCCTAGTTGATTTTATTTTAGACATAGGGTCTCCATTTTCTAGTCTCATTTCCAACATAGGGTCTCCACTCCCTAGTTGATGTGTTTAGACATAGGGTCTCCATTCCCTAGTCTGTTTTTCCAACATAGGGTCTCCACTCCCTAGTTGATATTTTTAGACATAGGGTCTCCGCTCCCTAGTCTGCTTTTCCAATATAGGGTCTCCACTCCCTAGTTGATGTTTTTAGACATAGGGTCTTCACTCCCTAGTCGCTTTTCCAACATAGGGTCTCCACTACCTAGTTGAAGTTATATTTAGACATAGGGTCTCCACTCCCTAGTCGCTTTTCCAACATAGGGTCTCCACTCCCTAGTTGATGATTTTTAGACATAGGGTCTCCACTCCCTAGTCGCTTTTCTAACATAGGGTCTCCACTCCCTAGTTGATTTTATTTTTAGACATAGGGTCTCCACTCCCTAGTCGCCTTTTCCAACATAGGGTCTCCACTCCCTAGTTGATTTTATTTTAGACATAGGGTCTCCACTCCCTAGTCGCTTTTCCAACATAGGGTATCCACTCCCTAGTTGATTGATATTTTAGACATAGGGTCTCCACTCCCTAGTCTCTTTTCCAACATAGGGTCTCCACTCCCTAGTTGATGGTTTTCAAACATAGGGTATCCACTCCCTAGTTAATGATATTTTAGACATAGGGTCTCCACTCCCTAGTCTCTTTTCAAACATAGGGTCTCCACTACCTAGTTGATGATTTTCTAACATCGGGTATCCACTCCCTATTTGATTTTATTTTAGACATAGGGTCTCCACTCCCTAGTCTCTTTTCCAACATAGGATCTCCACTCCCTATTTGATGTTCTTACACATAGGGTCTCCATTCCGTAGTCTGCTTTTCCAACATAGGGTCTCTACTGCCTAGTTGATGTTTTTAGACATAGGGTCTCCACTCCCTAGTCTATTTTCCAACATAGGGTCTCCACTCCCTAGCTAATGATTTTCCAACATAGGGTCTCCACTCCCTAGTTGATGATTTTTATACATAGGGTCTCCACTCCGTAGTCTCTTTTTTAACATAGGGTCTCCACCCCCTAGTTGATATTTTTAGGCATAGGATCTCCATTCTCTAGTCTGCTTTTCCGACATAGGGTCTCCGCTCCTTGATTGATGTTTTTAGAAATAGGTTCTGCACTCCCTAGTTGATTTTATTTTAGACATAGGGTCTCCACTCCCTAGTCGCCTTCTCCAACATAGGGTCTCCACTCCCTAGTTGATTTTATTTTAGACATAGGGTCTCCATTTTCTAGTCTCTTTTCCAACATAGGGTCTCCACTCCCTAGTTGATGTGTTTAGACATAGGGTCTCCATTCCCTAGTCTGTTTTTCCAACATAAGGTCTCCACTCCCTAGTTGATATTTTTAGACATAGGGTCTCCGCTCCCTAGTCTGCTTTTCCAATATAGGGTCTCCACTCCCTAGTTGATGTTTTTAGACATAGGGTCTTCACTCCCTAGTCGCTTTTCCAACATAGGGTCTCCACTCCCTAGTTGAAGTTATTTTTGACATAGGGTCTCCACGCCCTAGTCGCTTTTCCAACATAGGGTCTCCACTCCCTAGTTGATGATTTTTAGACATAGGGTCTCCACTCCCTAGTCGCTTTTCCAACATAGTGTCTCCACTCCTTAGTTGATTTTATTTTTAGACATAGGGTCTGCACTTGCTAGTCGCCTTTTCCAACATAGGGTCTCCGCTCCCTGGTTTATTTTATTTTAGACATAGGGTCTCTAATCCCTAGTCGCTTTTCCAACATAGGGTTTCTACACCCTAGTTGATTGATATTTTAGACATAGGGTCTCCACTCTCTAGTCTCTTTTCCAACATAGGGTCTCCACTCCCTCGTTGATGATTTTCCAACACAGGGTATCCACTCCCTAGTTAATGATATTGTAGACATAGGGTCTCCACTCCCTAGTCTCTTTTCCAACATAGGTTCTCCACTCCCTAGTTGATGATTTTCCAACATAGGGTCTCCACTCCCTAGTTGATGATTTTTGGACATAGGGTCTCCACTCCCTAGTCTCTTTTCCAACATAGGGTCTCCACTCCCTAGTTGATTTTCGACATAGGGTCTCCTCTCCCTAGTCACTTTTCCAACATAGGGTCTCCACTCCATAGTTGAAGTTATTTTCGACATAGGGTCTCCACTCCCTAGTCGCTTTTCCAACATAGGGTCTCCACTCCCTAGTTGATTTGATCTTTAATGCAGGGTACACCATTCCCCGATATCTTTGCCAATATAGGGTATCCCATTCCCTGGCCACATTTTCCCAACATAAGGTACTCCAATCCTTAGTTGAGAAATCCTTTTGACAATAAAAGAACACCATCCAAAATAAAAAATGACTTTTTCAGGGTACACCACTTCCGACCTTTTATTGCTTTCAATAAAGAAGTAGTTTAGAATTTTGTTACAATAACTCACGAAATTTTCCTAGTGTAAACTGGGGCAGAAATATTTCGTTCGTTTGTTTGTTTTGATGTCTGAGTAGGTTTTACCTCGAGACACAGGGTTCGAGATGACCAAAAGAAGAAGTCTCAATTTAGAATAAAAGAAAAGAAAAAATAAGTGACTCCAGAATGCAAAAGCAATTGAAAAGATGTGGAATGCTCAAGACATGACTGAAGCCACGAGCATTGAAGTCCCGTTTTAATTAGAAGAAGCTATAGAAAAATGAACTAGAACCTACAGCTAGCGAGCATCAAGGTTTAGATCAGAGTCTGCATGAAGAACCAGTCAAGACTAAAGATGAAGTTTCTGAAGACTCATAGATAGGAATCTTGTAACTCATAACTGATAGGCTTGTTTATTTTCTTTTTTATTTTGATATAATAGTAGGATCGTGGACTAGAGCCTCGACGGAACCTCACTCGACTCCTCAACTCATCATTACACCATTCTCCTTGAACTACGCGTGACCTGATTCCCCTATAACCCGGGATAAGTAGGCTGTCCAAAACCAGGACTCGGTTGCACCCAATCTTTTATTTTTTTTCCTTTTGAATAATGGTTTGGTCAAAAATTAGTCACGTGGCTCACCTAGTCTTTGCCTGAAAACTCTTCATGTTTCCAAGAAAAGAGGGGCAGCTGTGTGCACCTAATTTTTTACTATATTTGATTTTTTATCACCTTCTACTATCTAAATATTTTCAGAAATTTAATATATATATTTTTAGCTTTGTTAACACTTATATATATATGATAAAATTTAATAATAATTTAAAAAGTCAATTATTATTATTATTAGTATTATTTTTATCTTTATTTTGAAATAAAATGATCTTAAAACCGACAATTAATTATTATTATTATTTTTTTTTAAAAACAAATTTCGGATGGGAATTAAAAGTTGTGACACCTAATTTTTGACTATATTTGAATCTTTATCACCTTCTACTATGTAAATATTTGTAGAAATTTAATATATATTTTTTAGCTTTGTTATATATATATATATATATATATATATATATATATATATTGGGTAGAAATTAATAATAATTTAAAAGGTCAATTATTACTATTAGTATTATTTTTATATTTATTTTTAAATAAAATGAATTAAAAACCGAAAATTAATTATTATTATTTATTTTTTAAAAAACATTAAAACAAATTTCGGATGGGAATTAAAAAATTGGAAAAGTAGAAATATAAAATTAAAAAGTTAAAAGTAAAAGTGGGTAGAAATTGTTTAATAAAAAGATTAAAAGAAAGTGGAAAATTAAAAAAATAAAAGTAAAAGAATGTGAAAATTTTAAAAAATTAAAAGTAAAATAAAGTTGGAATTAAAAAATAAAAGTAAGGGTATCTGATTTTTTGTAATAAAAGTAAAAGTAAGTGGAAATTAAAAAAAAAAGAAGTAAAATAAGTGGGAAATAAAAAAAGAAAAGTAAAAAATTAGGATTTTACATATATTAAAAGTAAAAAAAATGAGAAATTTTTTTAAAAAAGTAAAGGAAAGTGGATAATTATTTTTTTAAAAAATAAGAAAAATGGGAAGTGGAAATTATTTTTAATTAAAAATAAAAAAAATAAATAAAAAATAAAAATCTGAAAATTCCGAATTTTTTTTCTCTATAAATAGAAGAGAAATGCGAGGAAAGAAAAGAGGAGAGAGAAAAAAAAAAGGGAGGAAGGAATTGAGAGAAATTAATTTTCTTCTTCTAGGATAAGGAAATTTCTACTCGAGTCATTCTTTCTTCGTCTTTCTTTCGAAAAAGCCAGCAAAATCCCCCCCCCCCCCAAAAAAAAACAAATAGCCTTATAACCCAGCAAAAACAAGCCACTAAATCACCGGTCTTGTAAGGTCGATCAGGATTGCAAGTCGCGATTTGTTGTTCGAGGTTTCGTGGCCGGTGAAAACTCCAGTCAACACTCGTCGAATTGTTTAGCGCTCTTGTAATTTCATCTCTGTTAATTTATATCAAAGGTCCGTTATTTCCCTTTCTTCACTGATTATAATTGTCCATTTACCTTATTGTCTATTGGTGTGATTATTGGGTAGCATGAAGTAGTAGTTCACTCTATTGATATTTGGATCATTTGAATCTAATTGTTTCCTTGTTCATATGTTTATTGGACCATGATGTTAATTTTAGAGTTGCAAAGTTTTGTTTTGAGTTGATTTAACCGAATAAAGGGTCTATTGAGTAATTTGGCTTGTTTACTCATTTTTTTCATGAGATTTTGGTGTCATTAGTTTGTTTAAGAAATGTACAGAATATGGGATAATGGGTTGGATAATTTGCTTGGGCTACGATTTGTTTCTAAGAAAATTGGTTTTTGGGCTGTTGGATTTTGGGCCAAAAGATTTAGTCTCATCAGGACCAAAGTAATAAATAACATAGTTGGCACATCTTTCTCTAAACTAGCCCACTTTTCTATAAATAATAAAACCAATTCTTTCACAAATAATTACATACCTCATGACCTTACAATAATCTCAAAATTAGTAATTGAATAATATTCGAACATCGTAGCTTGATTTAGGCGCGATTAATAATAAATCATCGTGACTGTGGGTACGGTTCCCGTGGCATGGTCACGATACGTAATCCCCAATTCGAGTGTGCGTTTCACGTGACTCGACCACAACTCAAACAATAACAAATAAAATTAAACACGTTGTAGATTGCGGGTGCGTTTCACGTGACGCGATTTGTGATGTGTATAAACAACGAGTGTACGACAATGTAACTCGTCTCATATTAATTCCATAAAAGTTTAAAATACAGTAATATAATAAAAGCGGTAAAAGGAATAAAAATGCACATATAACTAGGCCAATTATTAATAGTTGAGCGACCGTGCTAAAACCATGGAACTCGGGAGTGCCTCTCACCTTCTCTCGGGTTAACAGAATTCCTTGCCTGGTCTTCTGTGTTCGCAGACCATAAATAAGAGTCAATTTTCCTCGATTTGAGATTCTAAAATAAATCGGTGACTTGGGACACCATAAATTATTCCAAGTGGCGACTCTGAATAAATAAATAATTCCATTTTGAATAATGTCACTTAAATTGGAAAAAACCCCTACCCCTACTCCTGCGGGAAAAAAAGGTGTGACAGCTCTGGCGAAATTGCTGGGGATCGAACCAAGAATCTCTTGTTCAGGGTTCAGAATTCGAGCTTAGATAACTGTTATGCCTGGCTTTCATGATTGTCTGATTTTTACGTGTGTGAACCTAATATTATTTTACCGCTTTTTACCGCTTTCATATTATTTAAACTGTATATAAACTGTTACGAAACCTCTTCTCTCTGAGTCTTCTAAATATTTTGGGAAGCGTGCGCTTCGCGTGGCTTCTTTTCTGTTAGAGTCATACCCTAATTTTAGAACGAGGTTCAGACAAGTTGCAAAGCCGGTGAAGCTTCTGTATTCCCGGTACGCTGCCCCCTCGGCTCGAGTTGTCTGCTCGGTTAAGCCAGGTCTAGAACAACACACCTAGGATCTAAACCTAGAATAACATAGCCTCATGCCGGATCCCTAGTGGTTCGGAGGATTTGATGAACATAAATTGGAGAGATGAGGAATTTGATCCGGCACTGAAGGTCATTGCAGCCATTGCCGAGACAGAAGAAAAGCCAAAAAATGGTCGCCAAGACTAAAAGTTCCCCATCAGACGGGAAAAGATATTATACCCACTTTGGCAACAATTTCGAATGGGCATCATATCGGCGAATCAGGCTATGATGTATGCCTCGCAGTGAGTTGAACTGCCGTGGATTCAATTTCACCATGACCCTATCTCCAATCCTATAGTTGACTGGACGACGCTTCTGGTCTGCAAACTTCTTCAGTTGTGTGGCATCGGGGTCGTCGCCATTTTAAGTGGGGGAGCGTGCACCACCCCGCCATCGCACCTGTTAATTTTTAGCAATTCCAATGATGGCGTGGCTTGTCCGAGCTCAAATCTTGGATTGCCATCAGTGGGGAAACACATAGGGCCACACAGAAATGATGAGATGCCAATTGAAAGCACCTTTGGTAGAAAGTTAGCAGACCAAGAGACAAACTGCCATCAGTGGGAAGGCATCTTTAACCTTCTGGGCCATGGTTGACAGCAAAATCCACTAAGTCTGCCTTTCCAGCTTTCCATGCTAGAATGCACCAGGCAACTTTCCATGCTGGAATACACCAGGCTTCTGGAACAGCCTTACCAGCCCTGCCAACCACCCCCTTTGTATAGCCATTTTAGTTTCTATAAATTGGCTTTATACTCATTCTTTGTAAGCATCAGACCCTATCAGACCCTATGTTGAATCGTTGGCCCTATGTGCTATTTTGAGAAAGGACTTCGAGGAAGTCCAACCCACAGGACAAAGGGAGCTAAAATGGGCATACCTAAGGGGTAGACTCCGGGATGTCTTAAGCCATGATGTGTCATCGGGGACGATGACATTATGAGTGTGGGAGGATCTCACAACTCGCAATTTGGAGTTGTGATTTCGGCCAAGAACTGGTGAGAAAAGGTCCTTCTGATGGTCTGACGTAGAACTGTCTACTCGGGCAACTTGGGCTTTTTAATTTTAAGCATATATAAGGGGGGGTATAGGTGATGAAAGCTCCGACCTGCCTCCCCCATACGTGCTGCCACCAAGCCGTATAGAACGAGCTACCTTGGGGGCAACCTCAAGGGCCTGCCTAGATGACTCAAAGGAGTGTCAAAGGTACCCATACGAGTTTGGGAAACTCTATGGGTGGCGCAACGCCTTCGGGCTAGCGTTTGGCATCAAAGTGCTGCTGGAGGCTTGATGTGTGGGACGGTCAGCCCCACGGGCTGTCGAATGTTAGAATGAGACCTCCATGCCGATTAGCAAATTCTCAGGACCCTCCTGGACAATGGGAGATTTTGAGTTCATGGCTTGGGTTCAACCATGCAAGCAAGGGTCCATTGGCCTAAAGGTGCAGTTGTGGGGCGACACTGCACTATTCAGGATGGAAGCATGTCGCGAGGGCAATGTGTGGGCATCACACGAAAGACGCGCATGACAATGGCCAAGTGCTAAAGGTTGTCTTACTCGAGCGAGGCACGAGCTAGTCGCGGATGCACTAGGCGAGTGTCAAGCTTGAGGATTGGGATGTGCACGCCAGAGCGATGCTCAGTCTTGGGCTAGGGACAAGACATGTCCTAAGCCAATCCCCCAGGGCGCGCATGGATTATGATCCTAAGATGAAGCACCACGACATATCTAGGGCCAAGGGCCTAGACATCTTAAGGGCGACATAAGTTGGGGCGAGTCTACGGGCGAGTCCCACCATCAGGCACAGGATCATGCTTGGGAATCCCAGGATCGTTAGATGCCTAGGCCCTTGGCCCTAGACATGTCCTGGCGCTTTATCTTAGGATCACAATCCATGCGCGCCCTGGGATTGGCTTAGGACATGTCTTGTCCCTCGCCCAACACTGAGCATCGCTCCCTCTTGCACAGCCCAATCCTCAAGCTTGACACTCGCCTAGTGCATCCGCGACTAGCTCGTGCCTCGCCCGAGTATGGCAACCTTTAGTCCTTGGCCATTGTCATGCACGTCTTTCATGCCATGCCCATACATTGCCTTAGCGACACGCTTCCATCCTGAATGGTGCAGTGTCGCCCCACAACTGCACCTTTAGGCCAACGGAACCTTGCTTGCATGGTTGAACCTAAGCCATGCTCACAAGTCAACACATTATGCCCCTATGACAGGTGCGTCAAGTATCCAATCGGCACAAAGGTCTCGTTCTAACATTCGGCAGCCCGCGGGGCTAGCCGTCCCACACATCAAGCCTCCAGCACCACTTTGATGCCCAACGCTAGCCCGAAGGCACTGCGCCGCCCATAGAGTTTCCCAAACTCGTAGGGTACCTTTGACACTCCTTTGAGTCATCTAGGCAGGCCCTTGAGGTTGCCCCCAAGGTAGCTCGTTCTATACGGCTCGGTGGCAGCACGTATGGGGGAGGCAGGTCGGAGCTTTCATTACCTATACCCCCCTTATATATGCTTAAAATTAAAAAGCCCAAGTTGCCCGAGTAGACAGTTCTACGTCAGACCATCAGAAGGACCTTTTCTCACTAGTTCTTGGCCGAAATCAGAACTCCAAATTGCGAGTTATGACATTAAAAAGTCAACCCCCCGGTCAAACTTCCCAAAAATTCAACTTTCGCCATTCCAAGCCTAATTCCACTACAGAACTCCAAATAATTTTCCGGACACGCTCCTAATTCCAAAATCACCGTACAGAGCTATTGGAATCATCAAAATTCTATTATGGGGTCGTTTTCACATAAGTCATCATCCAGTCAACCTTTTCAACTTAAGCTTTCAACCTTGAGACTAAGTGTCTCAATTCATTCCGAAAGCTCTCCGGACCCGAACCGACTACCCCGGCAAGTCACATAACACTTATAAAGTAGAGAATGAGCAGTAAATAGGGGAACAGGGCTACAACTTTTAAAACAACTGGTCGGGTCATTACATTACTGTTCATCTAAAGAATGACATCATAATCTCCTCTTATACTTTGGAATTTTTATCCATCTATTGTTGATTCACCTTATTGTTGATCTATATCTACCACTGATAACTTGAGACCTCTTATGTAATACATTGTCACTAGGGCTCACGTCTCATCGGGAAGCATCTGAAGTGATTTTCCTGATCCACCTAGGGGTGATACTATACTTCAATAACTGTATGTCATAGCATCCTGGCGTTATTCATCTTATATGGGTATTCTAATCCCATGCAATTCATGAAATACCTTTTCTTAAAATCATTACTCATTCAAAAGTCTAAACGTCATCCTCTTATCTATCACCATTACACCCTTATTCTACTACCATGGCAGTATTTCATCTCTTCTAATTGCTCCTAGTCTTAGACTCTTCCGAGCTAATTCAAGTTATACTGAGTTTTCTATAACTTACGGAAACCCTCAACTCTCTTATTTTAATGGGCTTAATCCCAGCCCTTACCTATTCTTGTCACCTTCTTACTCATCTTTACTTATCCTTACTCCTATCTACCTAAACCCTTGTCGTTCTACGATACTTTAGCTTGTGACCTACACATATCTATTCATACTACTCGCAACCTTCCTTTAACTTCCTAGCACTATATATTTCTTTTCGTGCCTTCTCAGTTACCTTTAAATGCAAGAAATTACTTTTCCTGGACGTTCTGCCACTTGTTGCATAAATACATAGCTTATCTTGTTGCCCACAAATACAATAATTTCTTGTAACTCATATGATCTCAAATATCACATTTTGGTTTTTTGTTTTCTTCCCGTTCATTAGCCACGATAGGTGCCACTTTCTTATGAAGTACATACAATGTTGTAGTGATACTGTTATTACAAGACCATTTCTTCTTTATGTCACTATGCTTAAGTTGAAGCCTTCTTCCTTATTTCCTCAGCTAGTCTTTCTTTGTAGTACTTAAGGGAGACCCTTTGACTCATATAAAGCTGCGAGCTTATTACATCATATACCCGAAAGAATTTTTGATATTCTTACTCGCCTATAATTATCCTTAGTTATTTACCTCCGCGCCCTTATGATTGTAGGGTTGCTTCTGAACTGAAATTCTTTATTGTCTACTCAGTGGCACCGTCTATTATTTTTGTAACACTTATACAGTACCTTTCACAACCCCAACTCCTATATAAATATTTTTCAAGGATCACGATGTCATCATAGTTGAAAGATTGAATTTCCTATGTTGGGTTTCACTATGTTTATCTTGCACAGTCTGCTGATTTGTCTGCATCTTCTTGTGTAGCCATAACTAGACTCTTTGTGAATCAACTACTAACTACTCGTTGGTCTATTCTCATATCTATATTTTGCGTAACCCCTCTTGGGTTATGTCTTTTGTCTTAACTTACCTCTCGTACTGGCTTCTTATGTATCGAGTGTTCATTCCCACTTATTTATCAGTATCATCTGGTGCAGAACCCTTACTGCCTCTCCTTGGCATCATGCTTGCATAATGTTCTAGAGTCGAATCATATCTGTAGGATCTGAATAAATGCAATCTCATTCCTTTCACCTTTTTACCGTATTCTTTTTTTACTATTCCATAGTTACCTTTTCATCTTTGGCGTCTTTTCACATCTTTACTGACATTTTACACGCCTTGTGGTAACCCTTTAGTACCAAGGATAACTAAAGTTCTTACGCACGAGGGTGACCCCTAGTATAACTGGCACACTTAGTCCTCTAAGGTTAACTTTGCTCACAGTGCTCGCTTTAGGGAAGCGTCTTTCTAAATGACCTTTAAAGGTTATTCTTCTGTTGTCAATTCTATTATCGCCGGAACGTGATATCTAAAATTTTCGTGATGCCAGCTATTGTCAAATCATTCAGTCCCTAATTCATATTCATTTTATCTTGTTCACCAGGTCATACTAATTTCTACTACTCCGGGGTCTAACATTTCCTTCTGGTAATCACGTTGGAGTCACCAACTTATTTCTCGAAAGAAGGATATGATTTTATGGCTTATACTCTTTTATTGTTTCAAGGCATGTCTCCTCTTGTCTTTTCCATCACTTGACTATAGACTCTGTGATTGTGTCATATTTTGATTTACCGTTATTACCCATATATCACATCTTACTCATGATGCTTCATTTACTCTCTTCTTATTCTCCGAATAATATTTTTGTCTATCACTTTATTCTGAAAACTTCAACAAAATGTTCTTTCACCTTCAGCTCCCCTTGCTTCATATCACTTGATCTTCAGAATGCCTAACATTCTCCTTTTTTTTACTCGAGGCTGGAGTCATTCTAAGGTAAATATTTATCCCTTCTGGATTCCATTGCCTATCATCAGAAATTTCTGAACATTCTAGTATTCATATCTGACTGTACTATTTTAGAGTTCACCATCTGGGTGTCTCACAAGGAGATCTATTGCCACATTTGCACTATCTTTGGAAATGTTAGCTAATGATAACAATCCATCCACCATTTTTGGGTTACTCTAACCCCAGCTGGATCCTGATATCCTATCATTCTCTTAAACTATATCTGTTGTCTCCCATAGGGCACAATTAAGATAAGTGTGGCCAATTGTATATAACTCTATTACTGTTGAAAGTAACTCATAATGCTTGTATTTCTCTGTATGAATTGCAAATACTGATAATCTTCATTAACTAGGTACCTCGTGCCCTTCTTCATCTTGCTTCTTTTACTTGCCGAAACTTGTATCTACCTTCTGATTCTTTTATTTCTATTTACCATATGGGTAAATAGATTTTCTTGCCTTAGGGCTCCTTATCAAGAAGCTTACAAATCTTAGTACACAAATGATCTGCTGAAGACCTCACATTTACTCATCATAAGCATGATGCAAAATCGAGTTCCTAAGACTCCTTACCAACTGTCTTTCTGGATGTAGGTATCGTTGTATTTTGAATAAAATAAAATTTAGGAGTTTGAATTCTTACAACTGAGCTCTACCACACGATCTAGAGTAAGAAGAAAGAGTGACAGTCCTAAATGCCATGTAGCCTCCTGCTTATAAGTGTGGTGCACAACACACCCATAAACAAGACTCTACTAGACACGACTTGTAGACTCCCTAGGACAGAACTGCTCTGATACCACTTTTGTCACGACCTAAACCGTAAGGCCACGATGGGCACCCGGTGCCTAACTCAACTGCTCTGATGTTGTTTGGGTGATTGTTGATCGGTTGACCAAATCCGTGCATTTTATTCCAGTTGGTAGTAATTATTTTTTTGGGCGGTTGACTAAGATTGATATCAGCGAGATTGTTCACCTAAATGGTGTGCCAGTGTCTATTATTTCAGATCGGGGCACGCAGTTTACATCACAGTTTGGAGAGCAGTGCAGCGAGAATTGGGCACACATGTTCAGTTGAGTACAACATTTTACCCTCAGATGGACGGACAATCTGAGCACACTATTCATATATTGGAGGATATGCTACGCGCTTGTGTCATTGATTTTGAGGGTTCTTGGGATCAATTTCTGCCACTCGTGTAGTTTTCTTACAATAACAACTACCAATCGAGCATTAAGATGGCTCCGTATGAGGCTTTATATGGGAGGCGATGTCGGTCTCCGGTGGGTTGGTTTGAGCCGGGTGAGGCTAGGCTATTGGTACCGACTTAGTTCAGGATGCTTTGGAGAAGGTTAAATTGATTCAGGAGCGACTTCGCATGACGTAGTCTAGACAGAAGAGTTATGCCGATAGGAAGGTCTGTGATGTTGCTTACATGGTTGGGGAGAAGGTTCTGTTCAAGGTTTCACCCATGAAAGGTGTGTTGAGATTCGGGAAGAAGGGCAAGTTGAGTACTTGGTATATTGGGCCTTTTGAAATACTTAAGAAGATTGGAGAGGTGGCTTATGAACTTGCTTTGCCACCTAGTCTATCAGGTGTTCATCCATTATTCCAGGTATCCATGCTCTGAAAGTATGTCGGGGATCCGTCCCGTATTCTGGATTTCAGTACAGTGCAGCTGGACGGTAATTTGACTTATGATTTGGAGCCGGTGGCTATTTTAGACCAGCATGTTCGAAAGCTGAGGTCAAAGAACATAGCAATAGTGAAGGTACAGTGGAGAGGCCAACCAGTCGGAGAAGCTACTTTGGAGATTGAGCAGGAGATGCGGAGCAAATATCCACACCTATTTGAGACTCTACGTATGATTCTAAACCCGTTCGAGGACAAACATTTGTTTAAGAGGGGGAGAATGTAACGACCCGCCTGGTCGTTTTGAGTATTATAACCCCGTTCCCCCATTTACTGCTCAAATTATGCTTTACTGTTGTTTTATGACTTACTAGGTTAGTTGGTTTAGGTCTAGATGGATTTCGGAGTGAAATGAGACACTTAGTCTCATAATTGAAAACTTAAGTTGGAAAAGTTGACCGGATGTTGACTTATGTGTAAATGACCTCAGGTTTGAATTGTGATGATTCCAATAGCTCTGTATGGTGATCTTGGACTTACAAGCATATCCGAAAAATTATTTGGAGGTCTGTAGTGGAATTAGGCTTGAAATGGCGAAAGTCAAATTTTTGAGAAGTTTGACCGGGGCGTTGACTTTTTGATATCGGGGTCGGAATCCAATTCTGGAAATTGGAATAGGTCGGTTATGTCAATTATGACTTATGTGCAAAATTTGAGGTCAATCGAACTTGATTTGATAGGTTTCAGTGTTGAAAGTAGAAGTTAAAAGTTCTTAGTTTCATTACGCTTGAATTGGGGTATTATTCGTGGTTTTAACGTTGTTTGAGGTGATTTGAGGGTTCGACTAAGTTCGTATGATGTTATAGGACCCGGGTGAGTTTCGGATAGGTGACAGATCATTTTTGCACTAGTCTTGGTGGCTGAAGACTGCTGGTGTATTTTTCTGGTTTCCTTCTTCGCGTTTGAGAGTGGGTCCTCACGTTCGGGAAGGGGAATTTGAGGCAAGCAAGATTTTCTCTTCCCGTTCGCGATAGGGTATCGTGTTCGCAAAGAGGAGCTGGGGTCAGGCGAGGTTGTTCATCACGTTAACGATTGGGTGTTGCGTTCGCGAAGGGAAAAATAGTTGGGGTGGGTTTTTTCCTTCGCGTTCGCGAAGGGGAGCTCGCGTTCTCAAAGAGGAGCTCGGTAAAGCATCATATTCGCGAGCAGTGTCTCGCATTCGCGAAGAGCAATGTTTGGCAGCACAATTTTGTGCTTCACGAACGCGAGGGACGTGTCGCGTTCGCAAAGAAGAGAGGTATGGACAGAAAGTTTAAGTTCTGAATTTTAGACGGATTGGAGCTCGGGAAGAGGCGAGTTTTGGGAGATTTTCAAGGAAAACAACGGAATAAGTGTTCTTAACTCATTATTGGTCAAATTACCCGAATCCATGATTGTTTTTAACATTTAATGGGTGAATTAAGTTGGAAAGATTAGAAAACCCTCTTGGTTTAATTTGAAGATTTGAGGGTCGAGTTGATGTTGGAATTAAGTAAGATTTGTATGGTTAGACTCGTGGTTGAATGGACTTTCAGATTTTGTAATTTTTGTCGGGTTTTGAGACGTGGACCCCACTGGCAATTTTTGAGCTACATTTCGGATTTTGCTGGAAAATTAGTATTTCTTATAGAATTAATTCCAATAAATTTTATTGACTGAATCAAATTATTTGTGGCTAGATCTGAGGCGTTTGGTGGCCAATTCACGAGGCAAAGGCATAGCGGAATAAAGAATTACACTTTTTGAGGTACGTAACAGTTCTAAATTTGGTCATGAGGGTTTGAAACCCCGGATTATGTGTTATGTGATTGGTTTTGAGGTGACGCACATGCTAGGTGACAGGCGTGTCGGCGTGCACTGTAGGAATTGTGACTTGGTCAATTCTATGGATCTGTGTTGTTGAATAAATTGTTTCTACCCGTACATTTTTCCACGTATTAGGGAAATTGAACTATAAATCATGTGTTGACACTGTTGGGACCCACAGAGGTCGTGTACATGTTGTATTATCTGTTAAATTACTATTTTGCACTCAGTCACGATTTTACTTGCATATTACATCTCAGTCTCTCTTGTTCATTATTGATGAATCGTATCATTGTTGTTGGGTTGCTTATCATGATTTCTGAGAGCCCGAGAGACTAGAGAGATTGATGACTGAGTGAGGCCGAGGGCCTAATTGTGAGGATATTTATGGTATCGGGCTGCACGCCGCAACATGTTTTATTGATTTATGCCATGATTGGATTGTTATAGCACTTGGTACACACCCCCCAGTGTGCGCAGGTACCTACTGAGTGCGAGTGCCGAGTGTCGAGTACCGAGTGCTGAGTGATTGAGAGGAATGAGTGACTATGAGGAATGAGTGACTGTGAGGAAAGAGTGACTGTGAGGTTGGAGTGAATGGGAGGATTGAGTGAGTGTTACTCTTAGAGGATGCATTCATTTCATTATTGCTGCATTTAAACGGTCATATATCACTGTTTTGGAAATTTCTAAAAGACATTATCTTTTATTTCAGTCGAATGATATGAAATTAATGTGGAGTTTTAAATGTTGAACTTGAAAGCATGCCTATCTTTTTATGCTGGAAATTACTGTATTTGGACTTAGCTGTGAAGCTCATCCCTATCTTGAGTTCTTTATTCAGTATTGTTACTTACTGAGTTGGTTGTACTCATATTACACCCTGCACTTCGTGTGCAGATCTAGTTGATCCCGGACATAGTAGGTGTTGATTCTTTCACACAGTTGGTTTTTCGAAGATTCAAAGGTAGATGCCGTATTTCCCAGACATTGTCTCTCTTTCCCTATCTTTTGTTTACTGTATTTGGTCTCAGACTATTATAGACCGTGTTTTCCAGACTAGTGATGTGTAGATGCTCATGTACTTAGTGACACCGGGTTTTGGGAGTGTGTTTATTTCCAATGTTTGTGGGATTTACTCTTAAAATTAATTATTATATTTTTAGTATTTAAAAGAAATTGTGGGTTATTGGTGTTGTCGGCTTGCCTAGTATTGAGATAGGCACCGTCACGATAGGTTAGAATTTTGGATCGTGATAATCGCGAACGCGAGGGTCCTTCCGCATCCGCGTAGAAGGAGACCGGAACTGGAATTTATGGTTTTTCATACTTAGCTCCGGGTGGTTCAAAACTCACCCGAGCCCCCCGGGACCCCGTCCAAATGCACCAACAAGTCTGTAAACACAAAACAGAATTGCCCGAACTCTCGAAACACGTAAATCAACAACGAAACTAAGAATCACACCCCAAAACCGAATTGGATCAAAATATGAACTTCAAGTTTCTAAATTCCTCCGAACACGCCGAATCATACTTATAGTACCCGGAATGATACCAAAATTTGCGTGCAAGTCTTAAATCACCATATGGAACTATTCCCAGGCTCAGAATTTCAAACGGACCTCGATTACTCCAAAACCTACTCCAAACTAAATTTAAAGAACCTTGAGCCTTTAAATAGCTGATTTTCACTATTAAGCGCTGAAATGCTGCCGGGTTGTTCAAAACCCGATTCGAACATACGCCCAAGTCCAAAATTATCATACAAACCTATTGGAACCGTCAAATCCCGATTATGGGGTCGTTTTCTAAAAATATTGACCAAAGTCAAACTTGGTCTTTTAAAGCCAAACTAAGGAACCAAGTGTTCTGATGTCAACCCGAACACTTCCAAATTCTGAACTAACCATCCCCGCAAGTCAAAAAATAGTAAAAGCACATACATGGAGTCTTATTTAGGGGAACAGGGTTCTAGAAGGTAAAACGACCGATTGGGTCGATATAATTGGTGTTGGACCCGACCTTTGTTCCAGCTCGTCACTACTTTCAACCTAAGGTTAGGTTTGTTACTTATTGAGTACATGGGGTCAGTTGTACTCATACTACACTTTTGCACCTTGCATACAGATGTTGGTTGCTGATGTTGCTGTGATCGACGGGAGCTGAAATTGAAGACGTACCTGTGTTCCGGTTGTAGCTGCCTCTTGTTCATGATAGCCTTAGATTTATAAAAAATATGTTTATGTATATTTCGAACAGATGGTGTATCTATTTCATACCATCTTTGTAAATTCTAATATTAGAAGCTCATGATTCGTACTACCAGTTTTTGGGGAGATGTATCCGTTTCAGATATTTTCTTTTAATTAATTGCCTTATTAATTTCATTGGAATTGGTTAGTTGCTAATTGACTTACTTAACGGGTTGGGTTAGGTGCCATCACGACTAGTTGGATTTTGGGGTCGTGACAATATCTCTACCGTCTTTACTCGCAAAACCTAATCCTAATACTCACAACAAGTGAACAAATTTTGTAATCAAAATGATAGGTTATGTGTCACGACCCAAAATCCATAAGGGTCGTGATGGCGCCGTACACCACTGTCAGGAAAGCCAACAATAATTACTTTATTAGGTTCTCATTTTGTTACTTTTGAAATCATATTTCCTTTAATTTAAATAGTAAAGAATGGGGATTACACAGTAAATAATAATACTTTTAACAAATTCAATATAGAACAACCCATAATCATCCCAAAATCCAGTGTCACAAGTGCATGAGCATTAACTAGGAATATAAAATACAATACAGCAGCTGTCCGGAATACAAATTGGACAGGAAAAATATAAATACTCTGAAGGAGACTCTGCTGGCTGTGGATCTACGAATGGAATGTAGCTCACCTAGGTCCCCGGATGTATACACGCCTCTGCTCTCACATGGCCTCTAGACATATATGTACCTACACAAAAATGTGCAGCAGGTGTAGTATGAGTACGTAAGCAACGTGTACCCAGTATATATCTAGACTAACCCTGGAGGAGTAGTTCCGAGGGGTCGACATACTCTCATTGGTGGTCCAACAACATAAGGTACAATAAAGAGGTAAGTAAGTATGAGGCAGAGTAATTAAATGAAATAAACAAGTATAAAACGTGTGATACAAATCCCCTTTTTTACGAGGAACTCAAGTTCTGCATTAGAAATTTCCTCCTTAATCGGAGCATATATATAGATATAGTGGATCTCATCAAGTAGCTTACCATAATTCAAATCCGGAAATTCTCCGATACACTGGCTTCTTGCCAAGTCTTACGCACGATTTCATGGAGATATGATATAGGAAATGCCGAGGCATACGGCCCGATCCAACATAATAATAAAATTGTGCACTGCCGAGGGTCGAACGGCCTGAACCATATGATAAATTAATTAACCTACCGAGTCGAACGGCTTGCTCCCATGAGAGTGTGGTACATAAATTCTGCCGAGGCGAACGACCCGATCCCATAAGAAGTGAAATACATAATCCTGCCGAGGCGAACGATCCGATCCCATTAGAATAAGAAGCTTTGATGGGTCCTTGACCCCACTCACGAATAAACGTGTGAGTTGTAATTTATTTAATGAAAACCTTTCGATGAATATATATATATATATATATATATATATATATATATATATATATATATATATATACACACACACACACACACACACACACACACACACACACACACACACACACACACTTGAAGTCTCTACAATAGCAAGTCTAGTCTCAAATAGAATGTAAAGCCGGGGAATTAATAAGCGAGAGACTACTCAAATAGTACAGCTATAGCATGATGTGACCTAAGTCGACCCGGACAATAACATGAATGTAGCTACGTACGGGCTCTCGTCACCTCGCGCGTACGTAGTCCCCACAACCAGTAGCACACATCAAACATATCACCTAGGGGTAATTTCCCCCTCACAGAGTTAGACAGGAGACTTACCTCACTCCGAAATTCCATAACCGGCTCCAAAGCCTCTCTAACACCTGAAACCGATACGCGTCGCTCCAAACTAGTAAATTAAGATGCAAACCAAATCAAAATGTATTCTAATCTCATAATATATCAATTTATAACAATTTCTAACTCTGCTCGAAAAATCAATAAAGTAACCCACGGGCCCACATGCCCGGATTTTGAAAATATTTGAAGACAAACACTACCCATAGCACTACGAACTCCAATATATAATTTATTCTCAATTTCATACCCAAATTCGTGATCAAAATCCAAGAATACCAATTTCTAGGTTTTTCTTCAAAATCCAAAAATTTCTACAAATTTTCATGCTTGAATCCATGTAAAACCCATGTATTTAACTCACAATGTGAACAAATCACTTACCCCATTATTGTTGATGAAGATGGAACTCCAAAAGTGCTCCAAAATCGGCTCCCATGGACGAAATGAAGTGAAACTGAGCCAAAACCCCGTTTTATAAAACCTCACTGCCCAATGATCCTCGCACCTATGGTGCAATAGCCGCTTCTGTTGCTCCGCACCTATGGAAATTCCTTGGCAGGTGTGGCTCCTACTCGGCCCAACAGTCCCGCATTTGCGCTCCATGTAGCGCATCTGCGTGTCCGCTTATGCGGTCCATGCGCCGCACTTGCGCACATCGCCCGCTCCTGTGTTGCCCACTTCGTACCTGCGCCTTTGCAGGTGCGCCCAAATGTTCCGCACCTGCGGTTGCTGACCAGCCTCCTCTCCTTCGCACCTGCGCCTTTGCAGGTGCACCCAAATGTTCCACACCTGCAGTTTCTGACCAGCCTCATCTCCTTCGCACCTGGGACTCGTGGCTCGCACCTGCGACCCTTTTCACGCAAGTGTGATTGCACCAGATATCAGCTGCCTCAGTAGTTCATCCAAGTCCAAACTCGAACCGTTAACCATCCGGAATCCACCCGAGGCTCTCGAGACCTCAACCAAATATACCAACATGTCCCAAAACACATCACGAAATTAGTCGAGCCTTTAAATCACATCAAATAATGCTAAAAACACGAATCACCCTCCAATTCAAACTTAGTTAACTTTGAAACTTTAACTTCTATAATCTATGCCGAAACCTATCAAATCACGTCTGATTAACTGCAAATTTTGCACACAAGTCACATTCGACATTATGGACCTACTCCAACTTCCGGAATCGGAATCAGACCCCGATATCAAAAAGTGCACTCCCGGTCAAACTTCTCAAAAACCTTCAAATTTCTAAATTTCGTAAAATGACCTACGGACCTCCAAATCCACATTCGGGCACGATCCTAATACTAGAATAACCATGCAGAGCTATTCCCAGACTCAGAATCCCAAACGGACATCGATAGCATTGAAATGCGCACCAACCCAAATTTATGAAATCCTTCCAAAATGCCAACTTCTACAATAGGAGCCGAAACGTTTCCGGGTTATCCAAAACCTGATCTGGACACACACCCAAGTCCAAAATCATCATACGAACCTGTTGGAACCTTCAAATCCCGATTCCGAGGTCGTTTACTCAAAAATCACTCTTTAGTAAATTCCTCCGAATTAAATCTTTCGAAATTAGAATTTTCTTTCCAAATCAACTCCGAACTTCCCGAAATTAAATTTCCGACCACGCGTACAAGTCATAATACCTGAAGTGAAACTGCTTAGGGTCTCAAACTGCTGAATGACGTGCTAGAGCTCAAAACGACCGGTCGGGTCATTACATTTACTTCCACTTAAACATACGTTCCTCCACGAACGTGCCAAGAACTGCTCTAGAGTTGTCTGAAATCGCTGTTTAACACCTTGTGCACCTACCTGTGCTACCATAACTCCGTTGAGCACATTTGCTCGAGCAACCCTGAAATTCCTCCCTTTTATCTAGTCAAATAAGCCTTAGAGCCAAATTCGAACAGAGCCAAATTCGAACATTTGAAATCCTCTACCAGGTCTGTTTCCAACATACGAATGCTATATTAATCACTACACGATGCACCAATACATGTTCGCATACCTTCGCGGAATCCACACCATGCACTGCATAATTCACATGACCATAATAACATCCCCTGATAACAACAGCCGAAAACCTACGAATCTGATGCTCACAACACACTTCATGACTCATATAAGTCATGTTCCAACTCTTGCAATATTGCCATGACAGAGAAGATGTGTAGAACTCATAACCACCTGCCGAGTCACAATTTATGGAGTCTCCCTTCTCGACAAGAACCATTACCTCATTCTGGACTGCATAACAATATTTACTCTTTAATATGCTTCATATAAATCTGATCGCACTGATCCCAGGTCAAATAATCTCGTCTCACACAGTACAAGCTGCTCAGGCAATAAGCCACCTCAAACACTACCAAAAGTCTCATAGGATGCCATAATATGCTAACAATCCACAAACTCGAATGTGGTACATAAGGAAAACGAACTCTGGAAAAAATTACCCAACCCACGTAACTAATTAAACAACCGAAAGGATGTTATGAAACTCCCTCAGGAAATGAGAAGCAAAACATGCAATAATAGATATGGAAAACGGTACTCGATAACACATTGTTGCGGCGTGCAACCCGATCCACACATGATACAATTGCGACGTGCAACCCGATCCAACCATGATACCCGTGGCGACGTGCCACACGATCCAAACAACATATCCGTGGCGGCATGCAACCCGATCCAACCATATACCCGTGGTGGTATGCCACCCGATCCACACATAATAATCTAAAGAAAACACACATCGAGCCGTAACGCTTATACTAACGAAATTCCCAAATATCAACCATAATCACGCCAAGTGCATAATACAAATCCTGGGGAGACGGGTAGCGTCACATGCTATAAAACTCAAGCACAACTAAGGTGCGATATATGTTATGCATCTCAATAGCCATCCTGCTCACATAATACCACAAACCATATGGGACCTCAATATGAGTGCGAATAATCAAACCACCTCACAACCCACCTAGAATAATATAGATTACACGGAATAGTTGACGACAGAAATAACATCCAAGGCCCGAAGACCCCTCCGAAAACAACGCTATGCTGAGATGAGCAAATCCGGACTGATATAGAGCCCACTTTCATATTTCAGATCCATCCACGTACCTCAAACCGATTCTGATCATACCATGCTTGGCTAAATAGCCTCTCAAGTACCAACAATGACCTATTCACGACACATAAGAACATCTATCAAATCCGGAACAAACTTCCACATTCCACAACCAAATGAACCGAGCGCATTTCAGGCATAAATTCTCACATTAGCGATAGTACCACAATCCCCATACTTGGTTTTAAATCTTTAATCAATCCTGTGACTACATGTCATACTTATACAATCTTCCCGTGGGATAAACTCCCAAGACCTTCCGCACCAAGTAAAAAGTCTGCACATCCATACCATCAGTCATACTAAGGCTACAAAGTTAATCCGAAATCCGCAAATCAGAACACAAAGCCCCTTACACAGGACACCGATCTCAGGTGACGCTAAAGGCAATACCGGCTCACTCTAAACATCTAAATTCTTCCCTGCTCATTCGAGCTCTTGAAATTCTCATCAACACTGAACCGCAACCTTGATCCTCAACTTCCAATTCTCATGCTACCCACTGCACTTAATCATGCCAATACGCGAGAGTATAAGAATTTCATCATAACTCTTGAACCACTAACAAAGTACACCCATTCTGACAATTCCCATATGAATTTGAAGTTATTTTCTCCTATTCCTCCAATGCTACATCGCAGACCGAAGACAACATAAAACACTCCAAGCCCCTTTTCATAATCTGCTACAAAAGCTCGATACTCAGCCATACTACGGACTCGAACTCCTTAGGTACCACACTTTAACTTTTGAATCCTCTAAGACTGTTGTTGAGAGTCACCCACTCTCACTCGGTCTCAAATATAATCAACTCCAAGGCCTTGCTAGCACAGGTACACCCTCTCAATAAAGCAACCGACTTAATATTTTTTCCTTGTACATCACATCCCCACGAAGCATAAACTCTGAGTCTTCCAAAAACCTGAACATGAATTGATAAGGCCAATTATAGCACACATTCCTCAAATCCTTTTCTCAAATTACCAATGATGTTCTCTTTCCTTAGTGATGATAACCCGCCAATACACCGCTAACCAAAAACCGCACAAGTTGACAACTACGCAATCCAATCATAGAGGGTGGGGCTCTCCCACTTAGCTTGAAGCTACCATTGCATAACTCTGGAACCCACCAACATTCTTTATCCCCTATTGACATGATCTTGCACAATAAACCTGCCAAATTCCTCGAAATCCTTATGTTAAATATTTCATGAACATTCTGAATCACTAGCCACATTCACATATTCGACCTCTTACTAGATAGCCAGTAAAATTCTTCGTAGAAGCTTCATCAACACCACGCAACTGCTAACCTGCTCACAGGAGATATCCCACCTAAGGAAATTCCATGCCGACATCCTCCAACAACGCTCCACCAAGTACAATTACCACGAAACCAATAAACCATCCTTAGCCCATGCTCATTCACCAGATGTACAAATCTTTTCACTCCTCATGGACATCAACTAAAGGTGTGACAATACATTCCAATCCAAAGTCATGTTGTATCCTACTTCATATTAAGCAACTCCCTCATGTCACACCCATTTTTCCTCAATATAGCAGTCAATATTCAAAATTAAGCCCGTAGACCTGGTCACTGTCCATCATGAATCCCAAATCACTCTAACTTTCCCCAAGGCGTGTGACTATCCTACCACAGAACATATATGCTACTCTGCCACTCTCCCACTTTGGTCAAACCCTCTCATTTAAGCAACTACTCGACTTCTGTTTTCTTACACTTGGCTTTCTAGAAGTTTAACCACCGCAAGACACTTCCCATGTGTCCTTCCTCATCCTTCGCTGCCTAGTTGTTACCCCAGTTCCAAATCCATCTCTATAACACTTGAACCAATAGATCTCTACCACTCTAAACCTCTCCGAAGATCATCCTTCTCGATCCATCAACATTAGGATTATCTATTCAATTTTGAACCATAGCACACTATGACATCTGATAGCCGCTTCCTCAGCACCATTCACAATACTCTGCCCCAAAGACGATTTGAAGAAGGCCATCACACTGGCAAACTTAACATATTCAATCAAGGACGACGACACCATATCTCGGATGAAGATTCCACCACATTCGAAAATACCAAGTCTCTTTACTCCATCAATCCAACCTGAACATTCTTAGTCTGATTGACTTTCCCTCTGCTGGAAATAAAACATTGAGCCTCTGAATCACGCATTGAGAAAAAACCTCCTTTCAATTCATTCATTTCCCTATACGTAGACAAGTATCCTACCATTACTTTAATACTGTGTGATAACTATTCGTAAACATCATAGCAATTGATGCATGTCTCCAAAACCATCAGAAATACAGCTACTGAGCTGAGATGACAGAACATCCTTCCAGAAGGTGACGACATTAGCCCAATCGAATACGCAGGGAGAAACATCATGCTATACATCAGTAGTGCCATTAAAATTCCTCGATTCCAAATTTATAAGAAAAGCTTCACGTCGTATAAGATTGAATAGGAAGAAAATGAAGGCATAAGCCTCAGAGGAATCAAATCGCACGATGAGGAATCAAGAAGGGAAGTGTTTCTAACAGTCCTATAGCCTCTCAAAGATAAGTACAGATGTCTTCGTACCGATCCGCAAGACTCTACTAGACTCGCTCATGACTCATGAGACCTAAGTGAACCTAGTGCTCTGATACCATGTTGTCACGACCCAAAATCCATAAGGGTCATGATGGTGTCGGACACCACTGTCAGGCAAGCCAACAATAATTACTTAATTGGGTTCTCATTTTGTTACTTTTGAAATCATATTTTCTTTCAATTTAAATAGTAAAGAATGGGGATTACAGAGTAAATAATAATACTTTTAACAAATTCAATACAGAACAACCCATAATCATCCCAAAATGCGGTGTCACAATTGCATGAGCATTAACTAGGAATATAAAATACAATACAACAGCTGTCCGGAATACAAATTGGACAGGAAAAATATAAATACTCTGAAGGAGACTCTGCTGGTTGCGGATCGACGAATGGAATGCAACTGACCTAGGTCCCCGCATGTATACATGCCTCTGCTCTCACATGGCCTCTAGACATATAAGTACCAGCACAAAAATATGCAGCAAGTGTAGTATGAGTACGTAAGAACCGTGTACCCAGTAAGTATCTAGCCTAACCCCTGAGGAGTAGTGATGAGGGGTCGATATCAACTCTCACTGGTGGTCCACCAACATAAGGTACAGTAAAGAGGTAAGTAAGTATGAGGTAGAGTAATTGAATAAAATAAATAGGTATAAAACACGTGATACCAATCCCCCCTTTTATGAGGAACTCAAGTTCTTCATTAGAAATTCCCTCCTTAACCGGAGCATATATATCATGACCTAAACTGATGGGCCGCGACGGGCACCCGGTACCTTACTCAACTGAGCACCAACGTAACGTATCTTTCTTATTGCATTATCATATACACATGACATACGAGCCTAATAGGCCAACATCATCATTTATAAACTCAAAACATATGCCAATAAGGCCGTACAATCTTTCACGTACATGACATATGTCTACAAGCCTCTAAGAGTACATAATTGTTATAAAAGTCAGGATAGAGCCCCGCCATACCAAACCATATGCATCTAAATCATACTGACTAAACAAGAAACTACGGAGCAAATGGAGTGCACCAATATCTTCTGCTGAGCTGATCGCCTACTTGGAGGACTCTCTACCTGTCTATCGAGACCTGCGGGCATGAAACGCAGTGTCCCCAGGTAAAAAGGACGTCAGTACAAAGTAATATACCGAGTATATAAGGCACTATACTGAAAGCTGAAACTGAACTGATAATATAATAACTGAAAGCAACTGGAAGTCAATGATAATCTGAAGATATTCTTACCTGCTGATACTAACTCCACTCTCTCAATAAAGTAAGTAAAATAGCTGTCCATCCTTATAAGGCTTGGTATATATATAACTGCTCTGTCGTAGTAGGCTCGCTCATAGGCGCTCGGCCATACTAGGTTCTGTATCTCGGCCAACTGGGCTCGTTCATAGGCGCTCGGCCACAATATGCTCGGTATATTACTTACCACCTGATCAGAGGTTTTCCAATAGGGGCCTACCCATCGATTATAGCTCGATGGTAATGAAAATTCTCTGCTCTCATAACTGGAAAAAAGGAAATACTCAATTGGATATGAAGTCCCGATAAGGAGAATACTGTAACTTATAAGAGTAGGAAAATATACGTAAATTCTAGGATATGAATTTTTCTTTATGCCTCGTTATCAAACTCGTGTAATTACGAGATCATGCCAAAATAAAGAAAGGGCTTAGCCTTAACATACATGGAGTAGGAAAAAATCCGTATGATGTTCTTAGAAAAGATTGCACCGTACTTCCCTTAGACTCGCAAAATTCCATTGCTATTACGCAGTATAATTTCAGATAAAACAATTTGCTGAAGCGAAATCACGTAGATCTAATCCTTGTAAAGAATTCATATGAATTCCATACGTTAGGAATCCTTGAATTCTTATCAGATGCAACTTACATTCTTAAGAATGGATAAGATTCTTACATTTCTAAGGCTTATTGTGGCTTTTCTTTCTTAAATGAATGCCAAGTCTCATATCTTTAATGTTGCCACATACTACAATGACTTAAGGAGTCATCATAGGATTTTGAGGGGTGCTGCCACGAATGCCTCCTCACTTATCCAATTATCACCTTTTTTCTTAATCAATTCATTAATTCCCCCAATAGTCCAATAATTAACCAATTACTCACATAGATAAAAATTATTTCAAATTACATAAAATACTACTCACTTTTGATATACTTTATACACCTTACTATCATAGCCATATGGTACCTTGTATGGTACTAGTCCATAAATATCGGATATTTTAGCTCGGGTAATATTTTATCCCAACATGTCAAACTTTGACGAAAATTCACTTTCTTTGATTTGGTTACCCTCTCACCTTCACCAATTTACTCATCACTTGTTTAAAATAGCATAATGCTTATAATCATGAAATAATTTCATTCCCGAACTTGCGTCGATTAACTTACAACAAAACTTTATCATATAAAAATGCGGGATGTAACATCATTCCCCCCTTTGGAACATTCGTCCTCGAATGTTGACTGA
This sequence comes from Nicotiana tabacum, assembly GCF_000715075.1. Lineage (NCBI taxonomy): Eukaryota > Viridiplantae > Streptophyta > Magnoliopsida > Solanales > Solanaceae > Nicotiana > Nicotiana tabacum. Next base: position 95,521,916 of record NC_134098.1, on the reverse strand, counting down.
TATACTTATTATTTTCATAACTTATGTCCTATGAATACTTTAGTACTTTCCTTGTCATCTAAGCAACTGTTCTGTGAATAATTCTAAGGGCCAGGGCTTTCACCCCTTTAAGCTTCTTTCTCACGCCACGACATGTAGTCGGAATCCTTCCAATCTTGTAAATGTTGCTACCTTTTGTCATAGATCCGTTTATCCATTTGTATGACTTTACTGCCATAACTCTTACTTTGATTTATCGTTATTGAGGGCTGCTACCAAACTCCAGATTACTTTCGTTGCTTATCCTATATGCAATAAGCTAAGTCCTTTAATGCCCCCTCATTACTGTTCATCTTAATAATGACGGCCTAATCTCATCTCATACTTTGTGACCTTTGTCCATCCATTGTTGATTCATCTTAATACCGATAACTTGGCCTCTTATGTAACACTACCGCTAGGGCTCACATCTCATTGGGGACATCTGGAGTAATTAGATTGATCCACCTAGGGGCGATACTGTACTTCAATAACCATACTTTATGACATCCCAATGTGACTCACCTACGTGGATATTTTAATCTTGTACAATTCATGAAATCTCTTCAAATCATCACTCAATCGAAGGTCCAAATGCCATCATTCATTTATCACAAATATACCCTCATTTTACTATCAGGGCAACATTCCATCTCTTTTAAATGCTATTAGTCTTAGACTCCTTTGAGTTCATTCAGGCTATACAGAGTTTTCTATAACTTAGAGAAATCATCAACTCTCTTCTTTTCATGGGCTTAATCCTTAGGACTTATCCATTCTCATCACCTTTTCGCTCGTACTTTCTTATCCTTATTCATGTCATAAATCCTTGTCACTTTACTATACGTTAGCTTGCGACCTATACGTATCTATTTATACTACTCGCAACCTTCATTCAACTTGCTTGCACCATAGATTTCCTCATGTCATCCTAGAACATCAAGCGAGACATCACATCGTCTCTAACTCTTCTTTACTCTCTTAGTTAGACCTCTCGATACTTAGAAACCATAGGTTGGGAAATATGTCACTGACGACACCGCTACCATTCCTGGATATTGAATCCCAGCACTTCTAGACTTCTATAGGAAGTATGGATTATTCGCAACCTTCTGCATTTGAATATCTCGTATGTTGTTCACCTTTACCTTACTTACCTTAAACTCTCGCATCACATCTTCTATCTCTTTCATGTTCTCCCTTCCATATAGGTATAATTCACATCCACAACTTGAAACTCTATTATAATACTTGCACCTCTAGTGCATACACACTCCGGTGGGAGCTTCATATTGACTTCTTATGAGGCTGGTACTCTTCTAACCGACTTTATCGTAGACCATTATAGAATATTTCTACTGTACTATCTCTCTTGTACCTCTTATATTAAGAGCGATCCTGCAATGTTCTCAAGCATTTTTTCTTTAATTTTCTGGGTCCAATAATCATACTCCTGATTTACTTCGTTGTTGTAACTCTTTAGTTTTCTCTTCCTTCTGACCAGCCTTTATGTAGGCTTAAGCTATCTTATGATCTGTGGCTCACAGTATTAGTTATTACTTTAGTCTTTCATGGGCTCTATGGAATATCCATGATACAATCTTCTAATAATTATATCCTTTGTCTACGACCTGGACTCAATTTCTTTCTTTTAACTTATACCGGAGTCTTCTACGGCTGTATGATTGCCAACATATATGCTGCATGGATAATGCTCCGAAATCTTAAGTGCGTTCATAACGTAACTAACTCTGGATCATTGATCGAATAATTCCTTTTGCTCCTTCTTAGCTTTCTTTAAACGTAAGCTATTACTTTTCCTGGTTTTCATGGCCCCTTGTTGCACGCATACTTAGCTTACCTTAGTGCTCAAACATATTGGAATTCCATACAACTCATATGATCTTGAGTATTACTTCTGATTTTACTTCCCGTTCATTTGCCATGGTAGGTGCCACCTGCTGATGGAGTGCATACAATATTGTTGTGAGACTGTTGTTACATGACCATTTCCTCTTTAGGTGACTGTGCTTGGTTAAAGCCTTTTACTTATTTACTCTGCTAGTCTTTCATTGTAGTACTTAAGGAGGACCCTCTGATTCTTGCAAGGCTGCGAGCTTAATACATTGTATACTCGACGGAATTTTTGATGTTCGTACTCACATATAAAATTCCTTAGTTACTTACCTCCGTACTTATATGCTTGTACAGTTGCTCCCGAACTGAAGTTTTGACTGTCTTCCCTTAACACTCATACGGTATCTTTAACTACCCAACTCCTATTCGAATATTTCTCATGCTCATGATGTCATATCTTCGAGGTTGAATTTCACATGTTGGGTTCACTCTATTTATCTTGCACGATCTATTGATTTGTCTGTATCCTCTTGTCTAGCCATAACTAGGCTCTTCGTGAATAAACTACTAACTAATCGTTGTCCCACTCTCATATCAATATTTTGTGTAATCTTTCTTGGGTTATTTCCTTTGTCTTAACTTACGTCTCGTACTGACTCCTTATTTATCAATAACATCTCGAGCAGGAACCCTCACTTCCTCTCCCTGACGTTGTTTTTGCATAATGTTCTGGAATCTTAGCCTAGCTATAGGCTTTGAAAAAGTGCAATCTCATCCCTTTCTCATTTTTATCGCATACTTTCTTTACCATTCCATAACTACTAGAACCACTTAATTCTGACTTAATGCCACATCACTCCATATTTTCCCTTTTAGGGGAGTGCCAATATTTAGCGCTACGACGCTCTACCTATAAATGTTTTACCTATTCATCTTTGGCGTCTTTTCGCATCATCAATGACCTTTACTCGCCTTGCGTTAATCCTCTTGTACCAAGGATAACAAAATTCCTTTCTCACGAGGGTAACACTTAGTGTAACTGGCACATATTGTCCCTTATGCTTAACTTTGCTCACATTGCTTATTTTAGGGAAGCGTATTCCTGAATGACCATTCTCTGAATCTCTCATGAATATTCTTCTGTTGTCCATTCTAGTATTGCCAGAACGCAATTTGAAGTTCTCATGATACCGACTATTATCAAATCACTCAGTTCATAATCCATGTTTAGTTTATCTTGCTCACCGGCCCATACTGATTTCTATTACTCTGGGGTCTAACTTTTTCTTTTGGTAATCGCGAACTTATTTCTCGAAATGAGGATGTGACTGTATGGCCTGTACTCTTTTGTTGTCTTAAGGCCCATCACCTCTCGTCTCTTCTTTCACTTGACTATAGATTCTGTAATACTCTACCGTTGTCATTCATGTATCATATCTTACTCATAATGCTTCATTAACTCTCTTTTTATTTCCCGCTAATATTTATGTTTATCACTTTATTCTGAAAACATCAATAAGATATTCTTTTGCTTTTAGCTCCCCTTTGCTCAATCCATTGGCTCTTCGGGTTGCCTAGCATTATCTCTCTACTAGGGACGGGAGTCATACTAAGTTAATATTTATCCTTTCCAGGCTTCCAGTGCCTATCTTTGTAGCACTCATATCTAGCTGTACTATTTTAGAATACACCATCTAGGTGTCTCACAAGGAGATCCATCAGCACATTATCTTTCGGAAATGTCAACTAACGCAAATAATCCATCCGCCATTTAGGGTCACTCTAACCCCAGCCAGATCCTGATAACCTGTCCTTCTCTTAAACTATATATGTTAGCTCCCATAGGGCATAACTGAGATTGGTGTGGTCGATTGTACATACCTCTGTTACTATTGAAGGTAACTCAAAATGCTTATGTCTCCCTTCCTGAATGGTAAATAATGATAATCTTTATTAACTGGGTACTTCGTACCTTTCTTCATCTTGCTTCTTTTACTCCTTGAAACTTGTATTTATCTTCTGAACCTCTCATTGTCTTTCACCATAAAGGTGAATAAATATTCTTGCCTTAAGACTCCTTATCAAGAGGCTCACACGTCTTAGTGCAGACATGATCTGCTGAATACCTCATGTTTATCCATCATAAGCATGATGCAAAAATCGAGTCTCTCTGACTCAACTCTTCTACAGCTATATCTCTTACCAACCGTCTTTCTGAATGTAGGCATCGCTGCATTACGAATAGGATAGAGTTTAGGAAATTGAGTTCTTACAACTGAGCTTTACCACACGATCTAGAGTAAGAAGAAAGAGTGACAGTCCTAAATGCCCTGTAGCCTCCTGCTTATAAGTGTGGTGAATGACACAGCCATAAATAAGACTCTACTAGACACGGCTTGTAGACTCCCTAGGACAGAACTGCTCTGTTACCACATTTTTCACGACCCAAACCGATGGGCCGCGACGGGCACCCGGTACCTTACTCAACCGAGTACCAAAGTAACGTATCTTTCTTATTGCATTATGATATACACGTGACATACGGGCCTAATAGGCCAACATCATCATTTATAAACTCAAAACATAGGCCGACAAGGCCGTACAATCTTTCACGTGCACGACATATGTCTACAAGCCTCTAAAAGTACATAATTATCATAAAGGTCGGGACAGAGCCCCGCCATACCAAACCATACGTATCTAAATCATACTGACCAAACAAGCAACTCCGGAGCAAATGGAGTGAACCAATATATTCTGCTGAGTTGATCGCCTGCTTGGAGGACTCTCGACCTGTCTATCGGGACCTGCGGGCATGCAACGCAGCATCCCCAAGAAAAAGGGACGTCAGTACGAAATAATATACCGAGTATGTAAGGCACTATACTGAAAGCTAAAACTGAACTGATAATATAATAACTGAATGCAACTGCAAGTCAATGATAATCTGAAGATATGCTTACCTGTTGATACTGACTCCACTCTCTCAATAAAGTAAGTAATATAGTTGTCCGGCCTTTTAAGGCTTGGTATATAAATAACTTATCTATCGTAATAGGCTCGCTCAGAGGCGCTCGGCCATACTAGGCTCTGTATCTCGGCCAACTGGGCTCGCTCATAGGTGGTCAGCCACAGTAGGCTTGGTATATGACTTACCATCTGATCAGAGGTTACCCAATAGGGGCCTGCCTATCGATTATAGCTCGATGGTAATGAAAATACTATAATACTGTATATATAGATTCTCTTCTCTCATGACTGGAAAAAAGGAAATACTCAATTGGATATGAAGTCCCGATAAGGAGAATACTGTAACTTACAAGACTAGAAAAATATACGTAAATTTCGGGATATAAATTTTTCTTTATGCCTTATTATCAAACTCATGTAATTATGAAATCATGCCAAAATGAAGAAAGGGCTTAGCCTTAACATACATGGAGTAGGGAAAAATCCGTATGATGTTCATGGAAAAGGTTGCACCATACTCCCCTTAGAATCACAAAATTCCGTTGCTATTACGCAGTATAATTTCAGATAAAATAATTTGCTGAAGCAAAATCACGTATATCTAATCCTTGTAAAGAATTCATATGAATTCCATACGTTACGAATCCTGGAATTCTTATAAGATACACCATACATTCTTAAGAATGGATAAGATTCTTACATTTCTAAGACTTATTGTGGCTTTTCTTTCTTAAATGAATGTCAAATCTCATATCTTTAATGTTGCCACATACTACAATGACTTAAAGAGTCATCATGGGATTTTTAGAGGTGCTGCCACGAATGCCTCCTCACTTATCCAATTATCACCTTTTTTCTTAATCAATTCATTAATTCCCCACTAGTCCAATAATTAACCAATTACCTACATATTTAAGAATTATTTCAAATTATATAAAATACTATTCACTTTTGATACACTTTATACACCATACTATCATAACCATATAGTACCTTGTATGGTACTAGTTCATAAATACCGGGTATTTTATCTCGGACAGTATTTTATCCCAACATATCAAACTTTGACGAAAATTCACTTTCTTTGATTTGCTTACCCTCTCACCTTCACCAATTTACTCATCACTTGTTTAAAATAGCATAATTCTTATAATCACAAAATAATTTCATTCCCGAACTTATGTTGATTAACTTACGACGAAACTTTATCGTACGAAAATGCGGGATACAACAATATATATAGATATAGTGGATCTCATCAAGTAGTTTACCATAATTCAAATCCTGGAATTCACCGATACACTGGCTTCTTGCCAAGTTTTACGCACGATTTCATGGAGATATGATATAGGAAATGCCGAGGCGTACGACCCGATCCAACATAATAATAAAAGTGTGCATTGCCGAGGGTCGAACGATCCGAACCATATGATAAATTAATTAACCTGCCGAGGCGAACAACCCGCTCCCATGAGAGTGTGGTACATAAATCCTATCGAGGCGAACGGCCCGATCCCATAAGAAGTGAAATACATAATCCCGCCGAGGCGAACGACTCGATCCTGTTAGAATAAGAAGCTTTGTTGGGTCATTGACCCCACTCACGAATAAATATTTGAGTTGTAGTTTATTTAATGAGAACCTTTCAATGAAACATATATATATATACACCATAGCCATGCCGTAAGAGGAGGAATATCATCTGATGGCTAATCGTGAACCCGTGAAGTTTCTACAATAGTAAGTCTAGTCTCAAATAGAATATAAAGCAGGGGAATTAATAAGCGAGAGACTACTCAAATAGTACAGCTATAGCATGATGTGAACCTAAGTCTACCCGGACAAAAACATGAATGTAGCTACGTACGGGCTCTCGTCACCTCGCGCATACGTAGTCTGCACAACAAATAGCACACATCAACATATCACCTAGGGATAATTTTCCCCTTACAGAGTTAGACAGGAGACTTACCTCGCTGCGAAATTCCATAACCGACTCCAAAGCCTCTCTAACACCTCAAACCGATGCCCGTCGCTCCAAACTAGTAAATTAAGATGCAACCCAAATCAAAATGTAATTCTAATAGTCATAATTATTCAATTTATAATAATTTCCAACTCCGCTCGAAAAATCAATTAACTAACCCTCGGATCCACGTGCACAGATTCCGAAAATTTTCGAAGACAAACACTACCCATAGCACTACTAACTCCAATATATAATTTATCTCAATTTCATGCCAAAATTTGTGATCTAAATTCAAGAATACCAATTTCTAGGTTTTTCTTCAAAATCCCTAATTTCTACAAATTTTCATACTTGAATCCATGTAAATACTATGTATTTAACTAAAAACGTGAAGAAATCACTTACACCATTATAGTTGATGAAGATGGCACTCCAAAAGTGCTTCAAAATCGGCTCTCATGGACGAAATGAAGTGAAAATGAGCCAAACTCCTGTTTTATAAAACCTCACTACCTAGCTATCCTCGCACCTGCGGCGCAATAGCCGCTTCTGTGGCTCCGCACCTGCGGAAATTCTATCGCAGGTGCGGCTCCAGCTCGGCCCAACAGTCCCGCATATGCGGTCCATGTGCTGCACCTACGCCCATCGCCCGCTCCTACGTTGCCCACTTCGCAGGTGCGCCCAAATGTTATGCACCTGCGGTTGCTGACCAGCCTCCTCTCTTTGGCACCTGCGACTCGTAGCTTGCACATGCGAGCTCGCACCTACGCCCCTTGTCACGCAGGTGTGATTGCTCCAGATATCAGTTGCCTCAGCATTTCATCCAAGTTCAAACTTGATCTGTTAACCATCCGAAATACACCCGAGGCCCTTGGGACCTCAACCAAATATACCAACACGTCCCAAAATACATCACGAACTTAGTCGAGCTTTTAAATCACATCAAACAATGCTAAAAATATAAATCATCCTCCAATTCAAACTTAGTGAACTTTAAAACTTGAACTTCTACAATTGATGCTGAAACCTAACAAATCACGTCCGATTGACCTCAAATTTTGCACACAAGTCACATTCGACATTACGGACTTACTCAAACTTTCAAAATCAGAATCCGACCCCGATATCAAAATGTCCACTCCCGGTCAAATATCTCAAAAACCTTCAAATTTCTAACTTTTGCTAAATGACCGCAAAATGACTTACGGACCTCCAAATCCACATCCGGACGCGCTCCCAATAACATAATCACCATACGGAGCTATTCCCAGACCCAGAATCCCAAACGAACATTGATAGCATTGAAATGCACTCCAACCCAAATTTATGAAATCCTTCCAAAATGCCAACTTCCACAATAGGAGCCGAAATGTTCCCGGATCATCCAACACCCGATCCGGACACACGCCCAAGTCCAAAAGTATCATACGAACCTGTTGGAACCTTCAAATCCCGATTCCGAAGTCGTTTCCTCAAAAATTACCCTTTAGTCAATTCCTCCAACTTAAAGCTTTCGAAATTAGAATTTTCTTTCCAAATCAACTCCGAACTTCCCGAAATTAAATTTACGATCACGCATACAAGTCATAATACCTGAAGTGTAACTGCTCAGGGTATCAAACCGCTGATTAATGCGCTAGAGCTCAAAATGACCCGTCGGATCGTTACATTATGTAATCATTGGATTAACTTGTATCCTTTATATAGCCGTAAATATTTTGATACTTGTTGTGACATATTGTACATGTCTAAAATGAGGGAGCAAATTATGTCAAAAAGCATAGTATCTAACTCATCAAACTGATCATTTTAGGAAAAGTTACTGACAAATGAAAAACTCGTGTTATTAAAATAAAAGCTTATATTGATCATTTAGCATCTTCTTTTTTAATTCTAAGGTTAAATTCCTAGGATTGTACATAACTCAAATCTCTTCAACTTAGGAGCAAACATCTTGGTTTTAGAGCGTCCAGTCATTAACTAATAGGCTCTAGAGCAACTCTTTTAGATGAGGTGGAACAATTTCACAAATGCAAAATCATCAGATTGTAAGTAAATAAACTTATCTTTAGACTTAATTCAGCAACGAAAACCTCATTTTGATTGTGTTCCCTATGAAATTTCCACAAAATAGTGATTTTCATTTTACTCTATTTTGATATACCTCTTTCCAACTTGCATTTCAGGTAGTGATTTTAAAGATGCTGGTTTGAGGATACATAATAACAAGCAGAATAGAAAAAAATAATGTAAAATATTTCACCTGAAAAGTGACTGCCCTATTAACGGATGACAGCGGAAAGCATACTCATCAACAAAGAAACAAAACAGAATTGACGAAAGCAGATAGCTGCATAGCCAATAATCAAGTAAGATAAAAAAAGATCCAAATTTTACTTTGATACTCGGGCAAGACAGCAGTATAAGTTCATTATTATACTATTAAAAAGACTCGCTTTCCTTTATCAATATGTCCACAAAGCAGATATTCAGAAAATCAGAGTAACATCTTTACTCTATGATAAAGGGAGAAAAGTGTATGTTTTGAGTGTGTTTGTATATTAATTTTTGTGTGAGTTGCGGGAGTTCACACCGCTTTTGAAGTGAAAATAAGTTCATTACGTGTTTCTTATGTGTAGGAACAAACTTACGCGGAAAATGATAAAGTGGGAGAAAAATTGGTGAAAAGGAGCTAAAAAGAAAAATCCCGGACAACGAAGCAAGACTTCGCCAGACAGGGACCAGAGCAGAAGAAACCAGAAAAATCTCGGACAACGAAGCGAGGGTCACTTTGCCAGACCGGGACCGGAGCAAAAAAATATCAGCTTTTCCAATCCGAATTAGGAAAACCCAATATCGTCCCAACTAACCCTAAGCCACATAAATATGATAGTTAGCCACTTTTTTAAGGGAGAGAAGACCCTGGGGAGGAAAGAACACACTTAGAAACATAGAGAATCCATAACAGAGTTCGAAAACCGTGGAATTCATTTTGAGTTCTTCTTTTTCCCTTCTTTTATTGATATTTATGTATTCTTGGGAATTAATTGATATTGCTACCATGACTATGCGTGGCTAAACTCGTTCATTCTAGGGTTATGGTTTTACATGAATGTTGATATTCGAATATTGATTTGATTATTTAATTTATCATGTTGGTTTGTTTATTCATATCCTTAGCATAATTATTTTACTGCCTAGCTAACAGTAAAAATATTATATATGAATCTTGAGTTGAACTTGAAAGAGGTAATTCTTGATTGCAATAGGATTGAATAGAGTACGATCTTGAACCTAGTTATTGGGGAATTAATTTGCGAATACGGATAGAAATATACTTATTTTTCGTGCTTAGCCAATTGTATAAGAGATTATTAATGCGTTCTTCTTATCTCTAATCTCATAAAAATATTGGGTTTAGAATAAATTGAATAGGCGAGTAGAAGTTGTCGAATTTCTACGAGTATTATTGTCTTTGCAGGTTAATAACCCAAATAAATTAATAAGTCAAGTTAATTGAAAAATTCGACAGGATTGTTACATAATCATAACACTGAAATATTATTTCTCATTGAATTAAACCTTTTATGCTAAGTGTGCTAGTTAATTAGTTATTCTCTTAATCGTAATTTTAGTTAGTAGAATTAATCAACAAAAATCACCATGAAATTATTCTTGACTCGATAAATTAGAAATTGCTTGATTTAGTTGATAACTGATCACAAGTTCTCGTGGGAACGATACTCTACCCATTCTTTATTATTTCATTGATCACGTATACTTGCGTGTGCGATTTAGGGCTAACACTCTTAGCAACGGAAAACTGTAACCTAACGATTTTGGTGCTACAATGCAATAGTTCAAAGAAAAACTATGTGTGGAATGATGAGAGATCAACACTCTTTGCACTATGTATACTTAAGAAATTTCATGGGAGAAAAGCTCCAATTTCATTCCAATTCAGGTTGGAGGTTCCACTTTAGAATTGATAGCAGTAGCTGCCTAAGCAAGATTATAGCTCCGTAGCTGTCTAGTGGGGCATACGCACCAACCTTCTAGGTGTTTGCCTAGGCGTAATCCCTATTGTTTTAGGCCTTTATTTGGGGCGTAAGCCCCGAGAAATTTTTCAAATTTAAGATTGCTTAATAAATCCTTTTCTATAATTTAAATATTCAAAAAAATAATTGATACTAAATTCTCAAACTAAAAAATTCAAAAGTCAATATTTTTTTAATTATTTATTTTAATTTCACAATCTTTTCTCTTTGTCGTTTACTGAGAAACAAATACACTTTAGACTTTTATTTGCTGCAAAGTACAAAAAGGTTTGGCCTCTACTTCTTACTTTTCTTCCACGTTTGCATTTTCCTTCTTTATGCTTAATTTCTTTAAAGTTTGTTTTTTGTATTCTTTCATTTATTCTTTTCAAGTTACTTTTTGATTTTAGAATTTATTTTTTTTGGTATCTCTCTAGCTTAGATATTATTTTGAAGACTATATTCTGGCTATTTGTAATATAATAAGTATTTGTGATATGTTATGTAGTTTTAAGTTTTTAAACAATAGCATTATATTATTTTAATTTTAAGTTTTTGAATTATTTGAAACTGAGATATAATTTTTATAACTCTACCTATATTCCATCACAATCATGTTTTTTTATTACGCATACATAGTTGATATCACCAAAACACCACATAATACCCCAACCCAAAAAAAATGATTAACTAGAATAGCCCCCCTACACTAAACTCCTGTTATGTGCAGGATACGGCCGGGAAAGAAAAAAATCATGACCATGTTGGGCTGTTGTAGATTGCCTTACTTTGCATTTCTGCAAAATATTATTTATGGGTTGTACCTGTGACATCCTAGTCACACGACGACAACTTTTATGGTTGTGCCAAGATTAACCTTTAAAAATAAATAACACGAACGATTATTAAAATAAAACTAGTAGTAGCTTTTATTCAGCCTTCCACTTTCCATTTTCATAACCATAACCACGCTCAGTACCATAGTTCTTCACCTTCAAGAGCAGATCTTCCAATCCCTCCTTCAATATTGAAGCCTCGGTGTAGTTTATCTTCTCTATAGGACCCTTGAACCACTCTTGATGGATTTCCACTTTCTTATTCATTTGCTTGAGTTTGATTTTCAAGTTTAATACAAAAACTAGTTGGTCTTGCCGAGAATTGAATCGTGTATTAAGTTCTCTAGAATTGGCTTTTCGGAACATCTGGACATACTTGTCATCAATGCCTGGTGATGATGGTGATGGAGGCCTTTCTTCGCCAACATATTTGTTGATGGTTTCATTTACATTTGGATGACCAAAAGAGTAAGGCTTGCTACCTATAGAGAAAAAGGAGAGAAATTGGTAATATAAAATAGGGCAAGAGGGGAGAAATCAGTCTATCTACTATTATAATGCCTCCCACACCAAGTATTTTTTTATGATGCTTTAATTTTATGTGAAATTAATTATCATGTTCAAGAGCTTGGATTTGCATGTTTAGTTATGATGATACATGTACATTTATGCTTAAAAAGTAATATTTGTTGATGGTATATCATATATATATAGTTGACCAAAAAAATATAATTAGGCTTCTAATTACCTTGTGGACACACGATGGTGCCAACTTCAGCACCAGTCATAACAACAAGCTCGTTTTCTTTCTTGAAGACACCATTTCGGCGTTTTAAGAAAGTCACTAGTCGATTATTCTGATTTTCTATCTTTGCGAGACGAATACTTTTGCGAACCATAATCCATCTAGTACTCATTCTCAAGGATAATGATGATATAACTAGTATTATTTAGTAAGAGTTACTATGTGATATGAACTTTATAATACAGAAGCCTGGTATTTATAGAGTTTTTCCAACATATTGAAGCCTTTGGTTTTTCAATTTCGGTAGTTCATAGATATGAATCCAGTTCATTTTTGTAGTGTTCACATGTTATGAGGCATGTAAATTTAGATAATTAATCACAGTGTTGACTGTACTCTCCATTTTTAAAAAGATTTTCAAAATTGACCTCTATAATATTGTAATGACCAGTGGTGATTTGATATTATAAGATTATTAGTATTTGATACTCTCTTAATAATATCTCTTAATTTGTAAATGGATGAATAACTATCCTAATTTAGTTTACCATTATTTTTATTTATATTATCTTTTTTAATTTCGAATTCTTTGGTAATTTTCGAGATGTCGCTGAAAATTATGACATGTTTTTATTTATATTCTCTTTTTAGTTATTTTCAGTTTTTGTTAATATTCGATTTGTCCCAGAAGATTAGGACATGTTTCAATATTCCTAGTTCAGTTTACTATTGCTTTTATTTATATTCTCTTTTTTTGGTTATTTTCCTATTTTTGGTAATATTCGAGTTGTCGCGTAAGATTATGACATGTTTCAATATTTACATCAAATTGGCAGTTATTATTTACATATAGTTTAATCATGTAAACATAGTAATATATATATATAAATTACCTCAATTTATTACTTAACCATATAAATGGATGCAATTTGGTACAAGCACCAATATATGAATATATAATCAAGTTTTTTCCTCTTACAAATAGCATAATTAGAAATATAGTTTCTGGGGAGCAAGTACTATAAATTTCTTTTCTTTATCTTTTTTTGATAATGGAGAAATTGTCATGACTCGGAATTCCACCGTCGGGACCATGATGGTGCTTAACATTTGACTTGCTAGGCAAGCCAACGTTAGAGAATCATTTAAACCAATCCTTATTTCATTCAGTAAAATAATAACAATTAGCTAAGATAAAATATAGCGGGTGCGGAATAATATAAAGGCTGCATTTAATTACTACTACCCGGATCTGGAGTCACAATTCACGAGCATTCTAGAATGTTACTACAAGTAATAGTCTGAGAAAAATATAACTATTTGAATGAAAGAAACAGTACAACAGAAAAGATAGACGGGGACTTCAAGGTATGTGAACGCCGACCTTGAGTCTCTGGATAGCGGGTCCAACAGCTAAAATCTCGATCAACTCGAGCCGGTACCAAAATCTGCACAGAAAGTGCAGAGTGCAGTATCAGTACAGCCGACCCCATGTACTGGTAAGTATCGAGCCTAACCTCGACGAAGTAGTGACGAGGCTAAGGCAAGGCACCTACAAATCAACCTGTATAATTTAACATTGTATATACAAATAACAATAATAAAGAGCTAGATAGGAAATATCGGGAGGGAAAAATATGCTGAGGGAAATACGAGATAAGAAACTACAACAGAATTATAACTGGAACAACCAATATACTATGAATCAACAGGAGCACGAATACAGTAAAGAAAATATACATGACATCACCCTTCGTACTTTTACTCTCAATCTTACCATAAACTCAATAGAAACGGCCCAGCATCACCATTCATGCATTAACTCTCATATCATGGCACGGCATCACCTTTCGTGCATTAACACTCACAATATGGCACAAGATCACCCTTTGTGCTTTTATACTCACAATAAGGCACGACATCACCCTTCGTGTATGAACTCTCTCCCTTACCATAATGCAATGAATAAATAACAACAGGGAGATATAAACAAGCCTTACTTCAACATTTGGTTCCACAATATCAATCTCAACTTCGAAATAAATACTCAATTATCACTAGAAGATCCGTAAACATGATAAGAACGATTAAATTAAAAACATTAGTCTAAACCCATAGCAACTAGGCATGGGAAAAAGAGACAATATGAGAAAATGAGAGAAACAATGAAAACAGGTAAATTGGCGGCGCATAAGTACTTGCCACCTCACATATACGCTGCTCACATGAATTTCACATAGCAAATAGTCTGAGGTTCCTAATTCCCTCAAGTCAGGGTTAACAACGACACTTACCTCGCTCCAAAGGCCACTCAATACTCAATCACAACTTTTCCTCTAGAATCCACCTCCAAACCACTCGTATCTATTCAAAAATGTCTCAATAATATCAAATATTGCTAAAGGAATCAATTATATTGCATAAATTTAGATTTTCCCCAAATTCCTTCACAAAAGTCAAAAATTGACCCCGGGCCCGCTTGGACAAAACCCGAGGTTCGGACCACAATTCATTTACCATTCACCCCCAAGCCCGGATATATAATTGGTTTTGGAATCCGACTGCAAATTGAGGTATAAATTCCCAAATTTTGAAATCCCTAGTTTCTACCCAAACCCCCAATTCTACCATGAGAACTCTAGATTTTAGGTTAAAAATTCATGAAATGTAATGCGTAATTGAAAGAAAATAGTTTAGAATCACTTACCAACACTTTGGGGAAGAAAATGTATCTTGTAAATCGCCTCTTGCCCGTTTGGTTTTTGGAAAAATGAATTAATGGCTTAAGTCCCGATTTGGGATTGTTTTATGCACTGGGCGACAATGTTCATCGCATTCGCGAGGACACTGTCGCGTTCGCGAAGAACAGAATTGCCAAGCCTTTGCGTTTGCAAGTCCTCCTTTGCATTCGCGAATGCTACTCTACCTGGCCTTCACGTTTGCGAGACCATGTTCGCGGTCGCGAAGAAGGATTATTGACTTCGTCCCCCAGGTCCCTGACACTACGCGTTCACGAAGGGTAACGCCCCCATCGCTTTGCGTTCGCCACCAAGCCTTCGCGTTCGAGAAGAAGAAAATTCCCACCTGACCAGCTTACTCTTCGCATTCGTGAGAGTACCTTCGCGAACGCGAAGAAGGACATACCAGAACACCTGCTGCAGCACAATACCAGATTTTCTAAGTCCAAAGCATTCGGTAGCCTATCCGAAACTCACTCGAGCCCTCGGGGCTCCAAACCACACATGCACACAAGTCTAAAAACATCATACGAACTTTGTCGCATGATCAAATTTCCAAAATAACACCTAGAACTATGAATTTAGCACCAAATCAAATGAAATTCTCAATAACACTTTAAAATTCCTATCTTCACAACCGGACGTCCGAATCACGTCCAACCAACTCCGTTTCTCACAAAATTTCACAAATAAGTCATAAATATTATATTGGACCTATACCGGGCTCCGGAACCCAAATACGAACCTGGTATCAACAAGGCCAAACATCAACCAATTCTTAAAATCCATTAAACTTTCAGACTTTTAATTTTCATAAAAAATTTAAAACTTGAGCAAGGGACCTCCGAATTCGATTTCGCGCATACGCCCAAGTCCCATGTTTTGATACGGACCCACCAAGCCCATCAAAATATGGATCCGGGTCCGTTTACCAATAATTTTGACCGAAGTCAACTCAATTGATGTTTTAGGAAACAATGCTTATTTTTATCAGTTTTTAACATATAAGCCTTCCGGGCCAATACCCGAAATGCGCACGCAAATCGAAGAGGGTAAAAATGATATTTTAAAGGCTTAAGAGAACATAATAGAGTTCTAAATTATAAGATAACTTTTTGGGTCATCACATTCTCCACCTCTAAAACAACCGTTCATCCTCAAACGGACATAGAAAAGTACCTGCGCTGGTGTAAAGGTGGGGATATCTACTCCGCATATCGGACTCGGACTCCCAAGTAGTTGCCTCAACAGGCTGACCTCTCCACTGCACTCGAACTGAAGGGTAACTCTTCGATCTCAACTGGCGAACTTGCCGAGCTAGAATAGCCACCGGCTCCTCCTCGTAAGTCAAATCCTTGTCCATGGACACATGGGACGAATCGCTGTGATACTTCTGGAGCATGGACACATGGAATACTGGATGAAATGATGATAACCCCAGTGGCAACGCAAGACTGTAAGCCACCTCTCCCACTCTCTCTAGAATCTCAAAAGGTCCGATATATCTAGGGCTCAACTTGCCCTTCTTTCCGAACCTCATCGCACCCTTCATGGGTGATACCTGAAGCAACACTCTCTTCACAACCATGAATGCAACATCACGAACTCTACGGTAGGCATAACTCTTCTTCCTGGACTGAGCTGTGCGAAATCGATCCTGAATAATCTTGACCTTATCCAAGGCATCCTGTACTAAGTCTGTGCCCAACAACCGAGCATCCCCTGGCTCGAACCACCCAACTGGCGACCGATACCGCCTACCATATAATGCCTCATAGGGAGCCATCTGAATGCTTGACTTGTAGTTATTATTGTAGGCGAACTCTGCAAGGGGAAAGAACTAATCCTACAATCCTCCGAAGTCTATAACACATGCGAGAAGCATATCCTCCAAGATTTGAATCATACGCTCGGACTGCCCGTCCGTTTGAGGATGAAACGTTGTGCTCAACTCAACCCGCGTGCCCAAATCACGATGTACTGCCCTAGAAGTGAGAGGTAAACTATGTACCTCGATCAAAAATGATAGACACGGGTACACCGTGAAGACGAACGATCTTGCGGATGTAAATCTCTGCCACCCACTCCGAGGAATAGGTAACTGCCACAAGAATGAAATGCATTGACTTAGTCAGCCTTTCCACATTTACCCAAACTGCATCGAACTTTCTCTAAGTGTGTGGGAGTCCCACAACAAAATCCATAGTGATACGCTCCCACTTTCACTCAGGAATCTCTATCTTATGAAGCAAACCACCAGGTTTCTGATGCTCGTACTTTACTTGTTGATAATTTAGACACTAAGCTACATATGCAACTATATCCTTCTTCATCCTCCTCCACCAATAATGCTACCGCAAGTCCTGATACATCTTGACGGGGCCTGGATGAATAGAATACCGGGAACTATGGGCCTCCTCAAGAATCAGCTCATGAAGCCCATCAACATTAGGCAAACAAACACGACTTTGCATCCTCAAAACTCCGTCTTCTCCAACAGTAACCTTCTTGGCACCACCGTGCCGTACTGTGTCTCTATGGACAAGCAAATGAGGATCGTCATACTGTCGATCTCTGATGCGCAAAAAACAAAGAAGACCGAGCATTTATACAAGCTAGAACACGGTTAGGCTCAGAAACATCCAACCTCACGAACTGATTGGCCAAGGCCTGAACATCCAATGCAAGCGGTCTCTCATCAATGGGAATATATACAAGGCTACTCATACTAGCTGACTTTCTACTCAAAGCGTCGGCCACCACATTGGCCTTCCCACGATGATACAATATGGTGATATCATAGTCTTTCAATAGATCTAACCACCTCCTATGCCTAAAATTGATCTCCTTCTGCTTGTACAAATACTGCAAGCTCTGACGATCCGTGAATACCTCACATGGCATGCCGTAAATATAGTGCCTCCAAATCTTCAGCGCGTGAACAATGGTGGCCAGCTCTCGACCATGAACAAGGTAATTCTTCTCGTGAACCTTCAGCTGCAGTGAAGCATATATAATAACCTTGCCACCCTGCATCATTACCGCACCCAGACCAATACGGGATGCGTCACAATAATCTGGAAGCTCGCCTAACACTCGTCTGGCCACCTGAACGGGGCACCCTTCTGGGTCAATCTGGTCAACGAGGCTACTATGGATGAAAACCCCTCCACGAATCGACGGTAGTAGCCTACCAAACCTTAGAAACTACGGATCTCTATAGCTGATGTGGGTCTAGGCCAGTTTTTGACTGCCTCAATCTTCTTAGGATCCACCTGAATACCCTCTGCTGATACAACGTGACCCAAGAAAGCAACTGAACTCAACCAAAACTGGCATTTTGAGAACTTAGCATATAACTGGTTGTCCCTAAGAGTCTGAAGGACGATGCCAAGGTGCTGCTCATGCTCCTCCCGGCTATGGGAGTAGATCAAGATATCATCAATAAACACAATCATAAAAGAATCCAAGTAGGGCTTGAACACCCGGTTCATCAAATCCATGAATGCTGCTGGGGCATTTGTAAGCCCAAATGACATCACTAGAAACTCATAATACCCATACCGAGTCCGAAAAGTTGTCTTAGGGATATCGGATGCCCCAATCCTCAACTGATGGTAGCCAGATCTCAAATCAATCTTCGAAAACACTTGGGCACCCTGAAGCTGATCATATAAATCATCAATCATCGGCAATGGGTACTTGTTCTTGATGGTGACTTTGTCCAACTGCTGCTAATCTATACACATCCTCATCGATCCATCTTTCTTCTTCACAAACAACATAGGTGCACCCTAGGGTGAAACACTAGGTCTAGTGAAGCCCTTATCAAGCAAATCTTGCAACCGTTCCTTCAATTCTTTCAACTCTGGCTAGGCCATGCGGTATGGCAGAATAGAAATGGGCTGAGTGCCCGGAGCCAAATCAATGTAGAAATCAATATCCCTGTCGGGTGGCATCCCCGGCAGGTCTGTAGGAAACACATCTGGAAACTCACAAACAACCGGCACTGAATATATGGAAGAAACATCCACACTAAAATCGCGGACATAAGCGAAGTAAGCTAGATACCCCTTCTCGACCATATACCGATCCTTCGCGTAAGAGATAAACCTGCTGGTAGAAAGGCCAAGATTCCCACTCCACTCGAGGCAATCCCTACAAGGCTAAGGTTACCGTCTTGGCATGAAATCTAATATAGCATGATAAGGTGACAGCCAATCCATATCCAATATGACATCAAAATCAACCATATCGAAAAGTAGAAGGTCTACACGAGTCCGAAGATACCCAATGGTGACCACACACGAACGATAAACACGATCTACAATAATAGCATCTCCCACTGGTGTAGACACATACACATGAGCACTCAAAGAATCACGGGGCACAACCAAATATGAAGCAAAATAGGATGACACATAGGAGTAAGTAGATCCCGAATCAAATAGAACTGAAGCATCTCTACTGCAAACTGAAACAGTACATGTGATAACAGCGTCAGATGACTCCGCCTCAGGCCTAGCTGGAAAAGCATAACATCGGGGCTGGGGCCCACCACTGTGAACTACGTCACAGGGACGACCTCTAACTAGCTGGTCTCCACCTCTAACGGCCTGACCTCCACCTCTAACAGTCTTGCCTCTACCCCTGGCTGCCTGCCCCTGCCTCTAGCTGGCTGAGCAGGTGGTGCAGCAACTGGTGTCGGAACCATGGCAGAAGAACTCTGATGCTGTGAGTTGCCCGTTGCTTGAAGGCAAAATCTAGCAATGTGCTCAGATCACCACAAGTATAACATGATCTCGACTGCTATGAATGTTGACCTTGAAACTGACCCTGTCAACCTGAAGCTGGTGGTGCACTGTAGTCTAGCTAGTTGGAATAAGGAATATGAGGACCACGACCACCTGAGGCACCATGGGATGCCTGGAGTGCTGAATGAAATGGCCTGGGAGGATGGCCTCTACCAAAAGTACCACTTCCTATAGATGAGGCACCACTGAACTCACCGAAATGACAAGGTCTCTTGTAAGACCCCTGACCTCCGTGAGCAAGAACCATCTCGACTCGCCTGGCAACATTGGCAGCCGCTTGAAAAGAAATCTCACTCCCAGTCTCCTTAGCCATCTACAATCTGATAGGTTGAGAAAGTCCATCAATAAACCTCCTCACCCTCTCTCTCTCTCTCTCAGTGGGAAGCAGAAGAATAGCATGACGGGCCAAATCCACAAAACGGGTCTCATACTGAGTAACAGTCATACTACCCTGCTGGATATGCTCAAACTGACGATGACACCCCTCTCTAAATGTGATAGGCAGAAACTTCTCTAGGTAGAGCTGAGAGAACTGGTCCCAAGTAAGAGCAGGCGACCCAGTTGGTCTGGTCAACAAATAATCTCTCCACCATTTCTTGGCGGAACCAGTCATCTGAAATACAGCAAAATTGACCCCATTGGTCTCCACTATACCCATGTTCTGTAGCACCCCATGGAAGCTGTCAAGATACTCCTGGGTTCCTCCAAAGTAACACCACTAAAGTGAACTGGGAAGAGCTTGGTAAACCTGTCCAACCTCCATAAAGCCTCAGAAGATATAGATGACCCATGACCGGTCTGTGGCACAACAACCGGCTGAACTACTCTGACTAGATGAGCTGCTGGAGCCTGATACTGGGGAGCTATCTGCTCCGGAGCGGGAGTAGTGGGAGTCTGGGCTTCTCCCCCAGCCTGAGAGACGACTGGTGCCATGGGAAATGCGCCAGTCTGGGACACACTCTCCATAAGGCCCACCAAACGGACCAAAGCATCCTGAAGTACTGGGGTGGCAACGAAGCCCTCCGGAACCTGAGATGGTCCAGCAGGAATAGTCTGGGCTGGAACCTCCTCGTCAAGCTCTATCTGAGGCTCTACTGCAGGGGCTGCTGCTCGAGCTCTGGGCTGAGCCCTGACCCTAACTCGGCCTCTGGCACGGCCTCGGCCTCAACCTCTGCCCCGCGTAGGAGTTTCTACTGGAGGCTCTGGTTGTTGCTCAGCTGAGGAAGCGGTACGTGTTCTCACCATCTGCGAGAAAATAAGAGTAGAAGAGTTCAATCAGTATTGAGTAAATAACGTCGCACGATAGAGAAGAATATAAATGAAATTTGTTCCTAAACTTCATAGCCTCTAGAAGATAAGCACAGACGTCTCTGTACCGATTCTCTAGACTCTACTAAGCTTGCTCGTGAATCATGAGACCTAGGCAACCTAGTGCTCTGATACCAACTTGTCACGACCCGAAATTCCCACCGTCGGGACCGTGATGGCGCCTAACATTTCACTTGCTAGGCAAGCCAACGTTAGAGAATCATTTAAACCAATATTTATTTCATTCAGTAAATAAGAACAATTAGCTAAGATGAAATATAGTAAGTGCGGAATAATATAAAGGCTGCATTTAATTACTACTGCCCGGATCTGGAGACACAATTCACGAGAATTCTAGAATTTTACTACAAGTAATAGTCTGAGAAAAGTACAACTGTTTGAATGAAAGAAATAATACAACAGAATAGACGGGGACTTCAAGGTCTGTGAACGCCGACAGATCTACCTTGAGTCTCCGTATAGCGGGTCCAACAACTAAACTCTCGATCAACCCGAGCCAGTACCAAAATCTACACAGAAAGTGCAGACTGCAGTATCAGTACAACCGACCTCATGTACTGGTATTTGTCAAGCCTAACCTCGACGAAGTAGTGATGAGGCTAAGTCAAAGCACCTACAAATCAAACTGTACAATTTAACAGTGTATATACAAATAACAGTAATGAAGAGCTACTTTTCAATTCATGTTGTTGAAATTTGGTATTGAATTATAAAGGTCGTGAATCATATTGAGGCAAGTGCTAAATTATGAAATATTATTCGGTTGAGTTGTTCAGTCGCGAAAATTTTGTCAAGATGTTGTACACATTCTGATCGAGCCGTGTGCTCCTTATTGTGAAAAATAATATTATTGTCGATTTCTGTGGCAAGTTGGGATATTTGAACACTTGATGTGCAATTTGTAATATGTTGCAATATTTGAACACTTGATGTGCAAATTATGAGATGTTGTGATATTTGAGCACTTGATGTGCAATTTGTGATATGTTGTGATATTTGAGCATATTTACTTTGGGACTACGAGGCGTTTACTCGGGAGATCCCCCTGTACTGCATATTTACTTTGGGACTACGAGGCGGCACCTCGTGGGATCCCCTTGTCTTGCATATTTAAGGAAATACCGGGAGAGGGAACATGGTGAGGGAAATACGAAATAAAGAACTACAACAAAATGATAACTGGTACAACCGATATACTATGAATCAACAGGAACAGCGAATACAGTAAAGGAAAAATGCACGGCATCACACTTCGTGCTTTTACTCTCAATCTCACCATTAACTCAATAGAAATGGCACGATATCACCCTTCGTGCATTAACTTCATATCATGGCACGACATCACCCTTCGTGCATTAACACTCACAATATGGCACGGCATCACCCTTCGTGCTTTTACACTCACAATATCGCACGACATCACCCTTCTTGTATTAACATTCTCCCTTACCATAGTACAATGAATAAATAACAATAGGGAGATAAAATAACAATTACAAGCCTTACTTCAACATTGGGTTCCACAATATAAATCTCAACTTCAAAATAAATACACAATTATCACCAGAAGATCCGTAAACATGATAAAACGATTAATTTCACAACATTAGTCTAAACCCGTAGCAATTTGGCATGGGAAAAAAGAGACAATATGAGAAAATGAGAGAAACATGAAAAACATGTAAATTGGCGGCGCATAAATACTCTTCACCTCGCATATACACCGCTTACATGAATTTCACATAGAAAATAGTTTGAGGTTCCTAATTCCCTCAAGCCAGGGTTAACCACGACACTTACCTCGCTCAGAAGGCCACTCAATACTCAATCACAGCTTTTCCTCTTGAATCCACCTCCAAACCACTTGTATCTATTCAAAAAATGACTCAATAATATAAAATATTACTAAAGGAATCAATTACATTGCATAAATTTAGATTTTCTCAAACATTTTTCAAAAAAGTCAAAAATCGGCACGCTTGGTCATAACCCGAGGTTCGGACCAAAATCCATTTACCCATTCACTGAGCCCAGATATATAATTGGTTTTGGAATCCAACCTAAAATTGCGGTCTAAGTCCCCAAATTTTGAAATCCCTAGTTTCTACCCCAAACACCCAATTCTACCATGAGAACTCTAGATTTTAGGTTGAAAATTCATAAAATATAATGGGTAATTGAAAGAAAATGGTTTAGAATCACATATCAACACTTTGGGGAAGAAAATGTATCTTGAAAATCGCCTCTAGCCCGTTTGGTTTTTGGAAAATAAATTAATGGCTTAAGTCCTGTTTTATGCACTGGGGGACAGTGTTCATCACATTCGCGAGGACACTATCGCTTTCGCGAAGAGCAGAATTGCCAATCTGTCGCGTTCGCGAAGGCTACTCCCCACTGGACTTCGTGTTCGCGAGACCATGCTCGCATTCGCGATGAAGGATTACTGACTCCCTCCCCCAGGTCCCTAACACTACACATTCACGATGAGCTGGTCGCGTTCGCGGAGGGTAACTCCCCCATCGCTTCACGTTTGCGACCAAGCCTTCGCGTTCAGGAAGAAGTAAATTCTAGCCTGACCAACTTACTCTTCGCGTTCGCGAGAGTACCTTCACGAACGCGAAGAAGGACATACCAGAACACCAGCTGCAGCAAAATATAAGATTTTCTTAGTCCAAAATATCATGTAGCCTATCCAAAACTCACCGAGCCCTCGGGGCTCCAAACCAAACATGCACACAAGTCTAGAAACATCATACGAACTTGCTCGCGCGATCAAATCGCCAAAATAACACCTTGAACTACAAATTTAGCACCAAATCAAATGAAATTCTCAAGAACACTTTAAAATTCCTATCTTCACAACCGGAAGTCTGAATCACGTCCAACCAACTCCGTTTCTCACAAAATTTCACAGATATGTCATAAATATTTTATTAGTCCTATACCGGGCACCAGAACCAAAATACGGACCCGATATCAACAAGGCCAAATATCAACCAATTCTTAAAAACCATTAAACTTTCAGACTTTTATTTTTCATCATAAATTCATAACTCGAGCTAGGGACCTCCAAATTCGATTTCGAGCATACACTCAGGTCCCATATTTCGATACAGACCCATCGGGATAGTCAAAACACGTATTCAGGCTTGTTTACCAAAAATGTTGACCAAAATCAGCTCAACAGAAGTTTTTAGGCAAGAATTCTTGGTTTTATGAGTTTTTAACATATAAACCTTCTGGGCTAATACCCGGACTGCACATGCAAATCGAAGAGGGTAAAAATAAGATTTTTAAGGCTTAAGAGCACATAATAGAGTTCTAAAATATAAGATGACCTTTTGGGTCATCACAGAAATCCCCATAAAACCAATGACGACGTTCAGATCTTGGTGGGTAAATTTCTTTCCTTCCTTTTCCCATTCTACTAAATGTACCCTTAAAGAAATGGTATATTCTTACAATCCAAAAATTGGAATAGTCGATTATATGCATGCAAGTTAACTCGAATACCACTAAAATCAAATAAAATTAAGATTTTTCAAAATGTAAACAGAACTTAAACTTTTGTTGTTTAAATTTGCGGATAGTATAGAAATAACCAATATATTTTCACATATTTTGTTTTTACCAAAAGCAAGTGTTTGGTGTGGGTGACTATAACTTTCTTATCTATTGGCAAGTACTACTTTAAAAAAACCTTAACAACCATTGAAATTATACTATTTTGTGGTTTCTTGATATATCCATGTCACAATAATAAGTCCTATAAACTACTTCATTATCAGTCAGGTTACTAGGGGCTTACAAAATATAAGTTTGGATCTAAATTATTTTTAACTAATGCTGGAATACGTTTTTTGGTAAAGAATGTAATGACTTGGCTGGTTGTTTTGAGTATTACAGCCCTGTTCCCCCATTTACTGCTCAATTTGTTTTTTACAGTTGTTATATGAATTGCCGGGATAATTGGTTTGGGTCCGGTGAGGTCATGAAATGAATGGGAACACTTAATTCCAAAGTTTAAAACTTAAGTTGAAAAGGTTGGATGGATGTCGACTTATGTGTAAATGATCCCGGAATAGAATTTTGATGATTCCAATAGATCCGTATGGTGATTTTCGACTTAGGAGCATGTGAGGAAAATTTTATGGAAGTCCGTAGTTAAATTAGGCTTGAAATGCCTAAAATAGAAATTTAAGTTTAGAAGTTTGACCGGAGAGTGGACTTTTTGATATCAGGGTGATTTTGGACTTGGAAGAAATCTGGAAATTTCTGCCTTCTAATGCAATCGCACCTGCGAAATTTGTCTCGCAGAAGCGAGCCTGGCATAGCATAAGCAGACAGAATCTCGCAAAAGCGAGTCCACAAAAGCGACACCAAGGTTGTAGTTGCGGAGGCAAGGGAGGCTAGGCAAAACCACAGAAGCGGACGCTTCTTCGCAGAAGCGAACCCACAGAAGCGGTTGGTTTCTCGCATATGTGGGACCGCATAAGTGGCTAAGTGAGTCGCAGGTGCGGAACCCCTAGACTGTATACATTTTGAAGGGGTTCCGAGTTTTGCCATTTTTGGACCTTCAAGCACGGGTTTTGGGGCGATTTTCAGAGAGAATTATGGGAAACTTGAGTGAAGTTACTTGTGATAATTTCTACTCCATAATATTGAGTTATCATCGAATAATCCGACTAGATTACGTGTTCTAGAAGTGTAAATCGAAAATTTGGATCTAGTGATTTGGAAATAAAATTTGATGATTTAGAGGTCAAGTTGATGTCAGAATTTGGTAAAATCTATATGTTTAGACTTCTTGTTATGACCCGATAGGCCATCTTACATTTTAAAATCTAATTCTTTGATCCGAAGCCTTAAAAATCTCATTTTTATCCTCCTCGAGTTGCGTGCACAGTCCGAACATGTTTCCGAAAAGCTTTTATGTTAAAAACTGTGAATAATATGAAATTTTACTTTGAAAACCATTTGAGTTGACTTTGGTCAACATTTTGAGTAAACGGACCCGGCTCCATATTTTGACGGTCTCGGTAGGTCCGTATCATAATTTGGGACCTGGACGTATGCCCGAAATCGAATTCCGAGATCCCTAGCTCGAGATATGAAATTTTAATAAAAAATTAAAAGTTGAAAGTTTAATAATTTTAGGAATTTATTGATGTTTGGTCTTATTGATATCGGGTCTGTATTTTGGTTCCGGAGCCCAGTATAGGTCCACTATAATACTTATGACTTGTCTGTCGAATTTGGTGAGAAACAGATTTGATTTGACGTGATTCAGACGTTCGGTTGTGAAAATAGAAGTGTTAAAGTTTTCTTGAAAATTCCATTTGATTTGGTGTCCGTTTTGTAGTTCTAGGTGTTATTTTGGCGATTTGATCACGAGAGCAAGTTCGTATGATGTTTTTGGACTTTTGTGCACTTTCTAGTTTAGAGCCCCGAGGGCTCGGGTGAGTTTCGGATAGGCTATGGGATGATTTGAACTTTTCAAGTTTGCTGGTTTTTCACTTCTGCTGGTTTCTGGTATTTCCTTCTTCGCGGTTGTGAATATACTCCCGCGATCACAAAGGGTAAAATGGGCAGGGGGAGATTTTGTTGTACGCGAACACGAAACCATGGTCGCGAATGCGGAGAATTGGGGGAGTCTTCTCTACGCGAACATGACCAGCCACTCGTGAACACGTAGCGTTAGATAGATGGAGCAGGGAAGTTGAGGTAACTCTACACGAACGCGAGCCCAGTCTCGCGAATGCTGAGGTGAGGCGGGCTAGACCTTCGCGAACGCGTGGAGTTGCTCGCGATTGCGTAAGCCATTTGGGCCATGCTCTTCGCGAACGCGTCAAGTTTCACGTGAACACGATGAACACCTGACTCTAACGACTTAAAACAGTCCCAATTACGGGATTTTGCCATTCTTTCAAACATTTCAAAACTAGAAGACCTAGAGGCAATTTTCTTAAAAGATTTTGTTCCCCAAAATGTTGGTGAGTAATTCTAACCTACTTTCTTTCAATTACCCATTTCATTTCATATGTTTTCAACCTAAAATCTAGGATTTTCATGGTGGAAATTGGGGGGTTGGGTAGAATTAGTGGTTTTTGCATAATTGGAATTTAGACCTTGAATTGAGGTCAGATTTCAAAATAAATTATATAATCAGGCTCGGGGGTAAATGGGTAAATGGATTTTGGTCCAAACCTCGAGTTTTAATAATATTTTATATTATTGAGACGTTTGTGAATAGATACGATTGGTTTGGAGGTGGATTCTAGAGGAAAAGCGATAATTGAGCATTAAGTGGCCTTTGGAGCAAGGTAAGTGTTGTGTCTAACCTTGACTTGAGGGAATATGACTTGTTTGTCTAATTGCTACATGTTTAAATGTTGGGAAACAATATATATTTGAGGTGAAGAGTAATTATGCGTTGTTGTCGGGTTAAAGCATGCGGGCGGGGCTTGGTTTCTTGCAATTATAGCTTCCTTTGTTCATGTTATCCATGCTTAGACTAGTATTGTTAAATTGATCGTTCTTATCATGTTTATGGATCTTCTGGTGATAATTGAGTATTGATTCCAAAGTTTAGGTTGATATTGTGGAACCAAATGGTGAAGTAAGGCTTGTACTTGTTATTCTATCTCCTTGTTGTTATTTGTTCATTGCATTATGGTAAGGGAGAGTGTTAATGCACGAAGGGTGATGTCGTGCCATATTGTTAGTGTTAATGCACGAAGGGTGATGTCGTACCATAAGGGAGAGTGTTAATGCACGAAGGGTGATGCCGTGTCATATTGTGAGTGTTAATGCACGAAGGGTGATGCCGTGCCATATTGTGAGTGTTAATGCACGAAGGGTGATGCCGTGCCATATTGTGAGTGTAAAAGTACGAAGGGTGATGCCGTGCCGTATCTATTGATTTATATTGTGAGGCTGAGAGTAAAAGCATGAAGGGTGATGTCGTGCTATTTTTTTCATTGTGTTTAGTTATTTTTCACTGGCTAAAAGCATGTCGACTGTTCTAGTTATCATTTCTGCTATATCTCCTATACCCTGTGCCCCTTTAGCATGTTCCCCTCCCAATAGTACATGTTTAGCTGCTATTGTTATTTTCTTATACATATATTGTTATCTGCACAAGTTTGTTATGTGGGTGTCTTGTCATAGCCTCGTCACTACTTCGTCGAGGATAGGCTCGACACTTACCAGTACATGGGGCCGGTTGTACTGATACTACACTCTGCACTTCCTGTACAGATTTTGGTATTGGTCCTAGCTGATCGAGAGGCATAATAGCTCGGACTGGTTCATCGGAGACTCAAGGTAGATCTTTTGGCGTTCGCAGACCTTAAAGTCCCCGTCTATCTTTTCAGTTTTGTTTTTACTGTTTCTTTCGTTCAAACAATTGTATTTCTTTTAGACTTTTACATGTAGTAAAATCCTAGAAGTTCGTGAATTGTGACTCTAGATCCGGGTAGTAGTGTATATATTGAGGTTGTTATAAATTTCCGCACTTATTTAAACTCGTTATAGCTTAGTTGTTGTTATTTACTGAAATGTATAAGAATTGGCTTGATGAATTCTCAAACATTGCCTGGCAAGTGAAATGTTAGGCGCCATTACGGTATCGACGGTGGAAATTTCGGGTCGTGACACTCGTGATTGAACAGTCGTTCATATTTTATAACTTGAGCTGAAACTCGTATTGAAGATCATGATTAGGCTACGTACCGATATTTTTGGGACCCACAGGGTCGTGTTGCTATTGAATTTAATTGTTTAAAAATGTACATTTCATACTCAGTCGTGTTCATCCATTGTGAGGATATTTATGGGATCGGGGTTTCCCGCCTGCAGTAGGCCATATTGGCTTTATATACATTACTATTATATGAAACGGGGCTGCCCGCCTGCAACAGGCCTTATAGGCTTTTTTATTATATGGATCGGGGCTGCCCGCTTGCAGCAGGCCATATCAGCTTTATATCACGCTTGGGCTGAAGGAGCCCCTCCGGAGCCTGCACTATCTACAGTGAGCGTCGATGTTTTATATACGGGATGGACTTCCCGGGGCATCGACTTGCCTTACTTATTTATATTTGTGATGAATTTCCTTGGACATGGATCTTGTCTGAATTATTTACCTCAGTGTGTTACCAGTTGGAGACTACCAAGGTAGCTGCTTGGTGTCCGATGACCTTGTCTATTTTCCTTTCAGTTATTGTATTGTTCTATATTTTCAGATAGGGGTTTTATCTGTCAGACTTTGTATTCATTTAGATGCTCCTGAACTCAGTGACATCGGATTTTAGGAGTGTTTTGTATCTGTAATTGTGAGGCTTTCTATTGTATTCAAGTATTATGTTTTCAAACTTAAAAGATATTATGTTTTATTGAGGATGTCGGCTTGCCTAGTATTGATATAGGCACCATCACGACGGGTGAGATTTTGGGTCGTGACAAGTTGGTATCAGAGCCTAGGTTACATAGGTCTCACGAGTAATACTCTTTTTCCTGCCATGAATGGAACGTCACGAACCTTATGGTCTGCATAAATCTTTTTCCTAGACTAAATCGGTCCTGAATAATCTTGACCTTATCCAAGGCATCCTGTACTAAATCGGTACCCAACAACCGAGCCTCTCCCAGTTCAAACCAGCCAACTGGCGAGCGACATCACCTCCCGTATAATGATTCATATGGAGCCATCTGAATGCTTGACTGGTAACTGTTATAATAGGAAAACTCCGCAAGTTACAAGAACTGATCCCAAGAACCTCTAAAGTCTATAACACAAGCGTGAAGCATATCTTCCAATATCTGAATAGTGCATTCTGACTGTCCGTCTGTCTGTGGATGAAATGTTGTACTCAACGCAACCCGCGTGCCTAACTCACGTTGTACAACCCTCTAGAAGTGTGAGATAAACTACGTACCTCGATTTGAAATAATAGACACGGGCACACCGTGAAGGCGGACAATCTCACGAATGTAAATTTCAGCTAACCGCTCTGAAGAATAGGTATTTTCCACTGGAATGAAATGTGCTAACTTGGTCAACCTGCCCACAACGACCCATACTGCGTTGAACTTTCTTTGAGTCCGTGGAAGCCCAATAACAAAATCCACAATGATACGCTCCTACTTCCACTCAGGAATTTCCAACTTCTGAAGTAAACCACCAGGTCTTTGATGCTCGTACTTGACTTACTGATAATTTAAACACCAAGCTACATATGCAACTATATCCTTCTTCATTCTCCTCCACCAATAATGTTGCCATAAATCTTGATACATTTTGGTGGTACCTAAATGAATAGAATACCGGGAACTGTGGGCCTCCTCCAGAATTAGTTCACGAAGCTCATCCACATTAGGCACACAAATACGACCCTACATTCGCATTACTCCATCTTACCCCACAGCAACCTGTTTGTCACCACCGTGTCCTTAAGGACAAATAAATGAGGATCATCATACTGCCACTCTCTGATGCGCTCATATAAAGAAGTCTGAGCGACAGTGCAAGGTAAAACCCGACTGGGCTCTGAAACATCTAACCTCGCGAACTAATTAGCCAAAGTATGAACATCTGCAGCTAACGGTTTCTCACTAACCGGAATATACGCAAGACTGCCCATACTCACAGCTTTTCTACTCAAAGCATCGGCCACCACATTAGCCATTTTGGAGTGATACAAAATGGTGATATCATAGTCTTTCAACAACTGCAACCATCTTTTGTGCCTCAAATAGAGATCTTTTTGCCTGAACAAATACTGTAGGCTACGATGATCAGTGAATACCTCACACCAGAAACTCTGTATCTCTGTAGCTGAAGCAGGTCTAGGCCAATACTGAACTGCCTCAATCTTCTTAAGATCCACTTTTATGCCTTCTGCCAATACAACATGCCCTAAAAAGGCAACTGAGTCTAACCAGAATTCACATTTTGAAAATTTGGCACATAACTGATTATTCTTCATAGTTTGAAGCACAATCCGAAGACGTTGCTCATGCTTCTCTTGACTGCTGGAGTAAATCAAGATGTCATCAATGAATACAACCACAAATGAATCCAGATAAGTCTTGAACACCCGATTCATCAAATCCATAAATGTTGCTGGGGCATTTGTTAGCCCAAATGACATCACTAGGAATTCGTAATGCCCATACCGAGTCTGAAAAGCTGTCTTAGGGACATCAGATGCCCTAATCTTCAACTGATGGTAACCAGACCTCTAATCGATCTTCAAAAATACATTGGCACCCTGAAGCTGATCGAATAAGTCATCAATTCTTGGAAACAAATATTTGTTTTTGATAGTGGCCTTATTCAATTGCCGATAATCTATATACATCCGCATAGAACCATCTTTCTTCTTTACAAATAGTACAGGTGCACTTGAGGGCGAGACACTGTGTCTAATGAATCCCTGATCAATCAAGTCTTGTAATTGCTCCTTCAATTCTTTTAATTCCGGCGGGGCCATACATTATGGTGGAATAGAAATGGGCTGAGTGCCCGGAGCCAAATCAATACAGAATCTATATCTCTGTCGGGTGGCATCCTCAGCTAATATGTAGAAAATACTTCTGGAAACTCATGGACAACTGGAACTGAGTCCATAGAAGGAACATACGTATTGTGATAACGAATATAAGCCAAATAGGCTAGACACCCTTTCTCGACCATAGGCTGAGCCTTCATATAAGAAATAATCATGCTGGTAGAATGGCCAAGAGTCCCTTTACACTCTATTCGAGGTAACCCCGGCATGGCTAGGGTCACCGTTTTGGCGTGACAATCCAATATAGCATGATAAGGTGAGAGACAATCCATACCCAAGATAACATCAAAATCTACCATGTCAAGAAGTTGAAGATCATGCAAGACTCCCAATAGTAACCACACACGAATGATAGACATGATCTACAATGATAGAATCCCCTACCGGCATGGACACACAAACAGGAGCACTCAAAAAATCACGAGGCACAACCAAATATGAAGCAAAGTAGGAGGACACATTGGAATAAGTAGATCCTGGATCAAATAAAACTAAATCATCTCAATGGCAAACTGGAACAATACATATGATCACGGCATCAGATGACTCGGCCTTAGGCCTAGTTGTAAAAGCATAAAATCGGGGTTGGGCCCCACCACTCTGAACTGCGTCGCTGGGATGGCCTCTAACTGGCTGGACACCACCTCTAACGGTCTGACCTCCACCTCTAATGGCCTGACTTCTACCTTTAGCTACCTGATCCCTACCTCTAGCTAACTGAGCAGGAGGTGAAGCAACCGGTGCCGGTATGATGGGACGAGAATCCTGCCGAGATCTATTACTCGACAACCTAGGGCAATACTTCCTGATGTGACCAATGTTCCCACACTCATAACACCCACCCTGCTACCATGGCTGCTGAAGCTGACCCGAATGGGCCCGATAACCGCTGTAGTAACTTTAGAGTGGTGGTGCACTGATAAGAGGTGAATGTGCACTAATTGCTGGCTGCCCAGAGTGAGGCATAATAGGACCGTGAATCCCTGAAGCACCGTGAGATGCCTGAAGTGCTGAATGAAACAGCCTGGGAGGATGACCACTACCAAAATTACCCCTGCCTCCAGACGATGCACCACTGAACCCACCGAACTGACGAGGCCTCTTATCAGACCCCGGCCCTCTCTCCTTTGCAAGATCCATCTCGATCCTCTTTGCAACATTAGCAGCCGCCAGAAAAGAAAATCTCACTTCCGATCTCCTTGGCCATCTGAAGCCTCATAGGGTGAGTAAGTCCCTCAATAAACCTCCTTACTCTCTCTCCCTCAGTAGGAGAGAATCCCTTACCAGCATGGACACACAAACAGGAGCACTCAAAGAATCACGAGGCACAACCAAATATGAAGCAAAGTAGAAGGACACATAGGAATAAGTAGATCCTGGATCAAATAAAACTGAAGTATCTCAATGGCAAACTGGAAAAATACATGTGATCACAACATCAGATGACTCGGCCTCAGGCCTAGCTGGAAAAGCATAAAATCGAGGCTGGGCCCCACCACTCTGAACTACATCTTTGGGATGGCCTCTAACTGGCTGGCCTCCACCTCTAACGGCCTGACCTCTACCTCTAATGGCCTGTCCTCCACCTCTAACGGCCTAACCTCCACCTCTAATGGCAATTCCTCCTGATGTGACCAATGTTCCTAAACTCATAACACCCATCCTGGTGCCATGGCTGCTGAAGCTGAAGTTGACCCGAACGGGCCGAATAACTGCTGTAGTGACTCTAGAGTGGTGGTGCACTGATAGGAGCTGAATGTGTACTAAATGTTGGCTGCCCAGAGTAAGGCATAATAGGACCGTGACTCCCTGAAGCACCGTGAGATGCCTGAAGTGCTGAATGAAATGGCCTGGGAGGATGAACTTTACCAAAATTACTCCTGCCTCCAGGCAAGGCACTACTGAACCCACCGAACTGATGAGGCCTCTTATTAGACCGATGCCCTATCTCATGTGCAAGAACTATCTCTATCCTCCTCGCAACATTAGCAGCCTCCTGAAAGGAAATCTCACTTCCGGTCTCCTTGGCCATCTGAAGCCTGATGGGGTGAGTAAGTCCCTCAATAAACACCCTCACTCTGTGTCCCTCAATAGGAAGTAAAAGGAGAGCATGATGGGATGAATCCACAAAACGGGTCTTGTACTGAGTAACAGTCATACTGCCATGTTATAGACGCTCAAATTGCCTGTGGAAATCCTCTCTCAGTGTGATAGGGAGGAACTTCTCTAGAATTAGCCGTAAGAACTGCTCCCAGGTCAATGCAGATGATCCAACTGGTCTGGTCAACATATAATCTCTCCACCACCTCTTGGCGGAACCCGTCATCTGAAATATAGCAAAATCGGCCCCAGTTGTATCAACTATACCCATGTTCCGCAATACCTCATGGCAGCAGTCAAGATAATCATGTGGGTCCTCAGAAGGTGTACCACTGAAGTGAACTGGAAAGAAATTAGTAAACTTATCCATTCTCAATAAGGCCTCAGGAGACATGGCGGGCCTATCACCGGTCTGTGCCACAACAACTGGTTGAACTACCCCAACTGGCGGGGCTGCTGGAGCCTGATACTAGGGAGCCATCTGCTCCGGAGCAGGTGTAGTGGGAGTCTGTGCTCTTCCACCAGCCTGTGAGACGGCTGGTACAACTAGAATGTACCATTCTGAGCCATGCCCACCATAAGACTCACCAAACGAACTAGAGCATCCTGAAGCATTTGAGTAGCTATGAATCCTTCCGGAACTTGAACTGGTGCAACCGAGCCTCTCCCGATTTAAACCAGCCAGCTGGCGAGCGACATCGCCTCCCGTATAATGCTTCACATGTAGCCATCTGAATGCTCGACTGGTAACTGTTATTATAGTCAAACTCTGTAAGTGGCAAGAACTGATCCCAAGAACCTCCAAAGTCTATAACACAAGCGTGAAACATATTTTCCAAGATCTGAATAGTGCATTCTGACTGTCCGTCTATCTGTAGATGAAATACTGTACTCAACTCAACCCGCGTGCCTAACTCACACTGTACAACCCTCCAAAAATGTGAGGTAAACTGTGTACCTCGATCTGAAATAATATACACGGGCACACCGTGAAGGCGGACAATCTCACGAATGTAAATTTCAGCCAACCGCTCTGAAGAATAGGTATTTGCCACTGGAAAGAAATGTGCTGACTTGGTCAACCTGTCCACAATGACCCATACTGCGTCGAACTTTCTCTGAGTCCATGGAAGCCCAACAACAAAATCCATAGTGATATGCTCCCACTTCCTCTCAGGAATTTCCAACTTCTGAAGTAAACCACCAGGTTTTTGATGCTCGTACTTTACTTGCTGACAATTTAAACACCGAGCTACATACGCAACTATATCCTTCTTCATTCTACTCCACCAATAATGTTGCCACAAATCTTGATATATTTTGGCGTCACCTGGATGAATAGAATACCGGGAACTATGGGCCTCCTCCAGAATTAGTTCACGAAGCCCATCTACATTAGGCACACAAATACGACCCTGCATCCGCAGAACTCACTATTCCCCCACAACAACCTGTTTGGCACCACCGTGTCCTTAAGGACAAGTAAATGAGGATGATCATACTGCCTCTCTCTGATGCGCTCAAATAAAGAAGACCGAGTGACTGTGCAAGCTAGAACTCGACCGGGCTCTGAAAAATCTAACCTCACGAACTGATTAGCCAAAGTGTGAACATCTACAGCTAACGGTTTCTCACCAACCAGAATATTCGCAAGACTGCCGATACTCACATCCTTTCTACTCAAAGCATCGGCCACCACATTGGCCTTTCTAGGGTGATACAAAATGGTGATATCATAGTCTCTCAACAACTCCAACCATCTTCTCTACCTCAAATTGAGATCTTTTTGCCTGAACAGATACTGTAGGCTATGATAATTAGTGAATACCTCACACGATACACCGTAAAGGTAATGGCTCTAAATCTTCTATGTATGGACAATAGCTGCCAATTCTAATTCATGAACAGGATCATTCATCTCGTGTACTTTCAACTACAGTGACACATATGCAATCACCCTGCCATCTTGCATCAATACTGCACCAAGCCTAATGCGAGATGCATCACAATGCACCGTATACGATCTAGAACCTGTGGGTAATACCAACACTGGTGCCGTATGCAAAGCGATCTTGAGCTTCTGAAAGCTCAACTCACACTCGTCTGACCATCTGAATGGGGCACCCTTCAGGGTCAATTTGGTCAATGGGCTTGCTATAGATGAAAACCCTTCCATGAACCGGCGATATTAACCTGCCAAACCCTAGAAAACTCTGTATCTCTATAGTTGAAGAAGGTCTAGGCCAATTTTGAACTGCCTCAATCTTCTTAGGATCCAATTTTATGCCTTCAGTCGATACAACATGCCCCAAAAAAGCAACTGAGTCTAACCAGAATTCACATTTTGAAAAATTGGCACATAACTGATTATTCTTCAAAGTTTGACGCACAATCCGAAGATGTTGCTCATGCTCCTCTCGATTGCTGGAGTAAATCAAGATGTCATCAATGAATACAACCACAAATGAATCCAGATAGGGCTTGAACACCCGATTCATCAAATCCATAAATGTTGCTGGGGCATTTGTTAGCCCAAATGACATCACTAGGAATTCGTAATGCCCATACCGAGTCTGAAAAGCTGTCTTAGGGACATCAGATGCCCTAATCTTCAACTGATGGTAACCGAACCTCTAATCGATCTTCAAAAATACCTTGGCACCCTGAAGCTGATCAAATAAGTAATCAATTCTTGGCAACAAATATTTGTTTTTGATAGTGGCCTTATTCAATTGCCGATAATCTATATACATCTGCATAGAGCCATCTTTCTTCTTTACAAATAGTACAGGTGCACCCCAGGGCTAGACACTAGGTCTAATGAATCCCTAATCAATCAAGTCTTGTAATTGCTCCTTCAATTCTATTAATTCCAGTGGGACCATACGGTATGGTGGAATAGAAATGGGCTAAGTGCCCAGAGCCAAATAAATACAGAATCTATATCTCTGTCGGGTGGCATCCTCGGCTAATCTGTAAAAAATATGTCTGGAAACTCACGGATAACTGGAACTGAGTTCATAGAAGGAACATACGTACTGGGATACCGAATATAAGCCAAATAGGCTTGACACCCCTTCTCGACCATAGGTTGAGCCTTCATATAAGAAATAATCATGCTGGTAGAATGGCCAAGAGTCCCTTTACACTCTATTCGAGGTAACCCCGGCATGGCTAGGGTCACCGTTTTGGCGTGACAATCCAATATAGCATGATAAGGTGAGAGACAATCCATACCCAAGATAACATCAAAATCTACCATGTCAAGAAGTTGAAGATCCATGCAAGACTCCTAATAGTAACCACACACGAACGATATACATGATCTACAATGATAGAATCCCCTATCGGCATGGACACACAAACAGGAGCACTCAAAGAATCATGAGTCACAACCAAATATGAAGCAAAGTAGGAGGACACATAGGAATAAGTAGATCCTGGATCAAATAAAACTGAAGCATCTCAATGGCAAACTGGAAAAATACATGTGATCATGACATCAGATGACTCGGCCTCAGTCCTAGCTGGAAAAGCATAAAATTGGGGCTGGGCCCCACCACTCTGATTTACGTCTCTGGGACGGTCTCTAACTAGCTGGACACACCTCTAATGGCCTGACCTCCACCTCTAATGGCCTGACTTCTACCTCTAGCTGCCTGATCCCTACCTCTAGCTGGCTGAGCAGGAGGTGAAGCAACCGGTGCCGGTATGATAGGATGCGAATCCTGCCGAGATCTGTTACTCGACAACCTAGGGCAATACTTCCTGATGTGACCAATATTCCCACACTCAAAACACCCACCCTGCTACCATGGCTGCTGAAGCTACAGCTGAAGCTGACCCGAACGGGCCGGATAACCGCTGTAGTAACTTTAGAGTGGTGGTGCACTGATAAGAGGTGAATGTGCACTAATTGCTGGCTGCCCAGAGTAAGGCATAATAGGACCGTGACTCCCTGAAGCACCGTGAGATGCCTGAAGTACTGAATGAAATAGCATGGGAGGATAACCACTACCAAAATTACCCCTGCCTCCAGACGAGGCACCACTGAACCCACCAAACTGACCCCAGCCCTCTCTCCTGTGTAAGATCCATCTCGATCCTCCTCGCAACATTAGCAGCCGCCTGAAAAGAAAACCACTTCCGGTCTCCTTAGCCATCTGAAGCCTGATAGGGTGAGTAAGTCCCTCAATAAACCTCCTTACTCTCTCTCCCTCGGTAGGAAGTAAAAGGAGAGCATGACGGGATAAATCTGTAAAATGAGTCTCGTACTAAGTAACAATCATACTGTCCTGTTGTAGATGCTCAAATTGCCTGCAAAAATCCTCTCTCAATGTGATAGGGAGGAACTTCTCTAGAAATAGCCATGAGAACTACACCCAGGTCAATGTAGGCGATCCAAATAGCAAAATTTTGGCGGAACCCGTCATCGGAAATACAGCAAAATCAACCCCATTGGTCTCAACTATAAATATATTCCACAAAACCTCATGGAAGCGGTCAAGATAATCATGTGGGTCCTCAGAAGGTGCACCACTGAAGTGAACTAGAATGAATTTTGTAAACTTATCCAGTCGCAATAAGGCCTCAGAATACATTGCGGGCCTATCACCGACCTGTGCCGCAACAACTGGCTGAACTACCCCAGCTGGCGGGGCTGCTGGAGCCTGATACTGGGGAGCCATCTGCACCAGAACGGGAGTAGTAAGAGTATGTGCTCCTCCCCCAGCCTGTGAGATAGCTGGTGCCACTGGAAATGTACCATTCTGAGCCACGCCCACCATAAGACTTACCAAACGAACTAGAGCATCCTGAAGCACTTGAGTAGCTATGAATCCTTCCGGAACTTGAACTAGTCTGACCGGTATAGTCTGAACCGGAACCTCCTCCTAAAGATCCACCTGATGTTCTACAACAGGTGTTGTTGCTCGAGCTCTATACTGAGCTCTACCTCTGCCTCTGCCTCTGCCTCTAGCTCGACCTCGGCCTTGACCTCTACCCCTGATCATAATTGCCACCGAGGGCTCTGGTCCCTGTATGTCAGTAGATGTATTACGTGTTCTCACCATCTGCGAGAGAACAAGAATAGAAGGGTTCAATCATCAATGATAGAATAAAATTGCACGATAGAATAAGGAAGAAGTGATATTGTTCCTAAACTTTATAGGCTACTAAACTTGCTCATGACTCTACCAAGCTTGCTCATGAGTCATCTAAGGACAACTAAGCTACCGATCTTTCAGACTCTACTAAGCTTACTCGTGGCTCGTGAGACCTATGTAACTGTAACGATCCGGCCGGGCGTTTCGGTAGTTATAGCCCTGTTTCCCCCATTTTTGTTTCCTTTATGCTCTTAAGCTATATTATGATATACCAGGTTAGTTGGTTTGGGCCCGAAGTGGTTTAGGAGTGGAATGAGACACTTAATCTCTTATTTAGAACCTTAAGTTGGAAAAGTCAACCGGATGTTGACCTATATGTAATCGATCTCGGATTTTAATTCCGGTGGTTCCATTAGCTCCTTTAAGTGATTTTGGACTTAGGAGTGCATCCGGAATGTGATTTGGAGGTCCGTGGTAGAATTAGGCTTGAATTAGCGAAATTGAAAATTTGACGATTTTTGGTCGGCAGTGGAAAATTTGATATCGGGGTCGGAATGGACTTTTGAAAGTTGGAATGGGTTCCTAGTATCATTTGTAACGTGTGTACAAAATTTGAGGTCATTCAGACGTGATTTTGATGGTTTCGGCATCGGTTGCCGAATTTGGAAATTTAAAAGTTCTTAGGCTTCAATCCGAGGGTAATTTGGTGATTTGATGATGTTTTGAGTGATTCGAAGGTTCGACTAAGTTTTATGTTGATATATGACTTGTTGGTAATTTTTGGTTGAGGTCCCAAGGGCCTCGGGGTGATTCCGGGTGGTTAACGGATTTGTCGAAGTTGGAAAATGCAGCTGAAGCTGCTGCTACTACTATTTCCGCACCTGTAGAAGGAGGAGTCACAGGTGCGAGGCCGCTGGTGCACGTGGGGAGTTTGCAGGTGCGGGCAATGCTAGGCTAGGCAGGTTGCACAGGTGCGAGTTGGAGGTCGCATCTGCGAGCCCGCAGGTGAAAAACCTGGGGCGCATATGCGAAAAGGGGGATGTTGAGCAGGCTTCGCAGAAGCGGAGTATGAGCGCGCAAGTGTACTTTCACAGGCGCAAGAATTTGCTTCGCAGATGCGGAAAAATGTGAGGCCAAGGCTGGATCATAGGCGCGAAGGATTTGGCCGCACCTGCGAGCCCGCATGTGCGAGGCCTGGAGCGCAGGTGCAGAAGCTGGGGAATTATGTGGTGTTCATGGATGCGATGCCTCCGTAGGTGTGGTTCCGCAGGCACGGAAAAAGAGCCCGCATGTTCGAAAACCCGGGCAGAAACCATAAATAGAACACTTCACGAATTTTGTTCATTTCCACCATTTTCAAGTCGGTTTGTGAAGCTTTTGGAGTGATTTTCTAAGGGTCATTAAAGGGCTATCAGTGAGGTAAGTTGCTTGAGCCCTAATACTTGTATAAATGGTGATTTTCCGTTGTTTAATCATTGTAATTAGTGAAAATGAGGGGTTAGGGCTTGGAATTTGAAGAGTTTAATTTAAGGATTTGAAGGACCAAATGATGTCGGATTTTGATGAATTTGGTATTGTTAGACTCATGAGTGAATGAGCTTTCTAGTTTTGT
Source organism: Nicotiana tabacum (assembly GCF_000715075.1). Classification (NCBI taxonomy): domain Eukaryota; kingdom Viridiplantae; phylum Streptophyta; class Magnoliopsida; order Solanales; family Solanaceae; genus Nicotiana; species Nicotiana tabacum. The sequence goes on along the minus strand of NC_134098.1, from coordinate 95,481,212 downwards.
AAATTTTGTTGGATTTTGAGACGTGGGCCCGGGGGCCGGGTTTGAGCCAATTTTGGGTTTTGGTCTAATTCGATAGTTTTTCTTGTGGAATTCATTCCATTAGCGTATATTGATGATATTGTACTAATTGTAAATAGATTTGGAGCATTTGGAGGCTGAGTCCAGAGACAAGAGCATTGCAGGGTAGAGATTTGACCGGTTTGAGGTAAGTAACGATTGTAAATCTAGTCCTGAGGGTACGAAACCCCAGATTTTGTATCATTCTACTATTTGTATTGACGCACATGCTAGGTAACGGGCGTGTGGGCATGCACTGTTGGGGATTGTGACTTAGTCCATCCCGTAGCAACTGCAAAGTTGCATACTTTGTTGAAACTATATGATACTTATATGTTTTAGAAAGAGTTTCTGTAAATTGGGTTGAATGCCATGTTTGAGCCTTGTGCCAGTTTTGTTTTGACCCTTAGGGACCTTTTCTTACTATCCTCTCATTGGTTTCGATTGAAAATCTACACTCAGTCATGGTTATACTTGTTTACTGCATAACTCAGTTTTTTGACTCTATTTTGAAGCATATAAATGTTGTTTTGGGCTGAGCACCCTGTTTTACTGAAATGCCCGAGTTACTTGAGAGGTTTATGACTGAGTGAGGCCGAGGGCCAGATTTGTGAGGATATTTATGGGATCGGGCTGCATGTCGCAGTATGTTGCATATTTATGGGATCGGGCTGCACGCCGCAGCATCTTTCATATCGGCCGTGGGCCTGATTGTGAGGATGAGTATGATCGGGGTTGCCCGCCTGCAGCATACTTTATTATTATAGCACGTGAGTTGTCCGTGTAGATTACAGAGCTTGGGATAAAGGAGCCCCTCCGGAGTCTGTACACACCCCCAGTGAGCGTAGGTACCTACTGAGTGCGAGTGCCGAGTGCTGAGTGACTGGGAGGCATGAGTTATTGTGAGGTATGCCTGAGTGGCAAGAGTGATTGTGAGGTATGAACGAGTGGCACGAGTGACTGTGAGGTTTGCCCGATGGGCTGTATATGAGTAATGTTTTGCTCGAGGGGCTATTTATGATTTCATCATTTTTCTCACCTTTGCATTTTTCCTCTATTTGAAAACTGTTGAAAAATATCTTTAAATGATTTTTACTGGAACTGGGTTTAAACGAGATATTTTGATTCATATCCTGATTTTAAAAACATGTGGTATTTTACTGAGATTTCCTGATATGAACATTATATGCTTTATTGCTTGTCACTACTGCTCAGTCTTTATTTATTGTTGTTACTTACTGAGTTGGCGTACTCACGTTACTCCCTGCACCATGTGTGTAGATCTAGGTGTAGCTGGACACGGTAGCGGTTGATGATTATTTTGGTTACAGATTTTCTCGGGGATAACAAGGTAGCTGCTTGGCGACCGCAGCCCCTGCTCATCTCCCTCTTATCTTCCTCTAGTTGTATTTAACTATTTCTAGGCTGAGTTAGCCTTGATATTATTAGACAGATTGTAGTAGATGCTCATGACTAGTGACACCCCGATGTCGGGCTTTTCCTTCCGCACTTTTGTTTTGATTTGAACTCATTTGCGAAGGTTTTTATGTAAATAGCACTAAAATTACCTTTGAAATGAAAATATTGGTTTGTTTTGGAAATGAGTCAGCTTGCCTAGTTCCACGATAGGCGCCATCACGATAGGGGTTTGTTTGGGTCGTGACAGATTGGTATCAGAGCCTAGGTTACATAGGTCTTACGAGTCATGAGCAGGTTTAGTAGGGTCTTGCGGATCGGTACGGAGACGTCTGTACTTATCTTTAAGAGGCTACAGAACCCTTAGGAAAATTTCACTTTCTTGTATTCTATCGTACGAAATTGATTCATCTTGAAACATATCACTTTTAATTCCTTCCATGCATTCGTATGCGCACATGAGAGCTCGGTATCAGTTGTGCATCGCCGGCTTGTGATTCTTTGAATAAGGTTCGAGATGTGTCTGGGAGGGGATTGTTGCGGACGTTAGGTGCAGTCTCTTTGCCTGTATAACTTTGGTATCAATCAGCGTCTGGATCTTATCCTTCAGAGTGCGGCATTCATCAATAGTGTGACCTTTCATGCCCGAATGGTAGGCACGTGTCTTATTCGGATTGACCCATTGAGAGGAAGTTTCCACGGTGACAGCGGGAATGGGAGTGATGTAACCGGCAGCTTTCAATCTCTCATACAACTGGTCAATAGGTTCGGCAATAGGAGTGTATTATCTGGGCAGCCTACGGTCGAAATTTGGCCTGGGTTTTGGGTAGTTTTGGCTGGTTGGTGGTGAGTGGTAATATGTTGGCTGAGTGTCGTAAGTGTGGTAGGCGGTAACGGGTTGTTTATATCTTGGAGGTGAAGGCTTATATGTGGGTGTAGGTGTTTGGTATGTGAGAAGTGACTTCAGACCTTGGGCTGCCATCACAGTCCCTACTTCCTTCTTTTTAGATATACCCCCCGACTGCAAGGCTTTGTTCATAGCCCGGAGTGCCTCAAAATTTGTTACCATCCCGCTTTTGATTCCCTCTTCTATTCTTTCTCCCAATTTGATGATGTCGGAGAATTTATGATTTTCAATAACCATCAACCTCTCATAATATTGCGGATCCTGGGCCCGGGCAAAGAATTTGTTCATTTGTTCTTCTTCCAATGCTGGCCTTACTTTTGCAACCTCTGATCTCCACCGAGTAGCATACTCGCGGAAAGTTTTTGTCAGCTTCTTCTTAAGATTCTGGATATAGAAGACGTCTAGTGCATTCTCTGTGTTGGATCTAAACCGATCCATAAAATTTGACGCCATGCTTACCCAATTAATCCACTTCTTTGGATTTTGACTGATGTACCAGGATAGGGCATCTCCAGTGAGGCTCATCATGAACACCTCCATGCGGATTCTTTCATCCTTACCAACCCTACGAGCTTGTCGCAATACGTCCTTAGATGTACTTTTGGATCACCTGTCCCGTCGAACATTTCGAACTTAGGAGGTTTGTATCCCTCTGGCAGTTCTACGTCCGGTTGAATACATAAATCCTCATAGTTCAAACCTTTGATGCCTTTACCACCTTCGACACCTTGGACTCGACTTGTAAGCTTCTTAAGTTCCTCCACCATTTTCTTGATGAGCAGGTCCTTCTCGGCAGATTCTGGTGCGTACGGGGTTTGTTGTGAAATATGGGGTAAGGTTTCTATGTATATGGGGTTACTTTGGTGGACTCTAGGGATTTGGGTGTAGTGGTGATCATTGGTTGAGTTCTAGGGATCAGGAGTAGGTTGTGGTGCATTTTGATAAGTGTGGTAGGTGGTAGTTTATGGGTACTGGGTCGGATGATGATGATGCTGTGGAGGAGTTGGTACTGGTGGCGGATTAGGATATTGGGGAGGCGTGGCATAGTGATGAGGTGCGAGAGAATCTTGCGGGTGTTGGTTTTGTGTGTTTTGAGGAGGTGTTGGATTTTGGGCGTTTTGTTGGTTGATGTCGGGAGCATTCAGGGTAAGGGAAAGGTTTGCCAAGTTACGGGCCTGCTCAAGTTCCCCTTGTAACTCCAGTATCTTTTACTCTAACCGTAAAACCAAGTCAGTCTGTGGCGGAGTACTTCGACCATCTGAAGTTTCGACATTCTCGGCATGCGCAGCATTGTCTTTCCACTCACATCGTCCATCTTATCTTTATCTTTGTTCTTGGGATCACTTGGAGGAGGAGGATGTGGAGGACTTCTAGATCCGGTATGATATGCTGATGATGCCAATATGCACAAACCAACCTTAGGGGATGGGAATAAATAAAGAAAAGAATAAAAAGAAAAGGTAAACAAGTCAGTAAGGAGTATTAAAAGGATATTTATGATATTTAAACACGTATTGAGGAATTATAAATTCGCGTCCTAATTTGGGGACCTCATCATGCCCGAGGTAGGCCTAGCGACATATAGCTTTGGAGAAAACTCAATGCCGATAACTGCGTCATTTCATTAATATGATAAATAGACCAAATCTCTACTAAAACGACAATAATTATAAAGAGTCACTAGTGGCATTTGCCTTATTATAATTAAATTCTAAAACAAATCTAGAAAACATCATTCCTAATCTACTCGGTCCTAGAGGGACCTTCTCCAAGCTTGGCCTTCTTAGCCCCGTTAATCTGATTCCCAAGTCGCGCATGTCCAACAGCAGATACGCCCTTGCTAAATGTCCTCCTTCATTTCCCTCTGCATTCTGACATTCCGAGACCTTTTTCCTCATCTTTTCCTCAAGTTCCATCAAACCCTGCTCCAAATACTCCAACCTTTCTGTTGATTTAGTAGTGATTCCCCTCCATTCATTGATTGCTTCCATGTCCACTTTATGTTGTTCCAAATTCCTGGCCTCAGATTCAAAGACCCTTTTGCGCAACCTCCTGTATTTGACTTGTGCTTCAGCAGCGTCGTCTATGACCCTATTTCTCAAATCAACCCCTGGCTTGACCTCTCCTGCTATGTCATCGCCGAACCAGGATGGGTAGAAGTACATATGGCCGGTATGATACCTGTCTGGCTCAATGGTATCTTTCTCCACAATAATCTTTTGATGCCACATGTGCTGTCCCTCGAACTTGAATGCAATCGCATTCCCTTGGAAGTCTGCTTTGTAATGAACCATTTTGGAAACTCGTGGTATAGCCTGTTTTCTCCCAGCTTGCCTCATGACTCTGATAGAATCATAAGGATAGATTCCCCTTAATCCGATTAGCCCTAGATGAGGAACATCTCTCGACCTGATAATGAATTCACTGCTAGGGAACCACTCGAATATTCAATGTACCTTGTCATCAATCAAATTGCTAAAGAAATGTACCCTACTCACAGCCTTTCCCGGATGTGCAAACCTGTGTGGGATAAAATTTATTCTCTTCGGATGGTGATAAGCTATGTGGTCATTCCATGGTCGTTGCGGAAATTCTTGACGGTATTGTCCTCTCTGAAGGTGTTCCAATAACCATATTTGCAGCAATAGATTGCAACCCTCGAAATGCATATATCCCTTTTTGCAAAGGTCTAAAGCTCGGTACATCTCGGCCACGATCATTGGGACAATAGTGTAAGTTTGCCCCTCAACTCCTTCCATTAGGTTCTTAGTGTACATAGCTAGGCCAATGTGGAGATTTTCTCCTTGTATCGGGAATATCAGCATCCCCAGAAAACAGATAATGAATACAAAAACCCGACGGTGAGTCCGACCTAAAGAAGTGATGGAAAATTCATCATGGTAAAGACGATATGACTTGCTAATGCTCGTAACGGAAGTAGAATGGTATGTAAGA